>NW_026294447.1:10257500-10797500 GCF_007827085.1 Peromyscus californicus insignis
GGGATACAAATTTGAAAGGAAAAAGTTAAAGTATCACAATTTGCAGATGATATGACAGTATACATAAATGACCCTAAAAATTCTACCAGGGACTCCTACAGCTGATAAACGCCTTCAGTGAAGTGGCTGGATAAAAAATTAACAACAACAAAAAAAAATCAGTAGCCCTCCTACATACAAATGATAAATGGGTTGAGAAAGAAATCAGTCAAGGGTTGGGAATTTAGCTCAGTGGTAGAGTGCTTGAAGCCCTGGGTTCGATCCTCAGCTCCAAAAAAAGAAATCAGTCAAACAACACCTTTACAATTGCCACAAATAATATAAAACATCTTGGTGAAACCATAACTAAGCCATTGAAAGACTTACATGATAAAAATTTCAAGACTTTGAAGAAGATATCAGAAGAAGGAAAGATCTCCTATGCTCATGGATCAGTAGAATTAACAGTAAAAATGGCCATCCTACCAAAAGCAATCTACAGATTCAACACAATTCCCAGGAAAAATTCCAACACAATTATTTACAGACCTTGAAAGGAGAGTACTCAATTTCATATGGAAAAACAAAAAAAATCTAAGATAGCTAAAGCAATCCTGAACAATAAAAGAACTTCTGGAGGTATCACTATCCCTTACTTCAAGCTATACTAGAGAGCTATAGTAATAACAACTGCCTGGTACTGGCATAAAAACAGATAGGTTGATCAATGGAATCGAATTGAAGACCCAGATGTAAATCCACACACCTATGGACACCTGTTTTTGATAAACAAGCCAGAAATACACAATGGGAAAAAGAAAATATCTTTAACCAATGGTGCTGGTCTAACTGGATGTCTGCATGGAGAAGAATGCAAATAGATGCATATCTATCACCCTGCACAAAACTCAAGTCCAAGTGGATCAAAGATCTCAACATATAACGAGATACACTGAACCTGTTAGAAGAGAAAGTAGAGAACAGTCTTGAACACAATGGCACAGGAGGCAATTTCCTACAGAACACTGATGTGATAGTGCAGGCACTAAGATCAACGATTAATAAAATGGGATGCATAAACTTTAAAGATTCTGTAAGGCAAAGGACAGCATCATAGGACAAAATGGCAGCCTACAGCATGAGAAAAGATCTAGCTATACCACTCTTGGGGATATCCCCAAAAGATACACCATCCTACCACAAGGACATTTGATCAACTATGTTCATAGTGGATTTATTCATAATAGCCAGAAACTGGAAACAGTCTAGATGTCCCCGACTGAAGAATGAATAAAGAAAATGATTCATATTTACACAATCTAGTATTACTCAGCGGTTAAAAAAAATGACAACATGAAATTTGCAGGCAAATGGATCGAACTAGAAAAAAAAAAAGATCCTGAGCGAGACAACCTAGAACCCAGAAAGACAAACATGACATACACTTACTTCTAGGTGCATATTAGCTACTAAGGACAATCATAATACAATCCAGACAAGTTAGATAAAGAGATGGGATGGGGGGGTGTCACATGGATGACATATACTTACTTCTAGGTGCATTTAGCTGCTAAGGACAATCATACTACAATCCAGACAAGTTAGATAAAGAGATGGGATCTGGGGGTCACATGGATCTTCATTTGAAGGGGAGATAGATTTTGTGGATGGACCAGGACGGGTGGGGATGGGAACAGGATGGATGAGGGAAGGGAGGGACAGAAGGAAAGATGACTGAAATAGGCATTTAGGGGGTGATATGGAAATCTAGTGCGGTGGAAACTTCTTAGAACTTGTGAGGTTGCCCCTAGAGAGAACTCCTAGTAATGGAAGATATGGAGCCTGAACTGGCCATCTTTTGTAAGCAGGCTAGGCTCCCAGTGGTGGGACTGGGACATGGACCCAGCCACAAAATCTATGACCCACAACCTGCCCTGCCTACAAGATGCACTGGAGCAATGGTGGGAAGATCAATCAGGAAGCAAAAGATCCACTCTCCCCTTTAAAGACATGGTCTGACTTCTGCACATGCCCATGTTTCAGAGCTTGTGGCACTGCCCAACCAATGACTGGTTTAACCAGAGGTGCATACCATAAGAGGAAGCCCTTGCCAGATACTGCCTAGTCGGTCAAGATCTGGATAGAAGTCTAGAAGCTGGATGGCTCAGAGACCTAGGGTACAACCAAACACGACTGACAAAAAAAATCAATGAAATGATTCCTAATGACACTCTGCTATACTTATAGGATTGTTGCTGAGCCCAATCATTATAAGAGAGGCTTCCTTCAGCACCTGATAGGAGCAGATACAGAGACCCACAGCCAAACATTAGGTGGACCTTGGGGAACCCTGCACAAGAGTGGGGAGGAAGGACTCTAGGAGCCAGAGGGGTGAAGGCCACCATGAGAACACAGGCCACAGGATCAAGTAAGCAGGACCCATAGGGGCTCACAGAGACTAAGACAGCAATCATCGAGCCTGCATGGGCCTGCACCAGGCCCTCTGCATAAGTGCTGTGTATTTTTAGCTTGGGGTTTTTGTTGTACTCCTCACACTAGGAGGGGGTATGCCTCTGGCTCTCTTGCCAGCTGGTAGGAACTACTTCCTCCTAATGGGTTGCCTTGTCCAGCCTCGGTACGAGGGTATATGGCTAGTCTTACTGCAACTTTATGCTAGTTTGGTTGATACCACTGGGATGCCTGCTATTTTCTCAAGAGAAAGGGAGGAGGAGGGGAAGGGGAGGTGGGGAAGTAGAGGGAGGGAGGGGAGGTTGAGGTTTGGATGAATTGTAAGAGAAGAATAAATTAAATTAAAAATTATATTCTAAATACTGCCTGGCACTGCATAGTATAAACACTGTGTGCAGTAAAAAAAAATATTCATTTTTCACCTGAAATTAAATAAAACTAGGACTCATTTTTTATTTTCATTACCCAAAGTTGGTCCTAATTCGGAAGAAAATACATTGTCTTCTATGTATTGAAATTAACTGCTATAAACTCAAATACTGAGCACATAAGGGCCAGTTTCTTCTACAGCCTATAACATTGTAGAACTTAGCCAAACGCACAGTCTTTTAATTTTGATTAGCTCTCAACAGTAAAACAGAAAGTGCAGACATTAGTTCAGATTATAGAATAATTTTCTTCAGTAAGATTGAGCCCAGGTCTTGGGCACACTAGGTAAGCACTCTGATACTGAAGTGCACTCCCAGACCTAGCCCCCACCTACTTCAAAGAGTATTGCAAATGCTAATGACAGTGGTAATCCATTAGCCCTTGCCGACGATCTGATGCGATCCGATCAAGATTTAGATGGTTGGTTCTGTTTAGTACTTTCCTTACCACTCCGTTATCCCATCCTCAAGCTGAAAAAGTATCAGTTCAACATGTCCGTTGTCAGATGACCCTCATTTTATATCCTCCCTCCCTCATGGCTTTTGCCAGGAGAACCCCTTGCAGGTCCCAAATCGCTGCCCTGGTTCTATCACATCTATTCCATGCCTCTTTTTCTCTGCCATAAATGAGAATAGAGACACTGAAATGCTGAAGTCCATCTCTCCTGTTGGTCTTTAAGACAGCAAGTCTGGCTCTTTCAGTTTGATTCTCTTGGTTCTAGCACCAGTACAGAGCCCAGAACACCAGAAAAACCCACAGTAAATACTTGCTTGATAAATGAATGGGTCACCAGACAAGGAGAATCAAAAATAACTATGACAACAAAAACCAAAAAAGAAAAGCAATTTAGGAACAACTGGGATGGAGTCAGTCAGTAAAAATGTGTTGATTATCTCAACAGTCATCAAAACATGTGGTTTGCAGTGAGCAAAACATGTAATCTCTTTGAAAAATAAGTATTCAACATCATAATCGTCAGAAAGCTGATAAGCTCCTGGCACAGGACATAGTGTTGTTTTCTGAGATGCTGCCAGACAAATTAAAGGTCATTCTAACCTATTAGTTCTCTGAAGGAACTCAGAATTGTTGTTTCACATTTCCCAATTCTTACTACACTGGTAGCCCCTCCTTCCCTCCCCCCAGTTTTGAGTTTTGGATAGGTGTAGAAATGTAAAAAGGGAGGGAAAATTTTTCTTATGTGGCTGAATAATTCAGTCCAAAAAAATCATAGAACTAAATTGCTCAAACCAGTACAGAGATACTCTATCCCATTTCCCTGCTCTAACCCTTACCAGACTCCCTTTGAAATGTCCTCAAATGGCTAACACACTCTTCCTGAGGATTACAGGAGAGTCTTCTTTCATGTCTGGTAGCAAAGGTATTTGTTATTTTTTTATGCGTCAGATGTTTAGGAGAAAAACTGAGTCCAGGAACAGCTGCTACTGTTTCCCTGACCATCCGACCCCACGCTGTCTTAGCTCTTTAGGCAGTTCAAACCCATCTGGAACTCATAGTGATCCTTCCACATTAGCCTGAATTGCTGGGTTATAGGTGATGCTGCCTGCACCACTGTACTCAGATGATGAATTTTACCAAGGCCTTGCCACACTGGCAGTCAGTGGCATTCAGGTCCAGCCAGATCAACAATGCAAATTCCTTGGGCTCTGTTCTAACTCACCAGCATATATATGGTTCAGCTGTGGGGAGGACCAGTATTCTGAAAATGATGATGCACTGAAAAGCATCTAGGAGACTACTAAAGCACACTTCCAGTGTGTCTTCAAGGAGGCTTCAGGAGCCCATTAGACTACAAGGGTTCTAGTCTATAACAGTTTAATCCATTGGTGGATTCAAAACCAACTTTTGGAAGGGTGAGGAACTGGAGAAGTTAGGGTGGTGGTAGTGAATTTCTGGAGGTGTGCCTTTGAAGGAAGGATCTTGGCTCTGGCCCCTCCTGGCTGGCATGAAGTGAACAATGTTTGGATGCCATGCCCTTCCTTTCTCCATCATGCTTCTGCCTTGCCATGGGTCTGAGCAATGAAACCAGATGACCATGGACTGAAGCTCTGAAATCCTGAGATAAAACAAATCCTCTCTAAGCTGTTCACCTCAGGTATTCTACTTTGTCAAAGTGAGGAAAGTCTGAGGGACACACACTGTCTCCAGCTAAAGTTCCTGCCTGGACCTTTTTTGAGGCCTACCTGTCTATTCAAACTGCTCATGAGACAAGGTTAACTTATCCCTTTTACACTTTTCTAGTATATCTGCTTCTTATTTTTATTCTATTAAGTCATAGGTGCCAAAAAATCCTTGTTTTCACTGTATGCTTCTGATGTGTTTAAGAATAAAGCAGTTGAGTTACTAATCACAATTGGACAAAACACTATTTGGAAGACTTCTTTGATTCTACAAATCAAAATACATTAGCTTTTCCCCTTAAAAAGATGCTGGGGAAAAAAAAGCTTATATACCTGTAGGCTTTTATACGCTGGCTGAGTCATTACTACTACCAAAGACTAGGTGTACTAGCAATAACTTGGCTGGCCTTTTCTTATGTTTGTTAATGACAAATCAGGGCTGGGAAACAGTTCTGTAGCCAAATCAATTATGCACTCTACAACACTATATTTTACCTTATACAAATTGGTATCCAGCCAGTCTTCATAATTTAAATACATTTAAAGGATATAAAACCAAACAGTAAAGTAATTTCCAATCACGTTAGCACGAGCAAGGACACACTAACAGCCTACTACAGCATGCCTCTCCTGGATACCAGCTCCTCCTGGAATTGCAATCGCCTGTAGGACATAAATTGCTGCTTCCACTAATTTGGGGTGTGGCATGTGAGTTAGCACTCCTAACAAGCTCCCAGGTGATGCCGAAGCTGCTGGGAACTGTATTTTGAGAACTACTGCTGTACGCCAACCTGGAGTGTGAACGTGGAGGAAGAGCATGTCCTAGCTGTGGCCTGTCACCTTCTGCAAAGCCACTCTAAATTAGAGATTCCAACTCTAATCAGATAGTTTAGGAAGTTAAGTCTTGATCACAGCAAAGATTCCAAATGCCAGCCTCTTTTAAGGGAAGGAAAGAAAAGATGCAACTGTGTTTCATGGCAATTTTCACAGAGATTCTCCGTGTGGGTGAGCTTAAGATGCTGCAGTTTCATTAGCATCTCAGTGTTGCTATGGGGACCAAGTGGAAAGAACCTTCAGTGCACAGCAAAAGAAAGAGGACAACAACAACAACAACAGGAACTTCATTGATTTGAGAAACTAATGCAAAGTCATACTGTACAAGTTCTGATATTCATTGGAATCTTCCCTTCTTAATAAGGCAGAGCCACAAAGAGGTTTCCTATCTTTAAGGTTCATGGCAGAAAAAAAAAATCAAAATCTTTGAAAAGGACCAGAAGGTAAAGGCAGTAACCACGCTGCTCTGTGGAGTAGTTGGGTATGATGATCCCCAAGGCTGGGCCACTGGAAAAGACAGCGCCATCAGGCAGCTGGGCTCATTTTGTTTGTGCTGGGGTGAGTGTGAAGCACAGCTCTGCACTGACAAGGGCAGGAATAGGCTTGCTCTTAGTTTCTTCAAGGATGAAGTTACAGGGAAAGAAAATGTTACCCAAAGAGGAGAAGGGATGAGTCAGTAGCAGAGACTCTTCTCCAAACAGACACAGCTTTTTAACCTCTCATCCGAGAGTTGAGAGGAAGGAGTAGCTTGAGAGGTAGATTTTAAATCTTTGGAGGAGTCAGGATTATTTGCAATTTCCTTTGGCAGCACATGACTGTATGTGTCATAGTTTGTTCATGGTTTGCTTTTATTTGTTTGTTTTTTGAGACAGTCTTGCTTGGTAGTCCTGGCTGCCCTGGACTATGTAGAACAACAGGCTAGCCTTGAACTGGGTAATTCTCAGCCTCAGCCCCCCAAATACTCAGTGAACAAGTGTTAGCCACTATGTCCAATGTTTGCTTGTGGCTTAGAAGGAGGCCTGTACTGCTATTTTAGATCCAATTTTTAGTAAACAAAAAATGCTATAACCTCTAAGGAATTTTCTACTTTTTACTTCACGTTCTACAACTGTAACAGCAAAATTCTTAAATTACATTTATTGATACAACAGAGAACCAAGACTTTTTATAACTGAAACCTGATGTCGAGAGCCTTGAAACGTGTATTACAGTAACTCTTTTGAAGCTTCCTTTGCTCAGCCCCATCTTCACCTGGTCCACGGTCCTTCTTTGTCAGGTGTAATTTCTATCTCCTCTACTCACATGACACCACTTATTAAAGCACACTGTGACTTTTCTGTTGATATGCTTCTTTATAACTTCTGCAAGGATGAAAACTATGTTTTATTCCCAGTTCCCCCTCTGGTGGGTAGCCTGTCCTGAGACACTGCTCCAATGTAGATACGTTCTTTGATCATTTGTTTCTTTGTTAATCTCTTACTGATTTTTATGAAGTCCACGCTGTAGTCTCTAGTGTCTTTTTCTGGATCTCTTGGTCAGAACTTGGGTCATATTCTGTCACCGTTCTTAAACACTGAGGCCTTGCGACTCTGCCGTTTGAGGCGTGCTCATCAGAAGTATTATTCAGGAGATAGAAGCAGGGTGCTATCTGATGCTTTACTGGGGTCAAAGGGCATCTTGGTGAACATTGCAGGCCTTCAGATTCTGTTTTCTCACTTATCCTAATGGATTTTAGAAACTGGATAAAATTGCTTTTATCCTGGAGAATATGAGCACGAATGTATAACGTTCCTTTCTGCCAGGAAAGAAATTAATTTTTTTTCCCTTTTTCTTTCCAGTGGCTCAAGAAAACCACTGCCTCCATCCTTGCATCAGACACAGGAACATTACTGTGCTATCGTACTCTGTCCACTCACTCATCTTATGGAGATTTCTAAAGGACATCAGGGCTTTACGGGGACAAAGGCACTCTGTTCTGTGTTCAGTTTTCTAATCTTCGGCCTTCTCTTAGCACTTGTTAATTTCGTCCAGCTATCCTTTTTGCACCTTACATGTGCTGTAAGAAATTAGACACATCAACGAGTCTCTCATCAGCTACATATTTAAGAATGAGGCAAGGAAAACACACTGAGTTTTGCTTTGCATATAGTTCATGTATCAATGTATAAAATGTACCAATTCATGTAGTTATACACTACTGTACAAAAATTATATAAGTCCAAAAAGCATGAATGGCCTTGAGAAGTTACCTCCATGTCCCAAATTTCAGCCAATTTCACAAATTAACAGCTAATGGAGCTCTTTAAACATAGAATTATTTTTGCCAATGGAATATGAGTACCCAATTTTGAGTATTAAAACCAATATTTTGTTAATTAGTTCATTAGATATATGTATTTGTTGGAGAAAACTCAAAATGAGAGGGATCAGAAATTGGGCATTCTCCTTGCTTCAATTTATCCTTTCAACATACAGTAAAATGTGGCCATACCAAGGCTCTAGCTGGAAGGACACAGCAGCTCAGATCAGTTGGTGTTTGGTCTGTAAATGTTACTAGGACAACTTTTCTGTTTTTGCACCACAGAAACTTTACCTATGAGTGAGAAAACAATGCAAAGCAAAGTCTAGACATGTATAACACAGGGTTGATAGTCTAGGTCAGAGAATAGATAAGGGAACTCACAGAATGTTGTTGTTGGCTGTTTTTTACTCTTTTGGGGGGCCTGCCACCCAGCTCCCAAATAAATCACACACACACACACACACACACACACACACACACACACACACAGACACACACACACACAGACACACACACACACACGAGTCTTATTATTACTTATAAATGTCTTTGCTTGGCTTGTTTCTTGCCAGCTTCTCTTAATTTTAATAATTCCATTTATCTTTTGCCTCTGGGCTTTTTCCTTTTCTTACTTCTGTATATCTTACTCTCAGTCTTCCTCTGCGGCTGGCTGTGTGGCTGGCCCCTGGTGTCCTCTCCTTGTTCTCTCATTCCTTCTTTTCTCCTCCCAGATTTCTCCTTCTATTTATTCTCTTTGCCTATCAGCCCTGCCTATCCTCTCTCCTGCCTCACTATTGGCTGTATAGCTCTTTATTAGACCTTCAGGTGTTTTAGACAGGCAAAGTAACACAGTTCCACAGATTTAAACAAATACAACATAAAAGAACGCAACACATCTGTGCATCATTAATCAAATGTTCCACAGCACAAACAAATGTAACAGATTTTAAAATAATATTACACAACAGAATGTGAGTAAACAGTAAAGACAGAATCATCAAACAACACTGTAAGAAATGACACGTCCGGCTGGAAAGATGGCTCAGCAGTTAAGAGCACTGGCTGCTCTTCCAGAGGTCCTGAGTTCAATTCCCAGCAACCACATGGTGGCTCACAACCATCTATAATGAGATCTGGTGCCCTCTTCTGGCCTGCACACTTACATGCAGGCAGAATACTATATACATAATTTAAAACATTAAAAAAAAAGAAATGACATGTCACTTGGGATTATGTTTTATAGGAAAAATTTCTTCTGAGATGGATAGTTAGGTATCAGAAAGCAAAAAGATGGTAGTGATCCATGTGCGAGATGGGAAAATCCAGGGAATACCAGTCACCACAACTATTATAGGTTTTGAATATACAATATGTGTGTGTGTACACACATATGTATATAACCATACATATACATTTATATACATGCATAGAGAAGTCAGGAAGGACAGACATTGAAATATTAATAGTTAAGCCAGTAACAAGCTCCCACCCTGAGGAGTTACTGACAGCTCTGGGGAAAAGAAAGCCGTTTTCTTTGAGGGTGGCTCCTGGTAGGTACACCATACTCCATAGGCAGGCCCCACACTCAGGAGTACATGGGAAGGACAAATTGGAAACAAAAAAAGAGAAAAAAAAAAAGAGAGAACACAGAGTTCACGGAGGTAGGGAGGTGGGATGGGTGGATCTGGGAGGAGACAGGCGGAGAAGTGGAAGGAAATATGATCAAAATATATTGTATGACTCAAAGAATTAAAAATATTTAATTTTTAAAAGCATATTAATAATGATTATCTCTAAATAATAGGCTTAGAATGATCTTCTTCCCCTTTCCTTATATTTTTTTAAATTAATTATATAATTTTATTCATTATGTTGCTCATAGAATTTTTTTTTTCCCCCTGAGACAGGGTTTCACTGTGCAGCTTTGCGCCTTTCCTGGATCTCACTCAGTAGACCAGGCTGGCCTCAAACTCACAGAGATCCGCCTGCCTCTGCCTCCCGAGTGCTGGGATTAAAGGTGTGCGCCACCACCGCCCAGCAGAAATTCATTATTATAACTAGGAAAACCTAAGGATATTTCATCACTACACTAATTCTGTTCCCACTGTTACCATTGCTCCTTCTTAAGATTTTCAACTATGTAAAATTCCTCAGCCTTTTGGTTCTTCTGTATTGATCATAATGGAAAAAAAATGAGCCAACCATAAAGTCCCACCCACTTTTTCTGAGTCACATACATTCTTCTGGCTAACAGTAGCTGCTGATAGGTCAATCTCAACTTGCAGTCATGACCAAGAGGCAGACCCCCATACTGCCTGCATGTACTGCAACTGCTGCAAGCCGCAGGAAAATGTAATGGAATCCAGCTACTATCACAAAAGCTACCACTTGGAAAGGTCTTTTCCAAAGGTCAAGCCATGGCTTAAGATGTCTTGGTGATATGTTAGCTTCTGTAAATATATTAGCTGATTCCTGCAATGATTTTCTTGTATGTTATGTATGCTTCCAAGAGCTCCTAACAGTGTATTTTATCTGAAATACCTATCAAGCATCAAGGCCAAATGATCTCCTGAATTAAGGTAAATTAAGTTCAGATTCTTCTTTCTTATACAGCCTTAGTGGTATTTATACTAACATTATAGACTCCTAACATTTACCTAACCACCTCTAGGAATGTAGTTTGAGCACATAAATTCCCTTTTTCTGATACAGTAACCAATTTCAGCTCTTAGTTGACCTCCTCCTTTACCACTCCCCTGTTGGGTTGTAAAAGAAAGCCTGAAGGTCAGTGCCTGAGGAAAACTCTTGTCTGCCTTTATGATCCTGTAAGAATTCAAGCCTGCTGACCTTGCTTTTAGCTAGAGCACTGTTATTGCATGGGTATATAACTGTAAACCTCAGAGACTTAGAGGGGATTTTGACTGGAGAACTAGATGGAGAACTAGAAGAATGAGATGGAAGATGAGGAAGAGCCAGATGGGGAAGAACGAGATGAGAGAGACCAAGATGGGGCAGAACTAAGATGAGAGAATTAAGATAGAACACAGAGGGGACAGCAGACAAATGTAGAGAGAAATCAGGCAAGAAAGGAGCTAGGCATGAGAACAGAACTGAAGTGGTGTAGGTAGAATTTTATCCCAGAGGAATAAAGTAGATGGACAAAAGAGCTTGGTGTACTTAGATTATTTTTCTGCTGAATACCTCTGCGGCTAGTAGTGTCTCTTCTGGACCCCTGGGAAGGAAACTAAAGAGGCTGGACCTCAAAAGTTTCTGAAACGCAACAGTCTCAAACACAGCTTATATTCCCTCATAAACAGAAGCACAGCTGCTCAGCCCCACACTTCACAGACAGCAAACCATCACCGTCCTCTGAAAGGACCAAGCAGATGCCATAACAGGCTGCTCAGTCTTCTCTCAGAGATCAGGCCTCAATTTCAGTTTCCTGAGACTTGAGCAAGCAGTTTCTGGGAGGGCTATGAACAAAAGACTGCTCAAAGTTAGCCAGATGTTTACTTTCTGGGGCCCCTCACCAACTTAGAGTTATGTGCAGTACGTGCTTGACCAGCCAGCCCCCATGGTGGCTCAAGAACAAAGCCTGGGACTTGTGCTGGACTGCCCCCAAAGTAATAAATTGTAACCACCAACCAGTAAATTCAAAGGTTACATACCCTCACCCAATTAAAAGAGAACAGAGATAAAAATAAACCAATCCGAGTTGCACCTGAGCAAAACTCCCCCAACCCCCCTGAAGGGCTTGTGGATTTTGCCTTTAAAAAGCCAGCCACACAAAGAAAAAGCAAGTTCCTCCTGGCCTCACGACTAGAGTGAGTGCTTTGGATCGAGCTTCCCTGTCCGCGGCTTGTAAACTGAAATAAACCATGCTAATTGCATTCTGAACCTAAGGTCTGTGATGGTTTGTCTTTGGGGTCCCAATCTGGGCATAACACTCTTAGCTGGAAATGAGTTTACAAAGCTGTGACCTTCATCATTTGTCCACAAATAGCAAGTGAGTACTCAGAAAGTAAAGGTACAATTCTCACCAAGTCTCAATATATTATAATCTCAAAGAATTCTAATTATTTAAAAAAACATTTTACTTAATATCCATACATGAGCGAGGTAATGGTGGCTCATGCTTTTAATCCCATCACTCAAGGAGGCAGAGGCAAGTGGATCTCTGAGTTCAAGTCCAACACGATCTACACAAAGAGCTTGAGGACATCTAGGGCTATACAGAGAAACTCTGTCTCTAAAAACCAAAGTAAATATAAATAAATAAATATCTGTTGTAGTTTGTTTTCTTTGTCTTTAGTCTTTGGCTCTTTACTCTTTTGGGGGACTCACCACCCAGCTCCCAAATAAACCACATACGGCTTATTCTTAATTATAAATGCCCAGCCTTAGCTTTGCTGGTTTCTTGACAGCGTTTCTTAACTTTAAATTATTCCATCTACCTCTTGCTTCTGGGCTTTACTTTTCTTTTACTTCTATAAATCTTACTTTTACTCTTACTCCAGGGCTGGCTGTGTAGCTGAGTGGCTAGCCCCTAGAGTCCTCCTCCTTCTCTAGCTACTTTTCTTTCCTCTCAGATTTCTCCTTCTATTTATTCTCTCTGCCTGCCAGCCCCACCTGTTTCTCTCTCCTGCCTCACTATTGGCTGTTCAGCTCTTTATTAGCCCATCAGGTGTTTTGGATAGGCAGAGAAACACAGCTTCACCAAGTTAAACAAATGCAACATAAACAAAAGTAACACATCTTAAAATAATATTCAACAACAAATATCCATACATGCATATAATCTGTTTTAATCAAATTCATCTTCCACTTAATCCTTTATCTCTCCCCATGTGCACTTGCTCATGCTTTCTCTTCCTCCCTCCCTCCCCACAACATCCACAGACTATTTGATGCTTTCTGTAGGTGCACGGATGTTGGACCACTGACTGGAGCAGACAGCCTCTCAGAGCCGACATTCTGAAGAAAACTGACTCTCTCTCCCACTGCAGCCATTAATGGTCACTATCACCTTAGGGGTTGAACTTATGAGCCCCTCCCCTATCCATGCTGGGGTTTTGGCTGCCTTGATCTTGCTCAAGTTTTATGTATGAATAAAGAATTCTAATTCTGGGGGCTGCAGAGCTGGCCTAGAGGTTAATTTCCAGCACTCACATGGCAGCTCACAACTGTCTCTAATTCCTGTTCCAGGGGATCTGACACCTTCACACAGACATATGTGCAGGCAAAACACCAATGCACAGAAAAGAAAAATAAATAGATTATTAAAAAAGAGAAATTCTAATTCTAAATTTAAAAACAAACTTTGGTAAAGCCATATAGTGTGACAAATTATTGGCGTGAATGGTATCTTCTAGGTCTGTCTCTCTTCTACTTCTAACTTCAGGCCTGCATTGCCTCATGCCAACACTACTTCTAAGGTTGCTTAGTTTATTTCCTAGACTTCTGGCTCTCATCTTGAATTTACCTATCTGTATGCTCCCTTAAAACTAATATTCCCTTAATTTGCTCACGTCAGTCTCCTGAGTACTCCATCAAGCTCAAACTTTTCTGTACTTGTTTTAGACTCATTCCACCAACACACATTGTCATGCTTTTCTAAGTCACTCATTAAATCAACCAAATCAATATTTGCTCTGTGCAGGCTGTATGCCAAGCATGGGAGGGCAGGAAGGTAGCACAGGAAGGAGGACAGTCAGGTCTTGCAGTCATATAATCTACTCCAGAGTCTTCACTGCCTATCTCCTCCACATGGACTGACGCTCTGCACACAGCAGACTGCTCCTTTTCCTCTTAATGAACTGACTGATGCTCTATAGACCATAGACCGAAACGTTCTCTTCCAAAGGAAACTAATACTCCCTATAGATGCTGGACTCTTTTCTAGACAGTCACCAGGCTGTTTTTACCACACACTTTTCTCATTTTTAATGTTTTTTTTATTTTTATGCATCATCTAATTTCAAACGAGGCCACACTCCTGCCTCCTTCAGAGTTGGCTCTGGCTTTCTTGGGTCCTCAAAGGTCTTTCTTCTTATCCTCAATTTATTTATTTTTTGACTTTCCTTCCTTTAAAGTCAGGCATTGCCATGTATTATTGATCTTACAATAACGATGAAGTCCAAGGTCTAGTATATATTTAAGATCCACCTAGGTGTTATTTTGTGGGAACATGCTTGTCAAAAACAGACAGCGAGTGTCTCAGTTTTAGATGCTCCAACACTAATAAAATATCCAAGGCTATAGGTTGATGATCCTTTAAAAAGGTAGAAAAACTATCACACCACAAAATGTGATCTTATCAGAAAATAGGGTCTTCAAAGAGGCAATCCGTTAAAATGCTCATAAGAGGTGATAATTCATCCAGTATCCATACAAAAAGGGACACACACACACACACACACACACACACACACACGAGACAATGAATCTGTTGCTTCAGGGACCAGTTCTGGTACCGTGCTGCAGCAGTCCTAGCAAACTAAACACTTTCAACAGCTATGGCACAGGGGCTCAGAAGGGGCTTTAGAAGAAACTCTGAGAGGCCACAGACATTGAGTCTTAGCTCTTCTCAGTTCCTTCTCCTGGCTGTCTTGCAGCCCTTTCACATTGGACCAGAGCAGTAGTGAGAAACAGGTAAATACAGCTTCAACTAGCTATTGGTCTTCAGAGCCTATGGGTCCTAAAGCAGCGAGAGTGTTGACTGCTGTCACTGTCTTGGGGGGGGGTATGGAATAACTGAGGGGCGGAAAGGAGGACTTGAAGGAGTAGGAGCCAGAAGGAAGAGAAGAAGGGCAGTTACTGGGAAATTAGAAGGTCAGGAAGAAGATTCCTGGCGGGTAGGTGATGAAACAAAACATGAATAGCAAAAAAAAAAAAAAAAAGTTCTAGACTGTGTACCTCAGTTATGGTTTCTATTCCTGTGAAGAGACACCATGACTATGGCAATTCTTTTAAAGGAAAACATTTAATTGGGGCTGGCTTATAGTTTCAGAGGTTTAGTCCATTATCACCACAGTGGGACATAGTGGTGTGCAGGTGGACATGGTGTTGGATAAGGAGCTGAGAGTCCTACATCTTGATCTGCAGGCAACAGAAAGTGAACTGTCTCTACAATGAACGTAGCTTGAGCATAGGAGATCTCAAAGCCTGTCCTTACAGTGGCACACTTCCTCTAACAAGGCTCTATCTATTCCAAAGCCACACTTCCTAATAGTGCCATTCCTATGAGCTTTTACATTCAAACTACCGCATTGTGTAAATAAACTTTTTTTTTTCAAAAGATGCATAGTTTGAGTTCTTCTGTGATAGATATTCGAAGTGGTCATAAAATAACAAAATTTGTGTTACTGTTCACAGAAGGCAAAATAGTTACATTTCATTTTTGAAAACTGTGTGTAACTGTCTAGTCATATAAACAATCACATATTAAGATGCTTTCAATTAGCAAATTATAAAAAATCAGGTTAAATACACCTATTTGGATTATAAATAGAAATTATAGGATACGGCATAGCTCAGCTGGTAGGGGATATGCTTACATCCACATGGCCTCAGGTTGGTCACTAGCACAAAATGAAAGATAAATAAAAAGAAAAAGGAGGAAAGGAAGCATAAAAACAATAATGTGATCAAAAATATTCATCTAGGTATTTTAATAAAATTATGTAATAAGTCACTTCATAGAGAACTATGGCAGCTAATAAAATTAAAAAGAAAAGAACAAGGAAACTGTAAATGCAAATCATGTTTGAAAGCAAACTGGTTTTGGGTAAATATATCAATTACATTTGTACTCTGTATATTTAAATTCTCTGTTTTAATTGTAAAGACGCAAACATCACTGGTAGTACAGAATGTCAATGCGTAGATAGTGCTGAACAGGAGTCTATTATGGTTTAAAAGGACAGCAGGGGAGAGGACTTCATTGTCAATGCATTTCACAAGCTGAGCTACGAGATGAGATACCTGCTTGTAACAAGAAGTGGGGGTATAACATTCAGAAAGGTGAGCATCCATCTTCCTTACTGATGTAGGAGACACATCCCATTTGCATAGAGACTTCTTTGCACTGCAGACATTTCTAAAATTGTTTTCATTTACTTACCTTCTATCATAGACCTTGAACAGCTGCCAGGAAAGGAGGGCTTAGGGTCCAAAGACTCTCAACAATTTGCTTTCCCCGCTAAAGCTTACTTCGAGTGCTTTGTTAATCCTTAACTCACCAGGAAATTGTCCCTTCCTTGTATTTTACTTATATATTCAACCACAGGAGGAATAAATAAAGGATTATTGAGGCCAAATTATTGGAAGCTATCATAAGGTTGTCAAAAAGTCAGCTTCTAACTCCCTGCCGTCCAGGGAGCAGCATGTAACAGGTAATGCCACGGAACACATGGCAACACATAAATTAACAGAAATGGGCTGAGTTTAAATGTAAGAGTGGTAGGCCTGAGCTAATGGCTGAGCAGTTTTAATATAAGCCTCTGTGTGTTTACTTGGGTCTGAGCGGGTTCGGGCCTGGGCGGGACTGGAAAAAACTTCAGCTACAGAGGTGAAGGGCTAGGGACAGAACTTAGTGTCTTAGTTTCAATTTAGAAAAAGAAAAAAATCTTATAGCAAAAAATTATTAGCCATCAATAACAGAGGTACTTGAGTCTGTGATGTTCCTGAGATGTCCTCCAGGACGTTTTCCTATTATGTGGTACAAAGTATTTTATTTCTTTATAATAGTGGTATCTTCAGAAACCATGCCATTAGTTTTAAATTTACAAAAGCTTTTCTGACCAAACTACATATTTTTCATTTTGTTCTGCTTTTTGCTCATAACTTGCATTATAAATGTGGGTAAAAGGAGCTGGCAGAAACCATGCTACAGCCTGAATGCCAGACTGCCTCAAATTTCCTCCACCTGTTACCTCTAACCTTACTCTCCCACAAAATGTCATAATGGCTAGTATTTAATAAAGCGTGCTTTAAATTTGGCTCAGAAATGGTGCTAGTGGGTTTTACTCTTGTCTGGTGGGATTAACAGTGCTTTGCTAGAACGTAACACACATGGCTTCTGCGCCTTGGTCAAGTCTTCATTACCATCTGAAATTACAAGATTTCATTCTATTGGTACTCCAGTCTTGTCAGTCCCTACTGTAATCATCTGCTAGAGTCTGCTTATAGCAGTCAGGATTTTACAGGCTGCTTCTGGGTCACAGGGTGAAGTTCTCACAGGAATGAGCCCACTTCTCTGATGCCAGGTTTCTGTTTTAGTTTTTCACTCCTGTGCCAAAACACCTGGTGAAAACATCCACCAATAAAAGGACAAATACTCTTAAAAGACACTTCTCAGAAACAGTGCAAATGGCCATTAAACACAGAAAGATGATGATCATCATTCTTAGTTAGCAGGAAATCCAAATGAAAACAACACTGTAATTCCACCACATTCCATTCAGAATGACAATTAAAAAAAATTATCCCCCCTCTGCAATCTAAACAAATGCTAGTAAAGATGTGGGGAAAGAGGAGCCCTAGCACAGCTGGTGAAAACGTACTTTAGTACCACACACAGAAAACAGAACTGTCCTATAAAAACTAAATAGAATTATTGGATGAGCATGCTACTCCTTGGCATATACCAGAAGGAAATGATGTCATTATGCAAGAGAAGACTTCATTCATATACTAATAGCCATAATATGTGCAAACATCAGGATATGGAATCATCTAGGTGCACACAAAAGGAAATGGGGAATCATGTCATTTTCAGGAAAACACACAGACATTGATTATCACATTATGTAAAATAAGCCAGATACAGAAATATCAAGCATCATATGCTTTCTCGCATCCATGGCAACAAACAAATGCTTCACAAATATCAGGGTGACTATTAGGAAGATGAAGGCAACCAAGTAGTGGGGGAAAGAAGAAGGATAAGAGATGCAAATCAAGTGTAGATACCATCAAAGTACAATATAAATGTGTATGGATATTTCATAATGTAATTGATGAATGTGAATAATTAATACCTTAACACCTGCAATAAAACACAAATGTTCAATGTACAAATGATGCTTATTCACAACACTAAAACCTGGAATTTGGTACAGTAGTATGCAAGTGTGAATATATATATCTCATATACAAAATTATAAGTGAATGGTGGAATACTATTTGAAATACAGATGATGTAAACAAATGAGGTCAGGATTTTCAGTACAATTAACATCTGCTGAGAACACTGCCATTATTCTTCCTATAGAAACGTATTTCCAGTAAGAAAGTCATGTAGCAGTGACTCCTGCTGGAGGCCCACAGGTGTGTGACAAGTGCAGCTTTCCCGGCCCTCCACTGTGATTTCGTGAGGAAGACTTGAGATTCCACGTCCAGGAAGAGGTGGCTCTTAGCACCCTTCTGCGGGTTTGTCAACCAGGGCTGGCTGGACCTTCTCGACTGTAATCCTTGGGTAATCCCACCCGAGACCGTCAGGAGCCACCCTGCGATCTCACTTTCCAAAAAAGAGGAAAAGTGAGATGTGTGGGGCAGGAGCTGAGGGAGGGCAGTCTCCTAGCAACCCTTTGAGATGTCACTCGAGAGGCCATTAAAATTGTACATAGCTCCTGTGAAGACTCTTGAGTGTGACTCTCTCTAAACGCCTACACCTAGCTTGGTAGGCACGGGGCACTGTTCTTTCTATTAACTCCCATACTTAAATCTATGTTAAATCACCTCATAGTAAACCCCAACTCTGCTTCATGGACTTCTCCTGAAACCTTTATTCTTTAATAAAGTTAAAAAAAAAATCTCAGCTTCACAGAATAGAGGGTCTGGAACAGAACACAGAACTATGCCTCGGGTTCACACCCTACTGCTGCTGAAGAGCCAGCCTGGGCTTTCTAAGACAGCTCTGCCTCTAAACCAAACAAAACCAAACCAAGTTTGAGGATGTACTTTATTCTTAGAGAAGACTAGGCCCATGTTATTGACAAGTGTATGATAGCTCACTTATGAAAAATGGAAATGTGGCCATGGCTGTGGTCTGAATACTTGTGTTCTTCTGGAATGTATACTTTGAAACCCAATCACCAGTGTGATACTTCAGGAGGTAGTGCCTTTGGGAGGCATTTAGGTCATGAGGAAGCATGCCTTCGTGAATGGAGTGGTGCCTTAGCTGCCCCGTCCCTTCCACTGTATCAGAAACAGAAGGAGGCACCTATGAACCAGAAAGACTCAGTAGTTTAAACTAGCAGCAGGTGACTCTGAGCAACAACAAAAACCCTTGTGTCCTGGGAAGTTAAGATTACCTAAATAATCAAAAAGGCACAAGAGCAGTTAGTCCAATCTGAAAGATGCAGTCACGCAAGCACCGGGATTATATTCACAGTTTTATAAGAGAACTCTGACACGGAATGTCACAAACAGAACACAACTGTAAAGTTTTTTTTTCAAATATGACAACTGGAAATGGTGGTTTAATACTTAGAGATGAAGCCTCAGAATATTCCAGGCATGAAACTGTCACAATATAGTCATCAGGGTGACAGTTTCAGAAGCAACACAATGTCTGCGACTCCTCTGCTGCCCCTGTTGACTCACAGCACCGCTATGAGGAAGGAGGCGAGTGCTGCGCTGAGATGCTAACGGACTGGGACCTGCACTGACAACATCACTGAGGAAACGCTCATGACCTCCAAGGCTGCTGCTAAACTGCTCATGTCCTAAAGGCAGTCACAGCGATAAAGCTCGGGACAGTACTTCTGAAACTCCCTCTGATAGTGTGGGGTGCTGGAGGAAGGTCTTCATGGAGAGTATCTAGGGGGCTTGGGAGATGGTCTGCCACACAAGCATCAACACCAGAGTTAGGATCCCTGGTGTGCGCGCGCACACACACACAGGGCATGGGGGTATGCAGTAACGCCAGCCAGCACTGCCACACATACATACATACATACACACACACACACACACACACACACACTGTCTCAAAAAATAAAAGTAGAGAGTGATTGAGGAAGATTCCAGCATTGACCTCTGGTCTTCACGTGTACTTACACACAGATGCACATGAATCTGGATACACATGAGTACACCCACACTAACAAGTACATACACCACACACATCCACACCACCATATACACAGCACAGAACACACTAAAGACAGGAAAAAGATGGTGGAGCAAGCGAGTCCTTGGCTTCAGCCCTAAACACACAGCAGGTAAGTGTCTAATCCTATCTTAAGGCTGGGTACCAAGACAAGGGTGACTGACACTCACATCACCTACAGGGCATCTGGGCCCAAAGTAAAAAGACAGAGTATTACAGTCAGAACTCTAACAGGGAACTGAACTCAGAAACCGATGGTGGAAGGAAGAGAACGGATAGAGGGTCACTGTGAGAGAGAGACAGGAAGTAAGGAAGAACACTTTCTAGAAAAGGTGAAGTGAAATCTAAACCAAGTCTCAAGGAACGTAGGAATTTATGAGGGAAACAAGCAAGGAAAAGACACCAGGAAGACAAAATATGGAAGAGGGCTACTGGACTGGGTAGATAACCAACTCTGTGAAAATGTGCTGAAGTAATGGGAGTGTACACTCAGGTAGCCTTGGGCTCAGAACCAGTAGATGTCACTGAAGAACAGAAGGCACTGTACTAAGGACATTAGTGGAGTGCCTGCCAATGGCACACCAGGAAAGCTGTAGGAGCACACTCTTGACTTGGACATTTTAGCCAATATTGGTCACCAAACTGCTCTAACAACACATTTCCGTTAAAAGCCATCCCGATTCAAGGCTCCATGTGGTCCAGAGAGCAGTTTCAGCCCTTGCCTGCCCTCAACACCTAGGTTCCTGTTAGTTCTTGTCAGCTCTTGGGACTTACGTGCACGTGGATCTCACAGTGACACAGAGCAGGCAAACGGACTCAGGAGCAGATGCTGCAGAAGTAATCTTCCTGCTTGAAGCGGAAATCTTCCATTACTACAGGCAGGACACTTTGTTTTACTTCTCCAGACACATCTTAGTTCAGCTCACTACCTTTCTTTTGTTTCTGACTGGATACATCAATTCCCTTTTCCTACAACTTACCTTTTGTTTCCCCCTGAAACTTTGATCCTGATACTTACATTCAGAACCTATGTTTTAATTCCCTAGGTCTCACCTTGGTCTAAAGACAATTAGACTAATCTTTTAAACTATTACACAAAGGCTTTAGAATCACTCTCAGTGGGGGGGGGTATTAACAAATTAGTTAATTAATCAATTTTTGGTGACAGATCCCAAATACTCCTGCTGTTTTCACCAAGGGAACTAACTGGAGAGAGCAGACAACTTTAAACTTATAACACTCCCTTTCCTCCCCTCCCCTCCCTTCCCTTCCCTTTTTCTTTAGGCTTTTCAAGACAGGGTTTCTCTGTGTAGTCTGGGCTGTCCTGAAATTTGCTCTGTAGACCAGGCTGTTCTTGAACTCAAGAGACCCGCCTGCCTCTGCCTCCTGAGTGCTGTGATTAAAGGTGTGTGCTACCACCGCCGACAACCATTTCTTAATGAAATGGAAGCTACCATTTTGTTTATTTGTTGAATTAATAGATTACATGTTTTTGCTGTTTTTTACTGGGGGGTTGGGAGGGGAGCGGCTGATAGGGAGGGACCACTTCCTTGCTTCAGAAAGTAAAGGGGATACCATGCTGAAGAAAAGCAGTAAAAATATTTGCAGGCCATGGAGGGACGTATCCAAACACAGTACCAAAATGGGGGAAAACAGAAGGGGAATATAGAAGTAGAAAAAAAATAACGAAAGAAAAGAAAGAAAGAAATCTGTAAAGTTGCAATCTAGCATCAGGACCAGATGGTATTCATCTGAGCCCTCAGAGATAACTCACAGCACTCGCAGCCAGTCCTTAAGGAGAAGCACTTGGGAGGGGCCTGACTATCTCGGGAATGTGGGGAAGGGTGGCTTGGCCTTGCCAATCAGGCTGGACCAGGAAGGGGAGTTGCAGATCTGTTAGGACCATTTTAATTAGAGTAATGACAAGCATTGCCCTTCCTCCAACTGAACTAGACTCCAACTACCAGCATTTCCAAAGGCTTTTTTAAAATTAATGTACATGTGCATCAAGACACACATGCTTCCTTATGGCTAATCCCAAGGGACATGAGGTCTCATGTGAAAATTATAATACTCAGAACAATCTGGAAAATTTACTATGGGTCAAAACAAAACAGACAGCAGTGGAGAACTGTGGGGTATTTAATCACAGGGACAGTGTCTGCTGTGAGCTCCCCACAAGCGAGAAAAGCATGGCTTTAAAAGAGTTTCCTTATCTGGAAAATAAAGAAACATTGAAAGTACAGATTTCAACATTAGTAAATGAAATGCACACTCACACACGACCTCACTGTGTGGTCTTAGCCCTAGGATTAAACCTCTAACATGGAATTCACACTTGGGTAATGGTCACAAGTCAGGAAGAAAAGGAAAAGCCTCGGCTATGTATGTCTCTGTGGCAGAGAAGCAGCCAGAGATTCCATGAGGGGCCGGTGCAGGGGTTCCTGAGGGCCAGTGCAGGGTTTCCTGAGGGTCGGTGCAGGGGTTCCTGAGTGCCATGGCCCTTCATTACTGGCTGGTTCTGGGTTAGAAAGCTCACACGTTTTAGGGAGAACTCATCTTGGCATCAGTTTAAACTTCAGAAACAACACATTTTATTAACAAGATTCCCTGCCCTGCCTCTGCATCCATTCCCAGGTTAGGACAGGCAGTGTCTTTCTAACAATCGGATTCATAGTATCTCCCTGAACCATTCCTCAGCACGTAGGGAAAAGTCCACTTTGTTCGGCATGGCCCATAGGTCTTTTCAATGAAATCCTTATTGCCTTCTCTACCCTTATGCCACTGTTACTTGTTCAGGCTTTCATAAAATTCTGGTAGAGGGTTCCTGAGCCCAGATACAGACTCCTCTAGAGAGGGCTACTTGCCCTTGGTCACCTGACAGAGTCCTGTCCAAAGACCACCTGTCTCTGAACCCTGCACGGTTGGACGCAGAAGCCGGAGCTCCTGTGATTCCATGTGACTCTGCATGGTTCTCAGTTCCTGAGACTCTGCATGGCTCTCAGCTCCTGTGACTCTGCATGTCTCTCAGTTCCTGTGACTCTGCATGTCTCTCAGTTCCTGTGACTCTGCATGGCTCTCAGCTCCTGTGACTGCATGACTCTCAGGTCCTGTGACTATTCATGGCTCAGTTCCTGTGACTCTGCATGGTTCTCAGTTCCTGTAACTCTGCATGTCTCTTAGTTCCTGAGATTCTGCATGGCTCTCAGTTCCTGTGACCCCCTGTACTTCTGCATGGCTCTCAGTTCCTGTGACTCTGCATGGCTCTCAGTTCCTGTGACCCCCTGTACTTCTGCATGGCTCTCAGTTCCTGTGACTCTGCATGGCTCTCAGTTCCTGTGACACTGCATGTCTCTCAGTTCCTGTGACTCTGCATGGCTCTCAGTTCCTGTGACTCTGCATGGCTCTCAGCTCCCGTGACTCTGCATGGTTCTCAGTTCCTGTGACACAGCATGGCTCTCAGTTCCTGTGACTCTGCATGGCTCTCAGTTCCTGTGACTCTGCATGGCTCTCAGCTCCTGTGACTCTGCATGGTTCTCAGTTCCTGTGACTCTGCATGTCTCTCAGTTCCTGTGACCCCCTGCACTTCTGCATGGCTCTCAGCTCCTGTGACCCCCTATGCTTCTGTATGGCTCCCTATTCTAGAAACGAAATGGCTCCTTTGAGACAGGAGTTTGGTCTTTGCCCTTTTTTGGCACCTGCCAGCACATAAGTAGTGCTTGGTAAATACTTGCTGACACTCAAAACCAGGACATCAAGTACATATTTGGTAATAAGGGCTCAATACTAATTGACACAGTGAGGTTAGAACATAAGTTACAAGTCTATGAAGTCATGCAACAGGCACCAACTTCTGTAGAAAGTTAAAAAAAAAGGCAAAACTGGATGTCAATATGTAAAAGATTACAAATAGATCCATATCTGTCACCATGCACAAAACTCAAGTCCAAGTGGATCAAAGACCTCAACATAAATCTAGTTACACTAAACTTAATAGAAGAGAAAGTAGGAAGTACTGTGGCATGCATTGGCACAGGAGATCACTTCCTAAATAGAACACCAGCAGCACAGACACTGAGCACAACAATTAATAAATGGGACCTCTTGAAACTGAGAAGCTGTTGTAGGGCAAAAGACATGGTCAATAAGACAAAAAAGACAGCCAACAGAATGGGAAAAGACCTTCACCAATCCCCCATCTGACAGAGGATTGATCTCCAAAGTATATAAAGAACTCAAGAAACTAGACATCAAAATACTGAAAAATGGGCTAAAGAGCTAAACAGAGAATTCTCAAAAGAAGAATCACAATGGCTGAAAGACATTTAAAGAAATGCTCAACAATCTTTAATCATCAGAGAAATGCAAATCAAAACGACTCTGAGATACCACCTTACACCTGTCAGAATGGCTAAGATCAAAAACACTAATGACAGTCTATGTTGGAGAGGATGCAGAGCAAAGGGAACAGTCCTCCACTGTTGGTAGGAATGCAAACTTGTACAACCACTGTGGAAATCAGTATGGCGGTTTCTCAGAAAATTGGGAATTGATCTACCTCAAGAACCAGCCATACCACTCTTGGGCATATACCCAAGGAATGCTCAATCATACCACAAAGATACATGCTCAACTATGTTCATAGCAGCACTACTCGTAATAGCCAGAACCTGGAAACAACCTAGATGCCCGTCAAGTGAAGAATGGATTAAGAAAATGTGGTACATATACACAATGGAGTACTACTCAGCAGAGAAAAACAATGACAGCATGAAATTTGCAGGCAAATGGATGGAACTAGAAAATATCATCCTGAGTGAGGTAACCCAAACCCAGAAAGACAAACATGGTATGTATTCACTCATAAGTGGATACTAGATATAAAGCAAAGAACAATCAGACTGCAACCCACAGAACCAGGGAGGGACCCTAGGATAACTGTGGCTTATAATAAGTTTTGGTTTTACTCAATTACTGGGGAAGCCTCAATGAAACATTTCACTATTAGGATAAGAATTTATACTGTATCAAGCTGATAATGGAAAAATAAATAAATAAATAAAAATGAAAAAAAAAGAAAATATGAAATTAAAAAAAAGATGCTACCCATGCACATACTGCTTGGTCAGAACAGGACAATGACTATCTGGAAATAAGGGCACTGTGTTCAGTAAATGCAGCTGCTTGAATGGTGACCCACAAAGTGTGTATTATCTAGCACTTCAGGATGCGCTCTTACTTTAAAACAGATGTTTATGTTTGTAATTACAGTAAAAATCTTGAGAATCCATCATAGTGGATCAGGATGAACTCCCAATGTAGTGACAGGTGTCCTCCTTAGAGACAGGAAAGGAGAAGAAATGCAAACAGGAGAGGGGAGCTTAGAGAGAGATAGGCCACCTGAGTTACGCTGCCACCAGAAACTGGAAGAGGCAGGGATAGTCTTCTTTTGGAATCTTCAGAAATAGAGTGGCCATACTGAGAACTTCATTTTGAACTTCTGGCCTTAAGAACTGTGCATGGGCACATTTCAATGTTTTAAGACACACAGTTTGTGGGAATTTAGAGGAAACCTCAGGAAATACAGTAACAACCTAAATGACTAACATTAAATCCATTTCTCTATAAGTAGTTATAGATTCCCCTAGAAAACTGTAAGTATATGAGGAAGCCTACAAAGACGTATGTAGTGACTTCAGGCATGGGTTAAGGAAAGACATCACATTAAAAGTGACACTTGCAGCTGGAGAGATGGCTGCTCTCTAGAGCCCTGACTTGACTGTCAGCACCTACACGGAGATTCACAAACTCCTGTGACTCTAGTCCCAGGTGACCTAACTGGGCACCAGACATGAATGTGGTACACACATACAAGTAGACACAACACCTACACACATGTAAAACAGAGAAAGAAAGAAAGGAAAGAGGAAAAGGTGAAGCATAAAGTTACGGAGTATAATTTAGGTTGGATCCAAAACTACAAATCAGCCCACAAGCAAATGGGAACGCATTTGAACTCCCACAGATAACTAATACTGATAGAGTTCTACTTGTCTAGATGACTGTGAGGATGATGTGCTCAGAGTCTGACTCTGATGCACTGCCACCAACTATACAGCAATCATGACTTCAGGAAAAGCAACAAGCCAAAGGGAACCAGCCAGCCAGCTCTGCCTCGCAAATGCTGCCCAAGTCAGTCTACGAGGAGCCCACTGGGTTCAGTGGAGTGGGAGTCCTGAAGGCTGGAGAGTTGCCAGCTGGATCTCACAAGTGAGTAACAAGTACCATGAATCACGTTCAAGCTGTTTGCAATGACCTTTCCCCAACAATTCCTCTACAAGCTGTGGTTTGTACATCAAAGAGTGCCTGAATGTACCATCCAGTTCATAAGTGGCAATGTTCTACTGACTCTTCTGACACTGAAGTCACGACAAATAGGTAAAAAAAAGGACTCACATTCTCGAAGTCATTGAAAGCCGATGGAAGAATGTGGGTTAAATTTTTTTATAAACTTAAATAATGTATTAAATAACTATGGTTACCTGACTTAATATAATAAAGCACTGGGTTGAATACCCCAAACTATGGGTCAGAAACTGGCTACTGAGAAAACTTTTCTACACTCAATAGTTAAGTCTTAATTCAAATGTAGTAAGTGGTGATACTAAAATTAAATAAATAGGAATGCAGGTACAGGTTATCGGTAGAGCACACGCTAAGCAGGTGAGGATGTAGAAGCAAAGGAGGAAGGAAGAAGAGCAAGAAAAGACACCAACTGGAAGAGCAAATGTTCCCCTTTTGAGCTAAAATGGTAGGTTTTAGTCCTATATGTATCTTTTAAAGTTTCTTGGATATCACTCAGTTTCCTGGATATAGTGGGAGAAATACTGCTAAGAGATGCTGTATCATTCAACAGAAAAAAAGTGCTGTTTCTTGTGTTGAACTGTGTTTAGCAGCCTCCACTTATTCTCCCCTTAAAGGCACAAAGTCAAACAGGAATGCTGTGAAGGGGGCCACTTAAAGATCCGACCCCAGGTACCGGGTAGCCTCTTCTAAAAAGAACTTTTCAGAATGCCTAAATTCTTAATAAATAACAGGGTGATGACCCTGATTAGTGTTTCCTAAATTAAATCCCATGGCATACTAGCATCCATGAAATTTGAGTAGGTATTATTCATAAAATGGTAGTGGTAGTTAAATGTTTGGAAAACTAAACAGAATATTTACCTCCAGAACAGCCACAAAATTAGAATAAATTCTGGAAGAAAGCTACATACCTTATATTTGTAATTATTCACTCATGAAATTCTATACAGGTAAAAAGATAATACTTTTTGGTCTCACAATTCTATGGAATCAGAGTATTGTCCCTATAAGGATAAATAACATATTAACTTAATGTTGGCTCTTTCTAATTCAATTAGACAATGAACAAAAAAATTAATTTGTATGAAAACATCTTAGCATGACAGTATAGAACTGAATTTCTTTGTAGCCCACTATTTAAAGGGTTTAGTCAATTTCGCTGGGCATGGTCTCACATGTCTTTAATTCCAGGGTTTAGTTCATCTCTAGCTTATTTATGTTCTCAGAAACGTGAAATTTCGCTGGGAACAGTGGCGCATGTCTTTAATTCTAGCACTTACAAAGCAGAGGAACGACCTATGTGAGTTTGAGGCCAGCCTGGTCTACATTGGGAGTTCCAGGCCAGCCTGGTCTACATGGAGAAACTCTGTCTCAAAAAAACAAACAATAACAACAACAAAATGTAAATTTGCATGGCTGGTGTACTCTGCCTTTCAAATACTGGAAGGAAAATAGGTCTGGATGTGTAGGTCAGTGATACCTTTTATGCATGAGACATTAGGTTTGTAAAAACAAAATGTGACAAAGCAAACAGAAAACAAGACTGTGCTCCCTTTAAGAGAACAATTATGCCGGGCGGTGGTGGCGCACGCCTTTAATCCCAGCACTCGGGAGGCAGAGCCAGGCGGATCTCTGTGAGTTCGAGGCCAGCCTGGTCTCCAAAGCGAGTTCCAGGAAAGGCGCAAAGCTACACAGAGAAACCCTGTCTCGAAAAACCAAAAAAAAAAAAAAAAAAAAAAAAAGAGAACAATTATAACTGCTGGTACCAAAACATAGGGAAATGACAGCAATAGGAATGTCAGCCTCAGCATCGAATTCCTTATACTTTAGGGATCATGAAAAAGAAGGCTGCTATCACTTTATACTGCAGAGTTATGTTACACAAGGCTGGCTGACTCAGCTCACGGTTAGGCGCTCAGTGGCCACGTGACCATTTGTGATGACCTGTCTGGTGCTAAGCCCCCTGAAAGTACCACTAATGCACATGTCCCCTCCTCTGTTCCCTCAGTCCCACGTCACTGTGGCTATGTTCTCTTAAGCCAGTGGCTCTGTGTCACCTCGGTCTACTGGCCTCATCTTTACGGAGGTCTGGAATGCTAGCTACTGGCACACAACCAGTTTCTTGATATCAAATCTCAACTTGTATTCCTTTTCTAGTAACTGAATCCTTCATCTCTTGACCCAATCTATAATGTAACTGACCTGATACTTTACCCAGAATCCACGGTCTCCTAAACCTGCTCCTACATGGCCTGTAATAACTTGATTCCTGTCCCTTTACATGTTGCTTGTGTCCTTACTATGGACAAAGCCCTCTCCTCCCCCGAAACCCTTCCTTAAGGAAGCCTGGCCCTTGCCGGCCCACATCTCTAAGTTTTAGCTGGAATCCAGTTAGATCAATTTACAGAAATTCTCAGTATCTTATCATCCTCCATATCTGATCAAATTCTCCATCCTTCCACCAGTTCTGGAGTGTACCTGATCACCCTGGTCAGCTTTCAGTAAGAATTTCCCTTTACCCCTCTGCATTCTCTCAGAAATTTCTATCTCCCAACCCTTGAACATCCCCAATCTTTTTTCCCTTCTATTTGAAGTTGAGTACAGTTCTACATGGATGTCTCTTTTGTCTCATTACAACAGGCAAGCATTCCTGAATGTGCAATTGATGAGCCTCTCATATTCTGATGGGCTCTGCCTGAGTTGGCTGAGCATTCCTTGGGACAGAGGTGAAGCAGAAGCCAGTCTACTGAAATGGAATCTTCATGAACAGTCAGCTCTGCCGACACATCTATCTAATTTTAAGAATTTCTGTACAGGACTGAGTTGTTTGATTTTTGAGAAGGAAGACTGTAACACCAATTGTTTATGAAAGACTTCTTACAGGGAAGGTCATCTCTGATTCCTAGTTTTAAAATTCCAGCCAGGGAGTTCCAGGCCAGCAAGACTGCAGGGGAAGAAAACTTCTACTGAATACTCATAAGCCCACCACACAGCAAACACAATCTCACTGCTGCCCCTGGATAACAGTGGTTTTGTGAGTGTGCTGGAATCTAGGCAGGTATTTGTGAAATTCCCGTGAAGCCAAGACCTAGAAGGCCGATGTGTCTTTGGGTCCCAACCTGGAAAGTCTTTGGCCTAATGAGTTTGGTTATAGCTGTGTTTGGTTCTGGGTTTATATTCAAACTATCAGCCAGGGGCTCAGAAGGAGTCATTCTGGGAGGCAGGCCTGCTTACCTCAGTCTTGGCTGTGGACCCTGAGAACACTCTCTAACTTGGATGCAGGCCTCACAGCTGAGGTCTTAAACCAGTCTCACTAACAAAGGCTAAGAGGGATATCTGACCACCTTAGTGCCCTCCAGAGGCCCGCCCCCCTCAGTTCCAGGCCAGGAAGGCAATGGCTCTGAAAGGGCCCTTTGCCCACTTCTCCAGAGACTGAAAGCACTGCTTCCCAGTCCAATCACCTGGGAGGCCAAGGTGAAGGATCACAAGGTCAAGGCCTGCTTGAGCTACAGAGCAAGTTCAAGGTCATCCTGATCAATTTAGCAAGACCCTATCTCAAAAGAATGAAAAAAAGAGCTGGGGAAGTACCCCACATAGAGTGCTCATGGACATGTGAGAGGCTCTAGGCAAAACACTGCTAAGGGAAAGTGATGAAGACACATCTAAGTGGAAAGAGATCTCACATTCACAAATTGGATGAACTGATCTTGTTACAATGTCCTGCTGTGTAAAGAGATCTATAGACTCAACCCCAATCCCCAATCAAATTCTATAGATTTTTCCCCCCACAGAAGTGGAATAAACAATCCCAAAATTGATATGGAACCAGAAAAGACTATCCAAAGCAATCTTGAGCAAAAAGAATAAAACTGCAGGTTTCACTCCACTGGATCTCAAAATCACATGAAACTCCAGTCATAGAAACAATGGAATGAAATAGAGCAGAGGCGCCAAGAACATACAATAGAGAATGGGCAGTACCCCCCCCCCCCCCCACCAGTCGGTACAGAACACACCCAGACACCAAATTCTTAGCACAAAGGAGATTTATTACCCTAGAGGAATGGGGGTGTGGGGGGGGGGCGGCAACCCCCTCTGGCCGGACAAAGACAGACAGCAGGTGTTTTTGCAGAAGTGGTTTTTAAGGAGGAAAGGGGGAAGTCTGTGCTAGGGTGAGCTGGTAAGTTCTGATTGGACAGGTAGCCAGTGTAGCCAAATAACAAATTTTGATTGTTGGACCTTGGTGTTTAGTCTCAGGAATGTCAGTGAACAAATAAGGGAATGGACCTTTAGGGATGTAATCTAACTGTTCAGCAAAGGAGAGGGGAGTAGAGAGGGCAAAATCTGCTGTCTCCTGTGTGCAAAGCTTGGGCCTGTTAGAGAGCCTTTCAGTCTTTCCAATAAATGATGTCAGGGAAATGAGATATGCAGCCAAAGAAAGACACTAGAATCTTATCCCCCACCCCAAACAAGCAACCAACCAACCCAAATGGAACACCTGGGCTGGTGGGATGGCTTAGCAGGTAAAGTCTTTGCTGATTGAGATTGGACTACCGGAACCTATGGTGGAAGGAGGGCACAGGCTCTTGGAAGTTGCCCTCTGTGCTCAACACCTGTGCTGTGGTATGTGGGCCCTCCAGTTCACATACACACATCACACACAAATCAAAAACAACACCTGAAGACAGAAAATGAGAGACAGGGAGGTGCAGGGTGAGATGAGAAGAGAGAAAGTGTGGGCACATGGGAGGGGAGAATAAAAACAAATATAGGAACACAGTCCAAGAATGGAGTCATGTGAGGGGAATTCTGAGTGCTTGGGAGAAAACTCCAAGAAAACATGACAAGAATCTTGTGACCTCAGTTTCTTCCAAATGCAGAATTGTTCTTGGAATGTGTTTTCATGCTCCTCCCAGGTGGAGTGGAGAGGAGTGAGTGTACTTCAGCTGTTGCTATTCATAGGCCTTTATGGAAAAACACGTTTTCTGCCACATGCAGCTTGTTCTTGTGATTGTAAACCTTACTCAGGTGACTCTTAACTCTCGAGTATAAATGTCCGATGCTTTGAATAAAGTTGGCTACTGCATGAGCCTTTAGTCGGCCTCATTTCTAGGCCCCATTCACTCTCCCAGATTCACATGGCCAACTAGAATGGTAAACGATAAACACTCGGGATAATGGTCTAGGCAAAGGTGTGTGAACAGTTTGTTATTAGTGACACTGGAACTAACCAACAGGTAAATGAAAATGAAAACTACTCACAAAGAAATACTATTCAAATCTGTAACTCTGTTAGGATGGCTATTATAAAAAAGATAAAAGTAACTCATGTCAGAAGGGATGTGGTAGGCTCCTTGCATATGTTGATGATACAGCTGTTACGGAAAAGAGATGGAGACCTTCCCCCACCCCCCCCCCCCCCCCCCCCCCCCCCCCCCCCCCCCGCCCCATTCTGAAGTGAAATCACCATATGATCTAACAGCTCTACTTGTGGGAGCATATCCAAAGGAAAGAGGATCAGTGTGTTAGACCAAGAACGACGCGTCTGTGCTCACTGTGGCTGTATTCATAGTAGTCAACATAGGCAACTATCATAAATGCCCATCAGCAGATGATGAATAGACAAACATGTGGGGCCTTAAAGGAACAAAGGAAATCCTCCCATTTGTAGCAGTAGGGCAAACCTACAGGGCATGCTAAGTAAAATAAGGTGGGTGAAAAGGTGAAATTTCCATGCCATCCATGTGAGATGTGAAAAAGACTGATTTGTAGAAGCAGATAGGAAGCTGTGGTTACCAAGTGCTGGAGCTGCCAGCTTGCACTGGGGAGATGTTGGTGAAGAGCACATAATTTCAGTCAGACAGAAGTGGTAAGTTCATGTGCAACATGGTGACTGTCATTAACAATAGCAACATCCTATACAGTATACTGGAAAACTGCAAAGAGATTGTAAATATTCTTGCCATAAAATAATTATGGGAAGAAATGGAGATTTAACTAGCTCGATATAGCCATTCCAATGTTTACATGATATAAAACACCATGTTTTACATAAATATATGTAACTTTGTCAATTATAAAAAAAAAATCCTAGAAACAAAACTCAAAACAAGCAAACCAAACAGAAAAAACAGTGGCATATTTTAAAGTCTGATGTGGTTATTCATTATCTCTTCTTCAGCTAACTCCTGACTCAACTTCCCTTTCCCTGGCTAATCTTTGATCTTGTCATTTAGTTCCCTGGAACTTTTAAGCTTTACATTCTACAGAATTAAGTTGCAACATCGGGGACAATAAGTCCTGGCTTCCACTGTTCCTGCTTCTCTCATTTTCTCTAAGCAGAATAAAGCCACGCCACACTGGCTGCATCTGCCACTAGTTTCTCACGGCTCTTTAGGACTGGGATGCTTTTTTCTTGTCTGTACACGTCCAGTTTTACTCATCCTGAGGGGCTAGGTCCATTTGCTAGAAACAATCTCTTTCTTGTTCAATTCCCCATCATTCTGATACTCTCCAGAACCCCCTACTCTGTGATTTATTTAATGCTCTTATATTTTTCCTAGTAGGTGCTAAGACCTTGGACAGCAAGACCAATACTGTTTTCACTTTTGTAGTCCATGGCATCTACAATATAGAAACTTCCACATAGCAGGTGCTTAATAAAGCAGTCTGAATGAGGCCTCGGTGCCATCAATCACTCTTTCAGATCTGCACTGCTGATTCTGAATGAGTGGGATTAGATGCAGTCTAACAATCTATCTATGTTGTCTTGCGGTGAGGGACTCCAGAAGTCAATTCTTGGCCATGGTTCTAACCTGACACAACTGATTAGATGTGGAATTAATCCTTGAGGAAATACTGTGATGTCCCCCACTCTTTACAGACCCCAGGAAATGCTGTAAACCCACTGCTTTTTTAAAGTGGTATTTGGAAGGTGCACTTGAAAGAACTCCAATACACTTTCACTCTCTGGTTTACACCCAGGAAATGTTGGCCAGTAGTACAAATGACTTCTGAGAGATCAGTCAGAGGCAGAAGTGGGATCCAGACTCTGGTCTTCTGAGTCCTTCTCTAGTGAGCTCTTCATTTACCCTATTTTCTATGTATTTTCCCATTGCTGCTGGAAGAATAACTCAGTGAGGGTCCCGGTCAGTTATCTGCAATACTTCCTCTCATCAATGGCTGCACACGGGAAACGCTTTCAAAAGCCATTCATAAACTTGTCTGTGAGAAAGTCTATGGGGCTCCAGCTCTCACCTTCTTTTCTCATTCTCTCTTCTCTTTGAGGAAATTAGTTACATGGCGATTTAGAAAAGACAGACTGATTGATGCTATGCTACAGTCCAACAACAGCTCCTGCTATTAATTGCTTTCTAATGGTAATTATGATCAGCTGTGTACAAGATATTTTCTTTTCTAATTGGCTATTACTGGTGAAGAGCAGTCTGTTATACAACACAAGACTGTGCTAAATAAATAACCACAATTACAATTCTCAGGTCCTTACTGGGGGAAAAAAATCAAGTATCTCTATGTATTTAGATAAAAGCATTAATTAGGGATGAGATGGGAAAGAGAAAGGCCATCTTTCTACTAAGAAATGAGGACAGTGTTGGAGAAATCCAGATGTGAAACAATTCCTTCCTTTTACAAATGAAGCCACTTACAAACTTTAGTAAGTTCCCAAGTCAATACACACCACGGTTTAAGTGTGTGCACTTTTTTTCAGGAGCAACAAGGAAACATAAAGGGCCATGAGTTCTGCTGAGAAAGGGAGGCAGAGCCTGACTGCATAGAACAGAGACTCCGTGGACAAGGCCTAAGAGTTCTCTTCATTTTTGTCTGTACAGCAAGAAGCAAGAAGCTGGTCTCCAGTCATCATGTATACTGGCTGGGTTTGTGCATCAACTTGGCACAAGCTAGAGTCATCAGAGAGGAAGAAGCCTCAGCTGAGGAAATGCCTCCATGAGACCTAGCTGTAAGGCATTTTCCAAATTAGTGACAATAGCGGGGACCATCCCTGGGCTGGTGGTCCTGGATCCTATAAGAAAGCGGGCTGAGCAAGCCAGTAAGCAGCACCCCTCCATGGCTTCTGCCTCAGTTCCTGCCTCTAGGATCCTGCCCTGTTTGAGTTCCTGTTCTGACTTCCTTGGGTGATGAACAGCAATGTGGAAGTGTTAGCTGAATAAACCCTTTCCTCCCCAACTTGCTTTTTGTTCACAATGTTTCATCCCAGCAATAAAAACCCTAAATAAGACACCACTCACAGAATGATACTCTCCCTGAGACTAAAGGCAAAAGAAATTATGTGATTTCTGGACTTACGGGCTTTTTTTGAAATTAATTTTTTAATTTTTTAATTTTTTTTTTTTACAACCAGGGACTTGTCTTAGTAGAACTTTGCAGAACTGCCGTTTTTTTGTATTGTCTGTGGTTGCTTTGATGATATGTCCCGGAGCTGGCTGTGTAAGTGGCAGAGTGCTTGCCTAATATGCAGGATTCTCTGGGCTCAGTCATCACACTGCAACACAAACAGACTGGCAGCCCCCAGTGCTGGAGAGGCAGTGTCCAAATGCCAGGCTGACAGGTCTACACACCAGGTTCCAGGCTAGCCCGGCTACACAGTGAGAATCTGTCTCAAAACAAAAACACCTAATAAAGAAAAGGTACAGTCGGAGTTTTGTAGCAGCAGCAGCAGCAGCAGCAGCAGCAGCAGCAGCAGCAGCAGCAGATGCAACCAGATGGGGGACTCTGATCTCAGTGACTACAGAAAGAAAACAGGAGAGCAAACCTTTGAGGAAAGCTTCAAGAGGCTTTCCACAGACGTATATGGGAGGGAAGCCCCAAATCAGAGGAAGGAGCGGCCCTTCCCCCCTTCCTGGAGTGACCCATTCTGGTCATTTTCCACCAGTCAGGAGGATGGCATTTTCAAAGAAATCTTGTCCTGTGTCTTAAGAAGAGCCACCCCTCCAACTCTTTTATTGTACAGGATCTGAATTATAAATGTGACACCCCATTCCCCTGCTGGCCACACTTCAGTTGTAACAATGGAAAGGAGGTCCCTTGATTTGCTCGAGGTCACACAGTTTTAACTGTCCAGTTCCCAGGTGTGTGCCCACTGTTGCCTTTTCGGCTGGCACTTAGCCTGCATTTCTGTTCTCTCAAGGGTTTCAGAGGACTTCCACATATATCACTCAAGTGCTTAATAACACTAGCAGTACCACTTTTTTCTGATGAAGTTAAGGTTCAGAGGATAAAAAGGTTTTCTTAAGTTTATTCTGTTACAAAGTAGAATAGTCAACATTAGAATCCAGTCTTGACTATTATTCCATACATTTCCTTCCGTGTATTTTATTTATTCAATATATTTATTATTTAAAATATGCTAAACATGGAGAAAGCCTAACTATATGCCAGATGGTCTTAAAGTATTCTGCTTGTCATTTGATGATTCCCACACTAAAGAAAGATTAAGTCCTGTTTAGCTTCAAAAAAACATTTTGGGGTTCCTATGGCTAAAGATTGTACCTAACCTCCATTGGACACTTTGCAAACAAAAGGCACTAGTCACAGAAAGATGGGATCAGCTGGAAAGAAAAACAGAAGATGAATCACCGAGATCATCATCACTGCTGAAAAATGCCACCCTGCTCCCGTTGGAGTCAAGGTCAGCAGAACATACTTGTTTCAGTACAAGGTGACAAGCCTACAAGGAACTGTGAGTGACATGCCAGTTCTGTAGTCTGATGTGTTCATTAGATAAACCACAGCAGTACTGGTTAGTTTTATGTCAACCTGACACAAGCTAGAGCCACTTGGGAAGAGGAACCTCAATTGAGAAAATGTCTCCAGAAAAAGTGACCCGTAGGCAAATCTGTGGCACATTTCCTTAGTGATATATTTGGGAGGGCACAGACCATTGTGGGTGGTGTCACCCCTGGGCTGGCGGTCCTAGGTGCTATAAGAAAACAAGCTGAGCAAGCCATGAGGGGCAAGGCAGTAAGCTGCACTCCTCCACGGCCTCTGCACCAGTTCTTGCCTCGACTTCCCTGGATGATGGGCTACAAGATGAAATGAACCTTTTCCTTCCCAAGTTGATTTTGGTCATGGTGTCTGTTTATCACAGCAGTGGAAATGCTGAGACAACACTGAATCTAATTCTGGGACATTAGTCAGGAACAGCTAATAAAAACCTTTATGAGCTGGCGGTGTTGGTGCAAGCTTTAAATCCCAGCACCCAGGAGGAAGGTGGATCTCTGTGAGTTCGAGGCCAGCCTGGTCTCAGAGTGAGTTCCAGGACAGCCAGGGCTACATAGAGAAATGCTGTCTCAAAAAAAAAAAAAAAAAAAAAAAAAAAAAAAAAAAAAAGCCTTTATGTATCCAGCTGTTGCAGATGACAGCTAATGTCCAACGTCTAGTTCTATATACCTTCATCTGCATTTAGAAGCACGATTTCTGTTAAGTGACTCTGATAAACATCTTGTTTTCAAAATGGAGACCTGAATGTGTGTTGGGGAGAACATTACTGCTTTATGTGAATGGCAGAACTACATTAGTACAAAGAGAGTTGCATACAAGTTCACTATGATACTGCAAAAGTGTCCACCAGAATCAAGACTGTATCATACGCATATTTTTACATTGAAACTGCAGGTATTGCAGCAGGACAGTTATATTGCTCTTGCTGCAGAAGGAGGGTCACAGTTTGGTTGGCCTGAAGCTGGTAAGTAACCAGGATTCCAACCTAAGTTGGTCTGATCTTACCTTCTCCACTGTACCATACTACCCAGCTCTAGAAACACTCGCTTATCTGTGTTTTAGAATGTCAGCTTCAGACTTCAGCTAATAGAATCTAGTTACCATGTCAAACTGTTATACTTGTGCATTGGATAAAAGCCCTCTTTCAGGTATGGTGTGACCTTGCACACACCACTTTTTAAAGTCATTTTCCTCATTTATAAATAAAAGGGACAAAACAAGATGAATTCTGTAAGTGATTTGAAACAGTAAGTACATGAAATAGCACTTCACAAACGTAAGCCATCATCACCACCACTATTACTATAACAGTCCCTTTTATAATGGCTCCTCTCTGAAGCCAAGAGTGGGGTCTCCTGTATTAAAGGAAAATAAAGATGCTCAAAGAAAGTCCTTGTACCAAACAAGATATACAAAGACCATATTTCTATAATTCTTTTTTTCCCATGACACCCTCAGGCCCATCCCTTGCAAAGTCATCCCAGCTGACAGAAGAGTCCTGGAGGATGTGTGGCATGGGAAGGTGGTACTGTGTAGGGTGAAACAGTATAGACAGTTATGTAAAGGGCCTTCAGAGCACATAGTTGCAATGTGAGCACATTGCTCTTTGACAGATACTGTGACAGCCCCCACATTCCAGAAGGGTATTGCAGGCATAAGCAGTTACCATGGGCGCATTCCCAAGCTTCCCCAGGGTTACACCATAGCTTAGATCACCTCTTACCTAGATCCAGTATCAGAGGCCAGGCAGTTTTATTGTTCAGTTAGGTATATCTCCATAATAAGAGCAACTGATATTTACCGAAGTCTAACTCTATAGCACAAATATGTACAGGGCTTTCATAAATATGTAACTCAAAGGAATTTTGCAAGGCTGGTATTTGTGTATGTTTTCACTAATGTGGAGCATACAGCAAACCTCTATGTTAAATAGCTATTCGATGCCAGAATTAAAACTGGAATAGAGCTTTTCTCAAATAGAGTCTAAGCCTCTTTCCATGGCCATAAGAGAGACTAGAGGGAATGAATGCTAGGGACTTAGAGGAAAGCCTGTAGGAAACTGGCTACCAGCCATATAGATGATGGGAGGCACAAGTCAAGGTTCACGTGGCAGGTCATTCATTTACAGAATTCAGATTTAAAGACCAGACCTAAAGCATTCTCTAAAAAATTAATCATTATCTAAACAATATTAGAAGATCATTTTTTAAAAGGGCAGAAAAACAACATCAAATGCAAACCATGATTAGTTCTGACAAAATACCTTCTGATAATACTTTGCACTGCTAGTTGGTATGTATACCTTTCACAAACATAAATCATTTCCTTGCTCTTTTTTTAAATCCCATTTCAATTCTTCCACTTGAAGTGGCAGCAATGTTTCAATAAAGTTTCACAAATATTCTAAGCATTTAAACTGTTACCCCTTAATGCATGGGGCTCTGACAGTTGATGGATATAAAGTAAATAAGGTTTGGGTTTAGTAAGTGAAGATGCCAACAAGTAACTGTAGTCTGAAAAGAGAAGGAGATAGTGAAGAGATAGTCATGGGAAAGGGATGAAGATGAGGCTGAAAAGACAGTAAATAGTACCTAGAGAAGCTGGACCTACTTACACATGCAGCAGAGTTACAATGATTTCCAGTGGAGACCTCTAAAATAGATTTGTTTTCAAAGGTAGGCTAAAAGGGGTAAAATTAAGTGTCAGACAGGTCAAGAGGAAGGTTTTCCAGTGGGGGAGGTTGGAATACTGTTCAGGTCAAACATTTATTAAATATCAACAGATATTTAATAAATCAGACAGACAAAAGCAAGCCCAACAAGGACTTGGTTTTCCATCTGGAGCTCAGACTTAGAGGTGCAAGAAACAAATAAGTAATCAGTAGTGATGGTGAGGGCTGGAAATAGAATCAAAATAGTGGTTACAGAAATGAACAAGAAGGGCAGATTCCACTGACATCCCAGGAACAGAGAAGTAGGACTTGGTAGGTGATCAAATTCAGGGCCTGTGGGCAAGACGGGACTCAAAAGATGCTGCCCAGGTTTCTAGCTTAGACTTGAGGCTATTTACCAGATTATGAAACACAAGAGCAAGGAGTTCACTTGCTACCCTCCCCCACTTCTTCTACATACACTATAATGTCATAGATCCAGACACTACAATCATCATCTACTATGTATTCATTTGGAGAAAACAATCAAGGTGATTGCCAGAATCTTACAATACAGGTAAACATTGTCAGAAGAAATCACTCTAGTCACAAAATCATCCTAAAAGTGTCAATTGCTAAACTACATAGATCATGATCTAATGGATTTCTTATTAAAAACCAGTTTAGAATAAACAGCCTCATATAGCAGTCAAGTGTTTGAGATGTTGAATTTCTTTGCTACCGTGTGTGTGTGTGTGTGCGCACGCGCGTGTGCGTGCGTGCGTGTGTGTGTGTGTGTGTGGTGTGAGTACCTGTACACCTGAATGGGAAGGCCAGAGGAAGTCATGAGGGATCTTCCTTTTTCATACTGTACCTTATTTGCCTCAGATTCTCACTGAACCTGAAATTCACTGTTTTTGCTAGACCGGCTGGCCAAAGAGCATCTGGGACCCACCTACCTGTTCCACCCCACAAAGCTAGGGTTACAGGCACAAGGGGCCACATTTGGCTCCTATGTGGGTACTGGGGACAGGAACTCAGGTTCTCATGCTTGCATAGCAAGTGCTCTTAATCACTAAGCCATCTACCCAAACCCTAATTTTTGTTTTTAATTTTAGGAAACAATATGACAAACTAGTTTCTGTTCAAATGAATGGCAAGCAGGGATGTTCAAGTCTTGGCCCGACCCTGTCATTTAATTTCCTCTCCACATGAGCCTCAGCAGACATCCATAGCTCTCAGCTCAGTCCCAGGTCCTTAGCAACAGCATCCGGGGTTTGTCTCAGCACCCAATGGGGTAACTTGCACACTGGAGAACTAGCAAGGAGGATAGGTGCACACTTGGTGCCATTTCTTTCTTTATCCGTGTTGCCAACAAAGTTGCCTTTTTGGTATTTCTCAAAAAGTAAGACAGTTTTGTTGAGAGCCAACCAGTGCAGGGACTGGGGGAGGAATGGACCGGACCAAAAGAAGGGCACAGTAGTGTCGGCAAGGGAGCTGTGTACACCAGCACTCCACTTAGTGACTCCCTCCAGCAGAGATTTTAGAGAACTGCAAAGATTTCCATTAAATGACTCCTCAGGCCCTTCTGTCTCGGGATATTAAACACACAGATTGACATTTTAATTAGAACTAGAGGGAAACCTCTGAAAAGATGCAGTGTACCAGAAATTAAAAAGGTGTGTGATTTTACAGAGAAAGACATGCTTGATAACTTAAGTGCCTGCCTAAGAAGAAATACACTCCTGATGCAATTATTCCCATCTAAAATATGTGTCCCATTTTGCAGGGTTTAAAAAGAATTCTGATAAAGTCATGAAATGATACATTATTAAAGGGGAATTTTAAATGACAAATTTACTTACTAAAAATGACATAAAAACCAACCATTAAGCTCTCCCAGTCACTGCTACAAATCAATGATAATATTGGGCAGTTCTGAAACAGGGAAAGGGACACTTCTGTTACAAACACTGCTTAAATACTTTTGCTGAAAATAAGTTGGAGCCTAAAATTAAGCTTTCATTGGTCACCTAATTCAGTCCTACCATATTTCAACACTGGTCCTGGATAAGTAATTTCCTCATAGTTGATCAAGTATTGGATAAAGGACACTTGGATATTACTGGGGAATATGAATGATGATTTTTTTAAAGACAGAAAACTAACATCTATGTAAAATTTACATAGGAGACTGGCTGAAGTATGGAATATCTGTTCTATGGTATATGTGTGTAGTCACCAAAAAAATAAAACAACAAATGTTCTGATATGGAACAATATCTTTGATAAACAACAAGAAGAAAGTTGTAGATCTTTGAGTTTACTAGAGATATCCTTTTTATTAAAAAATGAACTATACCACATATTGTTGTTGGTTGTTTTTTATTCTTTGCTCTTTTTGGGGGCCAGCCACCCAGCTCCCAAATAAATCACACATAGTCTTATTACTTATGAATGCCCATCCTTAGCTTGGCTCGTATCTAGCCAGCTTTTCTTAAGTTATCCCATCTACCTTTTGCCTCTGGGCTTTTATCTTTCTCAATCCTGTATACCTTTCTTTACTTCTTACTCAGTGGCTTGCTGTGTAGCTGGGTGTCTGGCCCCTTTCATCCTCCTCTCCTTTTTTTGCTCCTTGATCTCCTCCCTCTCCCAGATTTCTCCCCCCATTTATTCTCTCAGCCTGCCAGCCCTTCCTATCTTTTCTCGGCCCAGCTATTGACCATTCAGCTCTTTATTAGACCAATCAGGTGTTTTAGACAGGCACAGTAACATAGCTTCACAGAGTTAAACAAATGCAACATAAAAGAATACAACACATCTTTGCATCATTAAAACAAATGTTCCACAGCATAAACAAATTAACATATCTTAAAATAATATTCCACAACGATGTATATTATAAAGGAATATGTTAGTAAAAATATGCACCAAAGTTTATAAGAGCATCTGTGTAGTGGAGGGGCTTTACTATTTTTTTTAAATCTAAATGATGCCTCTGAATGAACTGTTTGAAATATTTTTAATGAATTGTAAGGTAACTCATAACTTTTAAATATTTTATGTTTTGGAAGTATTTGCAAATTTTTAAAATAAATTAATCCATGAGAAAAAGTTATCAATGCTTCCAACTTTATATCTTAAAATGGTAGCCCTCTGGAACTTTGATAATTTGGAAAAAACGTAAGTCTGTTATGTAAGAATGGGGTATACAGCTAACCCAATGATAGGTTGCTTATACGATGGGAATTTCACTCCTGGGAAGTGGGAAAAAATTGCACTTCATTTCTCTGCTCTGAGATAAAAAAAAAAAAAACAAAAAAAAAAACAACCTTTGTACTAAATCTCAATTTAGCTGTGAAGGTGAAAGGAAAAAGCACCAACAAGGACCAACAACCAAAACCAACCCCCAAATCATATCCATTAAGGAAAGAGAACTTGGTGTGCTAAATTATACACTTAAGCAAAAGGGGGTCCGGTGAGAAGTGGAACAAGACCAAAAGAAAAAGGCGGTCTATGTGTGGCTTTCAAAATTTGATTTTTGATCTCTACAGTGGAACTGAAGATAACATCAAAGTCAGGTAGATACAAAGTAGCTGTGATGACTTTCAAAACCACCTTTTAAATATTCAGTGAAAGCCGGAGTGCATGTAATTCTCTTTTCTCTTTCTCTGAGAATTTAGAACTTAAGATCTCCCAGGCTCCACATTCAACTCTGGAGAGTCTATCCTTTGGAGGGCCAAAGGATACCTGAGATGCACACACCCTTTCCCTTCGGAGAGTACACCAACCAGCAACCAGCAAGTAAGTACTGGAGAGCCGTGACCAGTCTCCAACTTGGAAACCTGTCCCAAACTAAATAAAACACCTTTCCAAAGCCAAGCACAGCAAACCAAGCAGGACGAATGGTATTGGCTAGGAAACAGCTGGTAATCCCAGTACTACAATCACACACGTGCGACCCAGACCAGACTCACACCCACTCGGTGGCAAGTGCAAAGCACGGAATTCCAACCCGGAAGACAGCGAAAGGAGCTTTCCCAGTGGCCGGGAGGGCAAGTCTTCCCCTTTCTCCTCCAGACCAAGACACTCTCAGCCAGGCAACCGTCCGCCCCACCCATCTCTTTGGGTCCCTCCCGAGGCTCTCTTCCCGGCACCAAGGTGGTCTCAGAGTTGACCGGCTCTTAAGGTCCGAGCGGGGGCCAGATGCACCCCGAGCACCGGGAAAATGCAGACAGATCACCGGCACCCAAGGGACAGCGCACTCACCTTCATGATCCACGTACCCGACTCCACCGCGGACCCCTGCAGCGTTCTCCCGCTGGTCCTCACAGAGCCCCTGGGCCTCTGCAGCAGCCATTACTTGGCCCAGCAGAAAGGGGCGGGCCATGGGCGGAGTGGAGAGAGGATTCACCAATAGAAACGCGTCTGGGGTCGCATGCCGACCTACTAGGTGATTTCCTACACGCCTATGCCGGGCCGTCACATTCTGGACCAATAAGATGCGGCGAGCCTAACTGGTTGCCCCGCCCCTAACCGCTGAAGCCTCGCCCCCTTCCGGCGCCCGGAGACCAAGAACTACAACTCCCGGCATGCTGCGTGGGTGGTGGGGAGGCAGCGCTGGTTGAGCCGCTGACGGGCGGGGGTGCGCCCGCGAGTGCCCCGGCGTGTTCGCTTAGTTCAGTGAATCAGAACAATGACTGCGCCGCCGGGTCCCCGCGAGCGCGTCGCAGGGCTGTGAGCAGCCGCGGCCGGCAAAGCGGCGGGCGGCGCAGCCTCGGCCGTGTAGTGTCAGTGCCCGCTCGGGAGCCCCGGGCGCTGCCCCTGCCCAGAGCCGCAGCCCGCGCGATCCGCCGCGCTCCAGCGCCGCAGCTGCTCTTCGGGAGCCGTGCATTGTTGTGAGCCACTGGAGGGGCGCGGGGATTGCATAGCCCGGAGCCCCTCGGCGCCCTTTATAGCCATGTGGATACCTACGGAGCACGAGAAATACGGCGTGGGTGAGTGCTCGCGGGCGAACTTTTACCACGCTCCTGTCCTTGTCCCCACGCAGCTTGCCCCGCTCCAGGCTGCAAATGCCAGGTCTTGGCATAGCGCAGCGGGTCCCGGGCTTGGCAGCCGCCGAGGGGCGCGCGCTGGGGTCTCGCTCCCCACCGCGTACTCAGCACGCCTCGAACCCGGTCCCGGAACGTTGGGACAGCAGCCCCGGGCTCCGCTGGCGGAGTTTGGAGCGGCCGCGGGGCGTGTTGCGTGTCAAGTTGGACGGGGAGGCCAACAGGGTTTCTCTCGGTCCAACCCATGCTGGCCCACAACGGCAGAGAGGCAGCAGTGGGCTGCAAGGATTTCCTGGGGTGCTGAGGGAGACCACGATCCCGCAGCGAGAACACTCCCAAACAGTAGGGAGGCGCGAAGTCCCTGCGGCTGGGGTCGGCATTCCCAGAGTGCGGAATGTTGGACCGGCAGCCCCTGTGACAGAGGGAGCCGGGAGGCAGCCTCCTTCCTCCCTGGCCTCCCTGGTGTCTGGTGTGTGTGTTGCCGGCGGGGGTTGGTAAATTTCAACATCTGTGCTGCTGCGCTCTTTGGTCCTGGGAAGGGGACCGAGATTTCGGCAGCGTTTTTACTTCTGGACACCTTCTCCACCAGGGAATGAGCGCAGTGGGCGTCGTGGAGGCCGACTGGAAAGTGATGAGGGAGAGGAGGGTCAGAAAGCCTGGCTCTTGGATGCTGGGAGGCAGCTTTTAGGAGAGGACTACTCTGGCACTGATTTGGGAGAAAAAGGAACCGGATAGCGTTCACTGTTATTTGCAAAGGTGAACAACAAAGGACATTAATGTTGACTGATGAATACAGGGGGCTCCCTTCCCTTCCCTCCTCCCTCTTCGGGAGGATTACAGTTCCCGTTTTTTGTTGTTTGATTTCAGCTGGGTCCCCCCTCGACAGTCACTCCTTTTAGGGTTGAGACTATTAAGAAGCCAGGCTCACTGACAAGCCTGAAGCGGCCAAATGCAATTATAACCTCCCAGAAGGTCTAATAGAAAGAAAGCATTATAGATTTTACTGACAATCTTCATTTCCTTTAATGCCCCGTCCTGCCGATTGGCATTCTTGTTTTTATTGTGGACGGACCTAGTGATTTAGATGATACAGAGATGTGTTTATGTTCTGAATTCATTCTCCTGTAATTTAAAAAATCTGGAAAACCTTTCAAGGGAGTCCTAATCACAAGAGATTCCCCCCCACCCCACCCCCCACTTCGCTTAGGGATGGGACTCATCTACTGAAGGGACTCTATGATTAAACAAAGTCATATTTTACATGAGCTTCGGTTCTGTGCTGTGACTGGTTATAAAGACAATAGTTTGTCGTGTACCCACCTTTGAGAAGGGTTTCCAGCTTCTGGCTGTAAGGTGAGCCCTTGCCAAAGGGCTCTCCCAGAGAGGTGTAGATAGTGGTTGTTTTCTCTCCTTTCCCTCCTCCTTTTGGGGGATCAGATAACCCTTGCAAGGGAGAAAGCATTTCCTTGTCTAAGCTAATGAGGAACCAGAGGGCATTGCCTCCCAAACGGTCCTGGCACCTGGTTCAGGCATCTCAGACCCATCCAGGCAACACTGTCTCGATTGGAGTCGATCCCAGAGGTTGTTTTCTTGCAAGTGTTAAATTATACAGATTATGGATGACATTTATTTTTCTAGATTTCCTTATGTGCCAGGTCACAGCTGGGGTGCTGATATCGATTAGGTTTTCTCTCGCCTTTCTTTGCAAGCTGTGGGCAGAGGCTTAAGAGCCACTCTGGGATTTCCTGGAATGGCAACCGGATATGATCAGTCAAGTGTTTGGGGCTTTCTGCAGACACATAGACTTGGGAAGCAGAGTAGAGGAGGAAGTAAGAGAGTGTGCATGTTTGGGAAAGGGAGGTGGTAAGAAGGTGAGAGGTGAGACCACAGAGGGAGTTTCTGCCCCAAATTATTGCTGAGGTGCTCATTTATGCAATGTCGTATACTCAAGACTGTTAATCATCTTTTATTATTAAGTTTTGAGCATTTGGCTTGTGGAATGCTTAGCTGTTTTTTGAGAACCCATCTGTTAGGCGGGTGTGTGTTGAAAATTTTGCTAGGATACTTACATGTGGACTTCTGTTTCTCACCATGGTGAACAGTACTGGGAGCTGCTTAGATTGCAAAGTCCTTAAACATTTTAAAAATCTGAGTTACGGTTCTCTATTATTAAGGGGAATGTATATTATATTTGCCTCATAGCAGGTAAGTAAGTCAATTTCCTTATTCCTATACCCTAAGTTTCAGTGTATAGTGTGTATTTTTGCAGTGGTGCTTCTTAAGTATGGTCATGTATATAAATGTCTGTATAACTTATGATTATATACACAGTAATATGATGGGTAAAATACTTACATTTTGTACTTGTAAGATGTTTCAGGGTAGACATTCAAGTTGGGCACATAGGAATTATTTTAATATTGAATTGATGAGTAAGCATAACACAATCTACACTTATTCTCTGATTCTCTGAAAGTCTACTAGTGAGGATTTAGTCCTCAGGGATAAAGAACCTTGCCTTTAAAAAAAATCTATTAGTAATTGAGCTTGGTGATATAGACCTGCTTATAACCTTAGCTACTTAGAAGACTCAGGAAGCAATACTCAAGTTTAGGGCCTGCCTGCACTACAGAGCAAACTATAGGCTAGCATGATCAAGTTAGCAAGACCTAGTATAAACATATACACACGTGCATACATGTATTCATAAATGACTGGAAATAAGCTGCATTGAAGCACTTCCCTAGCAAGCACGAGCCTATAGATTCAGTCCCCAATATTGCCAGGAGAAAAAAGGTCAGGGTTGAGGGTGAGGCTCAGTGGTCCAGCGTGAGAGCTAGGGTATGATGATAGGCACATATGTCTTAGGTAAAACTAATGAGCTCCTGCTCTCATCAACACACTGCTGTTCACTGTGTTACTGGAAGTACATGGTCTAACCCTTTTGATCCTGGGCTCTGGGGGTAAGTGCTACCCAAGGTCTTTACCAGTACTACTTCTGCAGAGTTCTTCCAACCAAATGTGTCTTTTGTTACAAAACATCATCAAGGGGTAGCAAGTGCTTACTAGAGAGATGCTTTTGTTGTGACATATCCCACGTGGTTTGAAACTAAAATCAGAAGTTAGCGAATGCCTCGTGGAAGGCTGCCAGAATCCAGGTGATTGCTGCTCTCTTTCTCAATCTGTTTGATTCTGTTTCTCTGGGACGAGTTCCATGGGCAGTGACTCCAGTATTCTTGATCACCCACTTAAAAATGCCCTCCAGACCTCTCTGCATCTCCTGCATGTCCTCCTCTGTTCTGGTGCTTCATACTGTGGTGCACACGGCCTGGAAGGAGAGCTAAAGCCACTGATGATGCTTACTTGTTCACTGTTGGTGCACAGCAGTCTCGGAGGAGTCCATTGATCTTCTGAGCCTCAGGCTCCTCCCTCTCAACTTAGGTAGCTGTTTTACCTTTGTGAGCCTGGTTAAGTTAGCCAGAGAATATGGGCTACCAAACCAAACAAAAACAAAAATAAAAAAGAAAGAAAAAGAAAAAAATAGCCCCAGTGAGCCTTACAAAAAACAAAACCCCAAGCAAGCTGCTCAGAAGGTCCTGAATGTCATTTTAAAAATAAAGTATTACAGTCCTGATTTCACCTAGCCTCATAAATATTCTTGTTCCATGTTTCTCTGGAAGTGCTTTTAGAACACATTGGAGTGGGAATCATGTTCCTTAATCATGTTCAAATTCAGAGAAAGAGGCGCCTTCTCTTTCTTGTTTAGGGTCTTGGACCTCCTTCCCTTTGGAAGGGCTCCCTGATGGTAGCTTGTGTGAGAGTTGGCAGGGTGTGTACCTTTCCTCTGGGCTTTTGTCAGTTTCATGGCCGTTTCCTAAATTGTTTCCTATTTGTGCTACTGTATTGTAGACAGATAACACGTCGAGCTAAGTAGTTTGGGATTGTTGGGCGCTTCGAGCCTGGTGCAGGCGCTGTACTGTAGGTGGGAAGGAAAGAATAACCAGAAGGGCTGTGCCAGCGACGGAGCTGATGCTCTTGATCTAGCCTCCTGCAGCAACAGCCGGTAAAAAATGGTTCCCTGCTTTTGGTCATTGTCCTATGTGATGATTCTTTCATAAGGTCCCCATGGTAACAGAGATGCTGTCCTTCCCTTCCAGTCTTGATTCACTTTAAAAGCTATTATAGTAGCACCATAAAGATTACAAAATTTCAAGAAACACAGACTTTTCTTGTTTTGAGCTGTATTCATTACCATAACACTTCCAGAATTGTCGTTGACAATGTATGTCCAAGTTTTTCCCATGCTGACTTTATGTTGTGAGCACATATATCAAAAAAACATTTAACTGAAGAAAAAAAAAAGGCTAGTAGAATAGCCTACTAATACAACATTTCATATGTGAAAAAAATGTGAAAATGTTTTATGTGAGCCTTCCCTTTGGAGCAGAGCAATAATTTACACTTCAGAGATGAGGAAATAATATCATTTATTCTAGCTGAAAATCTTTTAATCTTGTACTATCGTCCTAATAGGAATAATGAATTCCTGCCCTGTTGTATACTAAGCTCCCCCTAGAACCACTCCACACACACAAGGAAAACCACATTTGCTCACATTCCGTGTTATCTAGTCTTTTTCATTAAAGCTGGTCATTAAATTGACTCCATGACTTATTAATGGCTCCAGACCCATAGTTCCTACTGCAATGCCGCATGTATGAGACTGATTGCGTTAGAACTAAGACCTTTCTGTCAAGTTCTTTACATGGTGTTGGCATGGAGTTTTTATATTTTGTTCTTTTTCCATTTTCCTGTGTGTGCATGTATGTGTTTGCACGTTTTCTCTGTGTGGGCACACTTAACATGCTCAACTGGAAGCCCAAAATTGATGTTGGGAATATTCCCCTTCTCCCATTTCCAACTCCTCCCAAATCCTCCTAACCAACTCCTCTTGAATTAATGACCTCTTCTTCTTCTTGTGTGTGTGTGTGTGTGTGTGTGTGTGTGTGTGTGTGTGTGTGTGTGTGTGTGTAAAACTGACTGAGCCCAATTAGTGTTGCCCTTACTTGCCATTATGTTTAGGATTGAGCCTTAGGATTGGAGTCACATCCCTAAAAACAGACAAACCATCACACAACCTAGGACAGCTGGTTCTTACTCTCTCAGCAGCCATTGACTGCAGCTCTTCATTTAAGGTCGTGGCCTTGTGAAATTTCCTCCACACATGGACATGTGGACTGGTATGATCTCTGCAGATCTTTTGTAGGCAGCCTTATTGCTAAGAGTTCATAGAAGCAATATCCCATGATAGTCTAGAAGACATTATCACACTGCAGTTGTTCCCATCCTCTGGCTCTTACAAGCTTTCCGAGCCCTCTTCCTTGATATTCCTTATAGACATTCCATTTGAGACTGAGGACCCTATAGTCACTTACACTGTCCATTTTGACCTGTTGTGAATCTCCCTAATAGTTTCCAGCTGCTTCGAAAGAAGTTTCTTTGGTGAGACATGAGAGCTGTCCTTATCTATGGATGTAGGGACACATGTTTAGAATGCAGTTGGGAACAATATTACTTTAGTAATATGGTAGTAATAGGTTCTCCTATAGGGCCTATGGTCTCTAGCCACAGGTTCCTGGCCAGGTTTACAGTGTCAGGCCTGAGTTCCCTCCAGTCAACAGGCATTAGGTCCAATTAGATAACTCTTAGTTGCCCCAGAAATACAGATGCCACCATTGTACCCCTGAGGATGTCTTTCCAGTACTGTCCTCGTGGTTCTCAGCGTTTACAGCTCTCTTTGCGGCTGGTATAGCACCTTCCAACACCATGGGAACCAGCTGTCAGGGAGGAGGCTTCCGGTCAGGCTGGCTTGAGTTTTCCAAGTCCTGTGGCTGAAGTATGTGGTGTCTTTAGCAACAGGTTCTTGTTTTCATGCTATGGTAGGCAACCAAGATCCACGGGAATAACCTGTATTGTTTTGAGTATCCTTTGTGTGCCTTTCTGCCCGGGTCTTTCTTAATGCAGTTGATCTCAAAGTGTGGGACTCTTCACACCATTCTTTTGGCACTACTTTCCCTCCCTGCATGGAAGACACTTAGAGCACACATCTGCTGGGGCACACTGCCAGTGTGTGTGTGTGTGTGTGTGTGTGTGTGTGTGTGCTGGTTAGTTTATAAGTCGACACAAACAGGAGTCACCTGTGACTAGGGTACCTCAACTGAGAAAACACCTCTACTGAGTGACGTTTGAGTTCCTATGGGAGCTGGGAGCTCATTATCTATCTATCTATCTATCTATCTATCTATCTATCTATCTATCTATCATCTATCTTCTCTTATGAAGAGCAGCATAAAAGTGAGTAAAGAATTACTACCGTAATGGGCAAGTCATAAGTACCTGGACCAGTTACCAATTCACAGCTTGGCAAGGTGTGGATGGAACAGTGTGGGGACACAACTCTTTAAGCGCAGGAAGGACATTCAGTATGTGGAGGAGGAAGATCAAAACTTTGAGGCCAGGAACTCATAGGGAGACTTTGTCTTAAAAAAAAAAAATTAGATCAAGAAGCGAATTAACCAGCCAACCAAAAAAAAAAAAATGTGGATGGAATCTGAGAGCTAGTTAGGTAATAAAAGCAATAGTGCTTCATAGTTGAACATGAGGAGTTGGAGAAAAGCTTAGCAAAAACACCAAAGACAGGTAGGTGGTTTAGCAATAGAAAGTTATTTCCCACTTGGCTGGAGACTGGAAGTCCAAGAACAAGATCCTAGCTAACTCGGTTTTTGCTTGCCGGTGGCCACTTGTGGTGGTCCTCACAGAGCTGGCCAAAGCAAGCTCTCTCTTTCCTCTTTTTGCAAAAGTAACAGTGCCACTGTGAAGGCTCAACCCATTGACCTCACTGTCACTCCAAGTCTTCATCTTCAAATGCTATGGCCTTCAGGATTAGCACCTCTGTATGTTAACTTGAGGATTACAAACCCACAGCCCATAGACATCCTGCTTTCTCCTTGGATACCCTGATGAGTCAGTGTCTCCTGGTCAGTAAATGAGACTTTTTTGCCTAGGTGGAACAAGCTTGTAGTGTCAATGTAGGGGTTCTGTTTGGCCACTCTGAGTTTGAGATACCTGCAAAACACCCCCTCTTCTGGCCTTGCCGGCACCAGGCACACATATGGTGCATAGACATACATGCAGGCAAAACTAAAATAATAATAATAATAATAATTTAAAATATGTACAACTTGTACTTGCAAACTACATCATCGTGAAACTCAGAGAAAAACAGAGAAGCAAAGCAGTTGGTGCTGATTTTGCTTCCACTTCCTAAGCAGGGTGGTTTCAAAGACTCACGTAACTGGGAGAGCTACAGGAGGACCTAGTCTGCTTCCCAGTCCCCAGTTTTGAGGTGGAATAGACATATTCAACTCAGAGGTGTCCTTTTCTGTGTGTGGCATCCATGGTTCTTCTCTTTCCACTCCGTTTTTTGACCTCTGAGATATGACCTCTTCCAGAAAGAACTGGGCTAGGAAGGTGAATGGGGGTGGGGGTAGATGAGGACTGGGATAGGAAAGTGTGTGTGTGTGTGTGTGTGTGTGTGTGTGTGTGTGTGTGTGTGTGTGTGTGTTGGGGGGGTAGATGAAAGCAGTCTGCAGAGGATGCTACTTGGTCTTTGAAAAGTGAACTGTGGTCTTCATGAAGAAAGTGATTAGATGAGTTCCCTTAAAACGCTACAGTAACCAAGCTTACTTTTGTCCTTTTTTGGTATCTGTTGGTGATGGAGAAAAAAGCAGCAGAGTAGAAGGTGAACTGCTCCCAAACCGTGGTGCCACTACATGGTGACTTCTCAGTGGGAACTTTGGAGCTCTGCACATCAGCCAGCCTTTGAGCAAACACCTGAACGTAGGATGCACCATGCCTTTATTTTTAGTACTGCCCTTAGTTAGCACTTGTGAAGAGGTTTAGGACTCAGGTTACATTATTAGCTAGTTGATCGTGTTTGCATCCTTAAGCTTGAAGAAGGAAAACCACTAAGTCTGGAACCAGGTATCTGACACAAAGGAGTGAATGAAAACATGGCTTTTTCTCAGCTGGTGAGGGAGAGCGGAGAGCATGACATTCACACAGAGCTTTTGAAGACTTCCGATGTATGTGCCTTTGTTCCTTTTGAGCGTTCCGTCTCCGTGAATATGCAAAGAGGAACAGTGGCAGGGAGGGGGGGTGGTTGGCAAGAACCTTCAGGATATGAAATTTGAACACTTACCCGTGTGAGTTTGACAATCACATCTCCCAAAGTTGTGAAACATTTTTGTAAACCAAGTAGTTTATTGTTCATTTTTACTTGATTACAACTGGACATTGACCTAAAAAATATCTACCGGAAACCTGGCAGAGAGAGAGCGATGGGTTCCATGTCTTTATTTCTTTCTAATGAAAGATGCTTGCCTGTCACTGGCAACAAAGAGCAGACAGGTTTGGGAGCATGGGCATGCATGTATGGGCAGGCAACTAAAAATAGCCTGGACCAAACAGTACCCTCCACCTGGGGAGGAGGTGGCTGGCTGTTTTTCGTTTTCCTGAGACAGCCAAAATTAGTGGAGAGGTTTGTGAGCCTCCTTGGCTTAGGGATCAGCCAGGCTCTTGAAGAAATAGAGAAACTTAAAACCTGAAAAAACAGTTCTGTCAAGATGTGGAAGAGATGGCCAAAGTTTCCTGCAGAGATCTGTGTGAAAACATTAAGAATAATACGAGGGAAACTTCTACAAAATTGTACATTTAGTACTTCTATCAGTGGTGTGTAGAAAGTGATTCAGAACACTAAATATGTATGTTTTTGACCTTAGGTAAGCAGGGAAATTGTGTGTGTATATCTTCTCATATATCATAAATTTCAAAAGAGGAAATATTTAAGAAAAAAATTGGAATGCTAGTATTGTTGTAACCAACAGCTACAAATGACATAGCTTTAAGGGAACGCCCTTCTTTTTAATAACTTCCAAAATTAACATGAATTTCTTTTATAATGAAAAAACAATCCTACAAACCCTTCAGTGAACGAAGCACTGTTTCGTGGACAGGATTTCCGTTCAGGATTAGAGGTTAGAAAGAGGCTTTCCTGGCTGTGCCAGGTTAATACTTGGTAGGATGTTGCTGCCCTGTTCATGTCCCAGTAGCTACAGTGAAGCTTTGCTTCCAGATGGCCTTGGGGCATAAGACTTTGAGGGGAAAAAGAAAAAGAAAGACAGACATAGCTCATTTTTGAAAAATGGCTTCAAATGAATTTACCTGAACTAAAAATGCTACCCTCTGCTTGGAGTGTTTGCTCAGAAGTCTGATATTGGTGGCCCTACTCCTTAGGCATTGCTCTGTAACTGTCCTGTGAGACTGTGGGCCCTGGATAATTTATGCAAGAGAAGACTTTCAGCATAGAGTCAACAACTTGGAGAGGTTTCACTTAGCATTTATAGGGAATAATTGCTTATGCATGAGTATTATGGACTCAATGTGTTCCCTCCAAATTCATGTGTTGAAGTCTGACTCCCAATCAGAAAGGAAGTAATCTAGATTAAATGAAGTCCTAAGCATAGGGCTCGAACCTCAAGAGAGCTCTCTGGGTCTTTGTATACTCAGGAAAAATCACTAGAGCACACAGGGAGGAGGTGGCGTTGTGCAAGCCAGAAAGCATGCTCTCACCAGGAGCTCTCTTTGCTGGGTTTTGCCTGAGACATTGTTCCTCGAGAACAGGAAACATGAGGACCACCATGCCTGTGCTTTTTTGTTACGGCAGCTCAAGATAAGACAGAAAATTAGATGATTTTAGGCATCACAGGACGGGGACAAAGAAAGCAGAAGCAGCATTCCCGGCCTTGGTGTAATCTACGCAGACCTTTTCAGGGTCTGAAACCCAATTCCCCCGACTCTACCCCAGGAACCGACTTACTGGAGTCAGGCTCTTTGAAGATGCTTGATCAGCAGACTGATAACTCTGCTCTTAGATTATGTGACTAATGTTAGTTAGCTTTATGTTTAATTGCAATTTTGCAGAGTTGGCTACAGTCTTGAGTTATATCACTTCAAGACCCACTCAAAGCACAGCAGAAGACAGTCTTCAAACGTTTCACTTTTCATGCTGCATAATAAAAAATAGGACAACAGGTTTAACCATCTAGGTTGGCATTAAGGCTGGTAGACAGTTTCACAATGAAGAACTTGGGTTGGGTCATCATGTCAGGTGCACCGTGTGTTGGAAAAACCTGGCTGTAGAATGCAGGACCCTGAAGAGAGCAATCTTTGGGAGGTTTCTTTTGTTCTTCCCATTTTGCTATTCTTAAGTGTGAGTTCCTGAGTGGAGTTAATATAACCTTCTGTAGGTTGAACTGTTGCATTTTTTTTTACTCTGAGTGACAAGTGTGAAGGTGAACTTTATGACACATGAGTAAAGAAAAACTTGGATTATTATCGATGTCATATACCTACTGTCAATAACTCAAGTACTGCTTGATGGGTCTCCTCAGAGGTATAGCACTGGATCCCTGGGCAAGTGAAGGTCCTAGGATAGTTTAATTTATGTAACATCTCCTCAAAGTGGCTGTTACCTGCATTTATATTTCAGTATTCACTTACTATAGCAGTATTACAGGAGCACAGAGAACTCGGCATAAAGATTAAGGCAAGTCCTTCAAACTTTAAAATGAAAAATCAAGACTTGGGATGGTGATGCTATTCACATTTTTTTCCTGAGGAAACAGCCCTGTGGAGGGAGTGTCTCATATCCTGAAGCACTTTGAACTTGTGCAAGAGAATGGGAGTCCTCCTTTGAAAATACTCCTGTAGGCATGAGTCACCAGCTGCAATTGTCCAGTGTAAACACCTGAGTGGACAGTGCTTTAAATAGCTGGAAATCTTGTTCCTCTTCCTTCAGGGTGACTTCCACCCCCCCCCCCCCATTCCTGTCACCTGACCTATCTTTGACAATGGTTTGTCTTTTTTTTTTTTTTTTTTTTGTGGTTTCTAACTCCCGGCAGAGGAAAAAACCAGGATTTAGTATTGGTTCTCCTTCAAGAGATTTTTGCGCTGCAAATAAAACCTCTAGTATATGTTTAAATTACAGAAAACTAGGTAATGGGCAGGCAGAGAAAAAGAAAATGAACTTTTTTTTTTTTTGGTTTTTCGAGACAGGGTTTCTCTGTGTAGCTTTGCGACTTTCCTGGATCTCGCTCTGTAGACCAGGCTGGCCTCCAACTCACAGAGATCCACCTGCCTCTGCCTCCCGAGTGCTGGGATTAAAGGCGTGCACCACCACCGCCTGGCAAAAATGAACTTAAGATGAAAATTTAAAGCAGCTAGGCCTGTTGTTCGGTACCATGCATGCATTGGAGCATTGCAGCAAGCCAATTGCTCAAGGGGATGCAGCTGGGGAGGGCTGAGATTTAGAAAAGCAGATGAGACAAAAATGGGACCCCTCTCATGCTCGCAAGACCTGGGACTAGTATCTGGAGACACAGCCCTAACTAGGTCTTTGAGGTTCTGTGCACCATGGTGAAGAAGTTGTCAACCATACTTCCCTTTTTATGTGCAACATTGGCAATGGTAATGGCATTCTGGAAAATCAGTCTCCACCTTGTCTTTTGCTCTCTCGTTAGACTTGGATGGTCTAGGTCATCCGTTCTCTGCAGTGCTGTGTGCACAGTGGTGCTGGAGGGGCCTCTAGCCGGGTAAGCAAATGAAGGTGGGCGCAGTGGGGTGAGAGGCTTAGGGATAAATAAGAACCAGGCATCAAACAGTGCCTAGTGACCTGAGGAAATCAAAGCATGTTTGAAAAGATCGGGGTGGCCCCTGGCGTAAGGACCAAGCCTTCAGTGATTCAGGGTAACTGTAAAGAGCAGAGGAAGGAGGGAAGGAGGGTCACGTGACTGAATGAGCCTCAGAGTCCCTGAGCTCTGAGGCTTGTGCTTCTGTGTTGGCAGTCCTCGCTCACCTCAGACCTGGGACCTCTCACTCTGCTCTGTGCCCACCCAAGGAGCCTCGTCCTGTGTGGCCAAGGAACTGATAAGCCAGAGAGACACCCCTTTTAGCTAAATTACTGCTGTAGCCTCGTAATTTGTCTCCTTCCTACACTTATGTCTGTCTAGTACCTGCTCTCCAAGTGAGCCACCTGACCCTTTTAAAAAGCAGATTTGTTGAAGTGAGTCTTTGTGGTGGGGGCGTTAGTGTTTCCTTCCCAGTGAAGACTGAGTCCCACGGCATCTTTCATGGGTATGGGGTGCTTCCTAAATTAGAAGTGTCCAGTTGAGCACTTCTTCCTCCTGTCCCCTGTCCGTCCTAGGCTCCTCAGAGGTAGAGCCCTGCCAAAGGACTCCAGACCTCTGCGTTTACTGGAATTCTGCTTGGACATCTCTCTTCAGAGTCTTTACCTGGCAAATGGAACTGCGAAGTCTCTTTGAGACATTTCCTGTATTGACTTCTCCCCTCTGCTCCACATCTGTGTCCTGCAGCTGCTTCTGCCAGGCCCTTGTTTTTCTGTCTTTGAACAGTTTACTTTTGCTGTAGTCTAGTGAAGGCCCGAGGCTGGAGCTGGTGGGCTGTTGTTTGGCTCTGATCTCCTAGGGGAGCCCAGAGCTAAGGCATGACGTGTGTACTGCATGTTGATTGGATTAACGAGTTGATTCTTTGGATGTAGAGGGAGAAAGCTTTAAGCTCAGTGTGTGCTGGATATTTGTTGTGACTCTTTCCCAGCCTGCCAAGAGTGTACAGACCCCGCTTTGAGCAGATTAGGACTGACTGCCCAGGGCAGTGATGCTCCCACACCCCAAAGTGTTGGTGGATCCTGAGGAAGACAGGTACTGGTCAGGGAGGTGGCATAAAATCCAAAACATGAGTCCCTTCCTCATGTGTCTGTGTAAAATTTCCACATGGAAGAAAATCCACATGGAGATTAAAGACAAGGCTACCAGGGCCACTTCACACAGAAACATGTTGTTAACCACGAAGCTTTGGAGACAGGACCGGACTATGATTTCATTTACTTCTATTCTGAGCATAATCTTTGTTGTGTAAGTTGTCATTTTTTTGTTAATTAATAAAAGTGTAAAAAGATTTGGTTTGAGTCTGTATATACAGGCCTAAGTTTTTAGTAGAATATTTACAAGTCAAGTCTTGGATAAAGTCCTTTGACAGCTGGGCTCCATTTAAATGCTATAAGATGCTCCCTCACATCTGGTTGTCACATGCTCTAGCCATCATGTAACTGCAACTCACACAATCTCCTGCAGATCCTAAATCTCTGGCATTCTTCATGCTTCCTGCAAATTGAGAGTATTTTCCTAAGCTTTCGCTCAAGAGTATCTCAGGATTACTGTCTTTATTAAGACAGGAACAGAAAACGCTTATCAAATATGATGATATTGGCTAGTCATCACGAGAAGAGTATTTTCATTCTACTGAATGACCAAACCCAAAGACAGAAATACATGGCGTGCTAAAACAAACAAACAGAATAAACAAGAACAACAACAAAACCACCACACTTATTTATAGCTTCTGCCTTTTAAATTTTCTCATTAGGATAGCTGTATTCAGTGGAACATTGATTTATTCCCATCTGGTCTGTCACACAATATGAATGCCATCGCAGGCTGAATTTGAGGACAGACTGGGCAGCAGGGACACTTTTCAGGTGTGTGGAGTAGTGTGACACTGCTTGCACGAATGCTGTCACTGTGGTGGGTGAATGCCAAGTCGGTGTAAAAGTGTGACTTTTCTAGGAGCAAATGATGTTTTGTGGGCTTTGTGTTTTAAGATTCTATACAAGAGTTTATTCAAACAACAGCAAATAGTTTCTTGTAGAAATCAAAGTTTGAAGACGACCACTGACTTTGTCAGAATACTTTGAAACAACAATTGAGTATTACAGACAAAAAATCTTAAATTCTGTCCTGGTCAGCTTTGAAATAACCCTGTTTCTCCTGAAGACCTGAAGAGGTAGTAGAGAAATCTTTTGGTTTGGGGTTGTGCGTTGTCGTGGAATTTATGTATTTCCTTGAACATATAGCATGTGGCGTAATTGGCATCATGAAGTACTAAAACTCTATATAGTTCTCTCATTCTATACAGTTTCTATTTGCAGAGGTTAATGGGAGTTTATCCTATGAAAGGAAGAGTCTGGGGTTCTAATTTTGGTTCTTTCATGAAAGCAGTGTGAACTCAAGCAAAGCATTTATCTTTGTAGGGCCTCAGCCAGAAAATGAGAGAGTTGCATGAGGTGATTTCTATGTTCCCCTCAGATGCTAGGGGCAGGCTGACAAGATGTCAGTGGAATGTCTGGAATAGTCTGTATGCAAGGGTTTTGTGTTCAGGGATGGGGGACACAATGGATGAGCTGTGTATCACTTGGCGTGTGCCAGTCTCTCTACCTGAGAATTGCTACATTTGCCATGATGGTGCTGCCTTGACCTCTGAGGAAATCTTAGAGAGTTTGGACCAGTGAATTTTAGGATTCGATATGTACTATATAGACTCCATTTCTCCCTATCAGTTCTTCCTCTCTCCTACTTAGACATTGCCAGTGTAGTCAATTTACTCAAGTGATAAGTCTTAGATTCTGTTTTTGAGACACGTTTGAAAAAAATATTGGTTAATGGGGTCAGTTTGAAAATAATTTAGTTTCTTTTTTTCTGAAAGGTTTTCTTATTATTGGAGAAGAGCCCAGGAATGAAATATATTAGTTAACTGTCAAGAAACAAAGAATCACGGTAGATCTCATTCCACATCCAAATTATAGCACTCACCAGCCACATTGTGCAAGGTTGGTCAGATTTCACTGACTGGGTGCACTTACTCCTCTAATTGGAAAAAATTAGGACTATTAATCATTGTGACACAAAGCAAAATGTCATCATGGCATGACATCCTTATTTTCCACCTGAGAAATGCTAGCTTCCAAGAGTAAAATCATTCTCTGTTGTTGCCTGTCCCTCGCCATTTCCTTCCTGGCTATGGTTCTCCGGAGTAGATCAGACAAAGGCTTGCAAAGCCAGGGAACTGGGAGGAGGCAGAAGCACAGGAGGAAAGCATTCCTTCATTTTTATTCCACAGCAATAGCTGTGAAAATGAAAACGTGGGGAGGCCAGAGCTGAGAAGCTGAGGAAATGTAGCTATTGCACAAAGACTTTGGAATGATTTGTATGTGGGCGATTGATGGAGATAAAGCCTTTTTGGGTATGGGAACCTCAGAATGACAGGACCCTGAATTTTCAACCTCTCCAATTCAATCAAAAAGAAAAAAAATGTTTAAAGCAATTTACTGGGATTTTCTTAAGAGGGTTATAATTTTCTGATGATAAAAACAATCATGATTGGAACACAGGAATTATTTTGGTATTGAGTTTTATCACTTCTTACTGTTTTGGCATACTTAGAATTGATCTGGACTACTTCACATTTTAAGCAGAATTAAAAGAAAAATATATTTGATAAATGCTAGTCTATATCATGCTTAGCTTTGGAAAATAATTTTTTTCTCCAGGTGTCATCATTGAATATCTTTTTAAAAACAAGAAGTATGTGTACAGCAACGCTTAGGGAGTCTCCTCTCCCTTTAATATCTTTTTCTGAAGGTCATGGAATATTTGCTGGGTTGCTTTAGTTTAGTAAACAAACAGCCTCTTATAATATGTCACTGAAATGTTGCCACCCTTCTACATTGGAGTTCTGTTAGTATTCTGAACAGAAGCTGGTGTGCATGTGTGTGTGTGTGTGTGTGTGTGTGTGTGTGTGTGTGTGTGTGTGTGTGTGTTATTTCCAAGAAGGAAAACTACTGTGGCATGTCTAGTGAATGCAGATTGAAACACTACACTTTTTCTTAGGCATCTCCTTAAGCACAGAGGAAAGATGTCAAACTGTTCAGGTCACTATGTTTTGTAATGATATAAACTACAGTTGGCGGTGACTTGTTTTATAATAGTAGTGAGCATTTATTGGAACTTGTGCTGAATGTTATACCAAGGCTGTGAGTGCATCTTTTCTTTCAATACCCACAAGAATTGCATGGTGTGTATACTTACTCCTATTCTCATCTACCGAGGAGAAACTGAGGCATAGAGATTTTGCCTACTCTCTCCAAGATCACCAGTGTAATGAGTGGTGAAGTTGTGATTGTAGTTGGATCCTAAGTCCTGTGCCTCGAGCACCATTATGGTATCTTCTGGTCACATTTTTATTGCTCCTTTGTTTTGTTTTGATCCATTGATGGTTGTGCAGGAGTTGAGAGTGTCCAGTAATGTAAAATGAAGTGATTGACAGAATTCATGTTGCATGTTGTAGCAGCGTTACCTCTTCTGAGACTGTCTAACAGCATTGGGATGCAATGTCAGGGTGCCACTCTGACTGGCTGGGAAGCCTATGGTTCTGAAATCCCTGGGCCAAGCTAAACCATTGAAAACCTAATGGTGTCCCAGCCTTGGCACTGTAGCAGGGCTCATTAGAAGGGAGTACGGGCTGAGACTCAGAGAGCAGAATGTGCTACCAAGAGACTGGGCCTTGAGCCACCTGCCCTCAATGTGTAGCTGAGAGTTCTCTGCACCACAGCCAGGGATGGCAGATGCCTTCCCATCTTAAAATAGTCCAGTATTTGTCAGGTGATCTGCAAAAGACAGGATTCCTATTAGGAAACTACCCATTAGGTAGTTTCAGACTGCATTTTAATGTGGATGGGAGCTGCCTGAAAACAGAGCCCAGAGAAGCGGAGAAAAACCTGTCTGTTCTTTAGGGATGGAGCTGCCACAACACAAAGGACAGCTAGCAGTTGTAGCGTTATGGCCAGGCTACGTCTTTTCTTTCAAGTGACCTTTGTCCTAGATGGTTTACTGTTGGTGACACACGTTCTGACTTCCCTTGGGAAGCTGTCAGGCCTGCTAGACAAAATATGACTTGAATGCTTACATCATCACTCTTCCTGCGTGCAGTGATAAAACTGTTCCTTTATGTGGGATGTTTTACAGTTTGGGATGCTTTCTCACTTGTCCTGTGTGATCCCTTTCACCCCCATGAGGTGGATGGAATAAGTTGCTCCTTTTTCAGTGATGACAGTTTACGTACAGAGAATGAACCGACGGCTGGAGTGCAGATGAAATGTGACAGGCTAAGACAGCCCGGCCCTGCGGGCTGAAGCACTATCTCACTTGTTAGGAGTCCTTTTCTTTTCTTTTTTTCTTTCTTTGCCTTTGTTTTCTTTGTTGAAAGACTGTTTTTTTATACAATATATTCTGATTTTGCCTTTTGCCTCCCTTAACTCCTTTTAGGTCCTTCCTCCCTCCCTCCCCACCAAACTCCATGCCATTTCTTTCCCTCCTTTAAAAAACCAAAACTCCAAGAAACACCCCCCACACCCACAATCCTTCTATCCCACAAAAACACAAAATCAGAAACCATAATATATAAGCAAAAGACCAATATGACAAAACATTCCCAAGCAGAGCAATATGAGACAAAAACCCTATACAGATACCATTGAATCAATTGGGTGTTGGCTGTCTTCTGGCCAGGGGACATAATTGAAGTGTGGTTAATATGCCCAGTGAGACTCCGTTGGAGAAGACTCATTTTTCCTTTTCAACTGTGTACCATTTATAGATAGCATCTTGTTAGGAGTGGGAGTCCCGGTCTACTTCCCGCTCTTAGTGCTGGGACTCTGTCTGGCTCGAACCTATGCAGGACCTGTGCGTACTCCTACCATCTCTGTGAGCTCCTATGTGCACCAGCCTTGTTGTGTCTGGAGGGCACTGTTTCCTTGGGGCCACCCATCACTTCTGGCTCTTACAGTCTTTCTGCCCCTTTCCCTGAGCCTTGAGGGGAGAGTTTGATGATGACATCTCACTTAGGACTGAGTACTTACTTTTCATATTGGAACAAGTTGGCCATGTAACACATCAGTGTACCCATTTATATCAACATCAAATGGTAGATCATTCTGCTTGGCAGCTTCCACCCTCTGGTGAGAGCAGTTGTGAATAACCCATACTTTTGAATGTTGCAGTCCGAAGTCCTCCATATTGTCAGAACAATGTGTACTGGGCACTTTCTGAGTATTACTGGTTTCCAATGGACTCCACATCATTTTTTGAGCCCATGTCTGTGTGTGTGTGTGTGTGTGTGTGTGTGTGTGTGTGTGTGTGAAGGGTCCTAAGCATTACTTTCCTGTCCAATAACAGGAATTCTTGCTGACTCTATCTGCAATGTACTTGTCATGATCAAGTGAGATCATCTTTACAAGGCCATGAAAATGATCAAGTGCTTTACAAGCCCAAAGAATTGTTGTGGAGGCTCTTGAGTTCAAGATAGACGTTGGCAACAGTTAATTAGTTATAAGATAATCTATGACCTTTTCTAGAATCCCCCTGCAAGCTCTGTGGGTAGATAGGTCACATTGTGTGCCCTTCCTGGAGACTAAATGCTGGAAGCCTTCTTAGGCCCAAGAAGACCTGCTTATATTTCTGGGAGCCTGTGTTCAGGGCATATGGCCATAGAAACAGAGACCCACAGTCAGGAAGGAGTCAGCACCTGGCTTCTAGGGGCCTTCAGGGAAGGTCAATGCCGTGGTGTTTGAAACTAGCCAAAAGAATAATAAATAGTGACTGCTGGCTTCTGTTCAAATAGGCAAAAGTGTAAAAAGATTAGTTTGAGTTGGTCTGAGGATGAGACTCTTGCTACTCTTGCTAAGTCAGTTACTTCAAGCTGTACCTCTAGAAGGTACCCACTGAGCATGCAGAGAGGGGTCTGGGAAGACTGGTCCCCCAGCAGTGTAGAGTGGTGTAGGGGTGCCAGACTTCGTAGCTGTTAGATCTCTACTAGTATGTGTTCAGTTATCAGACCCCGTAAAGCCTGATAACTCATTCATCTAAGTATGTGTCGGTCTGTGCATTAGGCATGTGCACATGCCTCAGACGCAGAGATAAACAGTAGACTCCAGTCAGGGGTAACCTGCCTATGAAAGATTCTTAAGCAGACATTGTTGGTTATGGCCCAGGAGAGGAAGGTTGGCTGTGGTGGAAGTGTGCAAAGAGGAAAGGGCTGCCAGATGTGGGCAGGCTCACATGTCCTGGAGAAGGTGAGGGGTAACTGGTCAGGTTAAGAGGGCTGCCAGATGTGGGCAGGCTCACACGTCCTGGAGAAGGTGAGGGGTAACTGGTCAGGTTAAGAGGGCTGCCAGATGTGGGCAGGCTCATACGTCCTGGAGAAGGTGAGGGGTAACTGGTCAGGGTAAGAGGGCTGCCAGATGTGGGCAGGCTCACACGTCCATCCTGGAGAAGGTGAGGGGTAACTGGTCAGGGTAAGAGGGCTGCCAGATGTGGGCAGGCTCACACGTCCATCCTGGAGAAGGTGAGGGGTAACTGGTCAGGGTAAGAGGGCTGCCAGATGTGGGCAGGCTCACACGTCCATCCTGGAGAAGGTGAGGGGTAACTGGTCAGGGTAAGAGGGCTGCCAGATGTGGGCAGGCTCACACGTCCTGGAGAAGGTGAGGGATAACTTGGTCAGGTTAAGTTGTTGTGGGAGCCATTGAGTTGAAGAAAAAGAGAGAGCTGTGAGCTGAAGCTACACACAAAAGGCTGGGGAGGTCTGTGTGGCCATACACATTTCCAACATTTCAGTACTGCCCTGTGTGGCTGATGCAGCACCTTTCTTCGGTTAAATTGGTGGTTCTCAGTGTGGCTGAACAACACACACACAAGATGTTTGGAAAAGTGTCGTCTTACAATCACTCAGAAACACTCCTATTTATTGCACATAACTAAGGGTGCTTTGTGGCCTTCTCCAGGCAGAACTGCCCCCATCCCACAAGCCTGCAACAGTTTCCATCATGTGATAAGGTCCAAGGTCACGTGGCTCTTAGGATGTCAGTAGATGCTCAAGTGCTTTCCCATGTATATCTGTTTGAATTTTTTTGCACTTTCTGGTTTCCATGTTTTATTGATACCCTGCTTTATAAAATTCTAGGTAATAACTTCTGTTGATAGCATCTTTCTTAAGAGCTAGTACTTCTTCCCAAGTGGAGGACACTCCATTAAAGAAACACTCAGGTACAGTCTCCTCCCCTTACTTCCCTTTCTGTTCACATATTGACAATCAACTAGTGAGTTTGAAAGGTTGGAGGGCCTGGCCTGGCTCCTTCTTTTATTAGGAGATCAACCCTCAACAGAGAGGCTGCATTCTGATTGGTAAGATTGTGATAGTGTGAAGCCTGTGTATTTGTGACTGAGATATAGTGTAGGGGGTTGTTAGCCAGGCCTTGTGGACAGTGATGTGGTTTGTGTACTGTATGAAGGGAGCAAGTGACAGCTGGAAGCCAGCCAGAGCTCCACTGAGTCCAGCCAGCTGTGATAGGGCCCACACAGCTCCTTTTGCTTATTTGAACAGGGACATTATATAGTCCTGTTACATGACTCCAGAATGCACCACTGTCTTCCCAATGTATTGCTTAAGGGTTCTAGGTCTTTTATGCTGTGTCTTGATACTGAACAAATGTCTAAACACCTAGCATAGTCTTTGAATGTGGTTTTTGTTTTTTTCTTTTCTCTTTTCTAAAATCTATTTTATTGTAAATTTGTGTGTATGTGTGTCTGCGCGCGCGCGCGTGTATGTGTGTGTGTGTGTGTGTGTGTGTGTGTGTGTGTGTGTGTGTGTGTGTTTATGCATATGAAGCCAGAGGCTTCTTATCCCTTGTAAATGCAGTTACAGGTGGCTGTATGCCACCATATGGATGATGTGGGTGGAACCTGGGTCCTCTGCAAGAATAATACGCACTCTTAACTTCTGAGCCATCTCTTTAGCTCTCTCCTCTTTTGAAACAAGGTCCATGTAGCCCAGGATGGCCTTTAACTTGCTCTGTATGTGAGGATCACTGTATGCTTGTGATCTGCCTGCCCCTGCCTTTCAAGTGCTGGGATTACAGGTGTGTGCCACCATACCAGGCTTGTACAGTACTGGGAACAGAGCCCAGGATTTCCCACACGTTAGACAAGTGCTCTACCAATTGAGCTATGTCCCCTGATCTTGGAGTTGACAGTTTGTAGAGCTGATATTTCAGTTAAACGTTCCCAGTGGGTGAAAGAGGAATTATTTAGTACTTTACTAGTTTCTATAATGAAATGATTCACAGATCTCTGTGAATTCTGAATTTTGTCTCTCTTATACACAGTTCATCCATGTTTGTGGTTAGTTCAGATGTATAGGAGATTGAAACTGGAGTCTTCCTTTACCTTCTTCTATGAATGTATAATGATCTATAAAATTTTTATATTTTGTAGTTAGTGATTGATCATCGCTGATGCTTTGGGGTGGAGCCTTTTCTAGTCTATTAGAGTGTTTTAATGTGAGATCACTTTTTTCATATTTTGTTACTTGTTTATTTAAAACAATGTGTCATGGGGAAACCTTTCTGTACAGGTCCATTATAAATACACTTTTGTCTTAAATAGTAAAAATTGATTTACTTGAAAAACTGTATATAAAACAGTAATAACCATAGTGCTTAAACTTGAGGATTACTGTGTGCTGGGCACTGTTCCAATTCTTTCACATGTATTGAAACAGCTCTCTAGAATAGCAGTGTTGATACCATTTTTCAGTTCAAGATGCTGAGGTGTGGAACATCCTGGGCAAGTGCGTAAGATTGGTGCTTGAAGACAGACGGCATGGTTCCAGGATGTACACTCTTCAGTGCTCTATTTGACAGCCTACAGCACAAAGTTTTAAAAAAGTCCTCTGTGGGTCCGTGCCCACTGTCTCAAATTCTTGTACAAGAGGCAGCCCTCTGTCGCTTAATTGTGACTCCTCATGTTCCTCTGAGACAGAACTTTCAGGAAGTTGTATATATGCAAGTAAAGGTATTTGCTGTACTCCCTGTGCTGCTACTAGTACAACTGCTTTTCTGTTTCAACCCTGTGATCCTGCTTCCTATTACCCTTCCTTTTTAATAGTTAGATACTACTCCACAGAAGACATACGTCATAATTTAAACACTTCCCTCCTGCTTTCCAGAATTATGCTGTTCTAAGCAATGCTTCCTCAAAGACATTTGCATCTATATTACAATTGCACTGTGACGACAATAGTCTTTAATGTGGAAATTTGGAGCCAAATGAAATGCTTCTTTAAAAATTTTGTAGATCATTACACATTATCTTTCCAAAAGATTGTAACATTTTTTTTTTACTCCCACTGGTGTGCTTTTTGTCTAACTCATGTCAACCTTAGATATTGTTTCTAATATTTTATTAGTTTGTAAAGTGATGTCAGTATACTAAATGAGTAAAATCAACATTTGAAATTAGCAATCTTTTAGTTGGTCAAATTTCTCTATTTACTAAAAGCAAAAGTCAACTGGAGACCATTTTGCCAACATTCTTTTCTTTTCTGTAAATTAAGAAAACATGCTTTTCTTTCAGAAATGTGGCTATTTTGAGCATTTTATTAACTTAAGGAACATGACCACTGTGTCAACAATGACTTGAGGATGTGTCTTAGGGAACAAAGAGTCATGAATTAGGCAGACACTTTGTGTACTTTAACACAGGAACCATTCTCCTTAACCAACCTCCCCTGCTGAGTTGAGAGAGCAATGCTTGGCCATGAAGTTCTTGGTGGAACTGTGGGACCCCAGCCACTGAAGAGGAGGAAGCTGACATGGGGACTTGCGTTTGCAGTGTCTAGTGCATGCAGACAGGAAGCCCATGGTGCCATCGTGCAAATGACAACACTCCATAGAGAGTCAGATGTAGTTTTCTGTTTGACTCTGTGATGAGTACCTAAGGAAGGAGTCGACTCCCTTGTGGGGTCCTTGACTCCGTGGGATCAGCTCACACATCCTTCCCTGCTGAGAAGAGCAGCGTTCAGGGTGTGTGAGCCTGTGGTGACAAGGTGGCTTGCCAGAAGGAGGAAGGTGTTTTTTGTGTCCCGTGGGGACTGTGCTTCTGCTTTCCTGGGGTCTCTGGTCTCTGAGTTTGTAGCATGCTTTGGGCATGCAGGGTTCCCTTTATTTAGGGATCTGAACCCTGGAGTAGTTCTAGCTCTGGGTGACTGCCCTTTTCCTTGTCCTGGGGTCTGCAGCTAACCAAGTTTGTGCACAGCAGGCATCGTCTCCTTTTCTGGGTGGGTTTTCTAAAGAATAAGCAATTATCAGTATGTACACTGATACCTGCTCCGTGGCTGACTTTGGAGCTCTCGTATTTAAGTTTTCCTTTGGAATTTCATTTTCCAGGCATGTTCTCAATCAGACTTTTGGAATTACTGTGAGTCAGGAAACTGATGTTTCGAGCAACCCCTTCCCTGTGCCCCCTCTTTTAGAAACTGGATTGGCAGCCTGTCAGTTTACTAACAACATGTCAGCAGTCACATAATACATCAAGGCTCTAATTTGAGAAGTGTTCATGCTAAAATGATAGGAGCGCACGTTTAACATTCATCACACCTTTGAGACGCCTGTTTCATGGGTGAATTCTTGGTTTTGGGAGGTTTTAAATAAAGCTATCATCTCCTAAATCATGACAGAACTCCTACCTTGATTTCCATATTTCCAATTAAGCTGGGTTTTTGCAGGGATAGAAGAAAATATTTTTGTGATGACCTTGTGTGTCAAAAATGGTGTGATTCTAGAACAGCTTCCATGTGAAGTGGCCCTGTTCTCCTTGAAGAGGTTCTTTGAATGCCAGGCATGCTGAATTTGGTTCTGGTGTGTTTGTGTTCACCTGTCTGGGTCTTAAAAAACTTCCTTGTGCCGGGTGCCTTACTGATATTCCCCAACAAATAATAATATATTCGCACTCTGACTTGGTAGCCATGCTTATGAGGTTCTCTTAGGAATTTTTCCTCCATTTTAGTAAATGGGTAAGTGTTTTAAATAAACATCCAAGTTGTCAAAGATGGTTTAGAACAACCTCTGAGGAGTTTGCTCAAGTCAGACATGTTTTAAAAGTTGTGTTGCATTTCATTGTCGGCCCTGCATTTCGTGTCTGAAGTTGCTCTGTCTCTCACATTACCTTGGTCGGAGAATGTGTTCGGTTTCCTTGTGGCTTGTTTAGCCCTTTGGGATCTGCACAAATGTGTATGATTTGGCAGCCTCCTTCAAGTGCAGGGTTTAAGCTCTTCTGTGATTCTGACTAGAGTGGAAAAGATTGGGATGAGGGGAACTGAGATGGCTGAGGCAAAGGAAAAATGTATTTATTTTTTTCTTGGGTCACCTTTTAAAAAGAGGCTAGATACCAGCCAAGTCATTTCCATATGACTAGCTGCTCCCAGAAGCCAAGTAATGTCCCTCCACCCTGGTGTAGGTGGCCTCTTTGTCAGACTGGAACTGAGTGTGTGTCTGCTATGTGAGATGTGAGGAAACAGTTGGTTTGTGGCTACTCTGCAGCCCTTTCCTGGTAGGTATTTCTGTTCTGGCTGTGTGGTAAGGGGCGGGGCTTTGAAGATGGTAGAGCATTTTACAAAGTGAATCGGCTGTACCAGTCTGGCTGGGAGATGTGCTGTGACTGGTCATTCCCCTCTGTCTCCTGTATCCTGTGTGGTACTGGGTATCAAAACCAGGACCCCATGCATGTTAGGCCAACACTGTACCATAGCCAAAGCTCTGACAATTTTTATTTCTCATACTTCTCCACCTCTCTACCAAAATCCTCTTTCTTTTCTTTAAGGCAAGGTCGCACGGTTGGCCCAGGCTGTCCTGAATTCAGTGTGGCTGAAAGCATCCTCAAACTTGATAATTTTCCCCCATGCTAGGACTGTAAGAGAATGTCGTCATGCTTGGTCCCCACCCACTCTCTGACTCTCTTCTGGTAGACTTTTTCATTCATTGGAATTCTAGAATGACTAAGGAAATGAAAAATTAAACATGAAGAAAGACAAGCCATAAGCCATGCTTCAAAAGTGTAAAATGAGTGACGTGGCCTAACTCCTCCTCATGCTGGGAGCAGGCACGTTCTACCTCTGAGCGTGTGAGCTGCTGTACGAGAAATTGCGTCTCCCCTACCACAGGGATGGGAGAAAACAAGACTAGAGGTAGCCTTCAGACAGAGTTTGTGCAATGGGAGAGTGCTGTTGGTGTCAGTGAGCCGCTGAGATTCCCTGTGTCTGGATGCTAGGTGTTTAGTACAGTGTGTATAGATTGATCAGGGTCCTGTGGTCGGTGGCCATGAAAGTCCTAGGGAACAAGCACAGACAGACAGAGCTGTGCCAAGCAGATGTGGGCTGGTGTATGTGTAGCATGAAAAAAGAACAGTATGTCTTCTGAGCAGGTGTCCTTTCTTTCCAGCGACAGTGCCACTGAGTCAATAAAGATCTGAACAGGTTCTAAGTAAGTCCTTAAAAAAAATCTGTTTACTTAAAGGGGTGTATTTTAAATTTCTGTGCAAAAAAAAAAAGTACATCTATCTTTCTTATCAAATTTGATGTCTATGAGTTGATTTCCAAAGCTACTGATGGGCAAATATGTAAAGATATTGTATGAACATCTCCTGTCGATGAATGGTTCTCTTTGCCAGGCCCCAGGCTAAATGTTTCAAATGCATTATCAGCTACCCTCATGAGGTAGGTGCCGTTCTTCCCATCCCTGGATTTCAGAAGAACCTCTATGATACAGAAAGGTTCTTTAGTCTGTGGCTATACCACCCTGAACATGCTCAGTCTCTCCAGAGAGAAAGGACAGGAGAATTGTGTCGTGTCCCCCCCCCCCCCCCCCCCCCCCCCGTTATCACCTTCCCTCACTATCCCTGTAACCTAAAGCAATTTAGGTCAGAAAAGGACCACAGCCAAGCTCTTGAGGCTGCTCACAATTTGATGACTGGTATCTGTGCTATGATTTCATTCAAAAACAGTGACAAACTTGTTTTTGTCTGTGAATGGCTTCATCACCAAATACAGTGTTCTCAGAGCAGACACTCTTGGTAGAAAGAGAAGTTAAGTACTCAGGAGACAGCTTACTGTAATGAGTCAGTTCCCATATTGTTACTGAGCAGGATTTGGTGGTTAGTAGACTCTAGGGGGTAAAAATCACTGTAATTAAAATGAAGTAATTGGCAGGTTTGTGCAAAATACAGGATTTTCTGTTTTGATTCCAAAGAAGCCAAATAAAGGCATTGTATGCATAAGACTTTTTTTTTCCTATATCATTTTCTATGCCAAAAAAATTGAACCATTAAAAATATTTGCATTGTTCTCAGTAATGGGGCAGAGCTAATGAGAGAAGGCAGGAGGAAAGCATTTCTGTAAGAGGGAAGACAGAGCTCCCAGCCTGTGTTTGCTCTAGAGTCTGACCGCAGGGAACATCCCAGGATCAAGATGAAATCTGCAGATTGCCTAGACTCAAGAGAGGGTCTGATGGGGATGTGCTGGGGGTAGGAAGAAGGCCAGTGAGTGGATTTAGGGCTTCTCTTTCAGATTGGTGGCCGTCCTGTGCCATCCTTTCCCAGTAGGTCCTTTCTTCTTGACACGAGAAAGGTCAGGCTCTCCCTCCTCACTAATCTTACTAAGATGCTTTTTAGACCCTCAGGGTACAGAAACACCTGGGCTCCGAACAAAAGAATGATTGAAATCACGCTCCTTTTGTTGATGAAAATTAATGACTGTAATGACAGGGTAACAAATACTGTTACAATTCAGGTGACATCTAATTCTTTATTTCCCAGAGTTGAAAGAGGACTAATTGAGTTGTCAGCTGATCATTAAAAATAATTTTGGTGATAGATCACTCTGAGATTTTTTTGGCATATGCCCCAGAAGTAATTCAAATTATTGAGGAAAATTATTGTAGCCCACTTCAATTTCCATGTAGTAGTTTGTGTGGACACATTTTTCTCAGCTTTTAGATTAGAAAAGAGGAGGGCTCAAATGAATGCTCGGTTTAGAAATACTTCCCTACTCGTGTGCATTTTAAATGGAGAAAGCACTCCACTGGTCTCATTAACAGATGCATTTCTAGTCTTTAAAATGTTTTTCTTTAAGGCAGACTCTTGCTATGTAGTCCAGGCTAGCCTTAAACTCATGATCCTCCTGCACCAGCCTCTTACGTATTGGAATCATGGGTGTGCACCATGACCCCCAGCCTTGTTTTTGTTTTTAATCTTTTGTAAGAGACGTTATATGGTTATTCATTATCTGTAACTAGTAATAAATCAATTCAAAGAAAAAAAAACTAATGAGCCTTCTGGTTATAAGAAACTGCTAAAAGTCGCATTGGTGTGTGTATGAGTAAGTGTATGCATATGTGTGTATTTGTCCGTACGTGTGCGCAGGTGTGCAGGTACAATCTAGGTGTCCTCCTTCAGTTACGCCCCCCTTTAAAAGATTTATTTATTTTATTTATGTGTATGGCTGTTTTGCTCACACGTGCGGTGCCTGGTGCCAGTCGAGGTCAGAAGAGGGCATCTGATCCCCTGGAACTGCAGTTATTGGGTGGTCTTGAGCTGCCATGTGGGTGCTGGGAATCAAACCTGGGGCCTCTGCAAGAACAGGTGCTCTGACCCACTGATAATAATAATAATAATAATAATAATAATAATAATAATAATAATAATGATAATGAGATAGCATTATTTATTCATCTGAAGCTCACCAAGCAGGCCAGGCTGGAGTTTAGCCAGTCAGTGAGCCCCAGGGATCTATCTGCCTGTGTCCCTCCCCAGGTCTGGGATTACTGCCATGTGCCACTACACCCAGTCCCCCCCTCCCCACAGGGGTTCTGAGGATTGAACTCATGTCTTCCGTGTTTGCAACGCAAGCGCGTTTCGGACTGAGCTATTTCCTCAACTCCCAAGTCACATTTGGGTTTTCCTGGATATGAATTTGAAAACTTCCTGGGACCATCAGGTACATACATATTTTTGTTTTCTGTGATCAGATGCTATTTACATGCATGTAGCAGTTTTCAGTAAGTTATGCTCATGTTGGATATACTTTACATAGTTCTGTGATCGAATAATGACTAAAACCTTCAAACAGTATTTTATATGAAGGTAAAATTCAGTGGAAATAGGGGAAGGGAAGCAGTACAAGGAATGTAAACAAGCCAGAATGCTGTTTCTTTTACACATAACCTTCTCAGATTTGGATTTACTTTTTTCATATATGATGGTAAATAGCACTCAGCATGGTGTTTTGATTTCATTCAGTAAATCTTAGTATGTTACTGTTTGATTTTCAAACATTATTATTTGACACTCTGGAAGTGTTGATCTTTTTTTGCTATTTAAATCTGAGATGTAAAACATCATTAAGATGTCAATTTAAAAGTACCAGGGGAAACATAGTTACAGTATTTCTTTTAGTAAGCATGCAGGCAGAAACATTGTAGAAGGCATTGAGTTAAAGCAACACCTAGTTGGAGGTGTGGGGGGGGCTACAGGATGCAAAATTGGGTGGTATTACAATTTTCTGGCTCCATTTGTGGTGCAAATAAATGAGGGTGTTTGAGGAAGCCCCACACACTGTCCTATAAAATAAAAATTGTAATTACTGAGGGTACTCAGGAAGCTCAGTTGGTAACGTGTTTGCCGTGCAAGCAGTAGGACCCGAGTCCCCGTTACCCACGCAGTTCGGTGGTGCCGGCTTGTAGTGCCAACACTGTGGAGGCAGAGGCAGGTGTCCCGGTTCACTGGCCAGCCTGTCAAGGTAAATTGCTGACCTTCAGGTTCAGTGAGAGATCCTGTGTCAAAAAATTAGGTGGAGAGTGATCCAAGAGGATACCTAACCTTGAGTTCTTGCTTTCACATACATGTGTATGTGCACGTGTGCACACACCCATACAAACACACACATGTATACTACATACATTTCCCCCACCCGGACAAACACATACAAACAATAAAAATAGTAATTATTTAAAACCTCACTCTTATCCCCTGTATTTGGCAGGTGTGTGTACTTGTTTGTGCACTCACTCATACACATGTGTGAACACCTGTGTGTCTTCTGGTTGTTCTAGTGTGATGATAAAGGGTTTTAGTCCTTTTGCTAGATAAGGATCAAATTAAATGAGCTTGTGATTTTTTTTTTTTGACAAGATAGTACTCACACAGCTTCCTGTGATAGAGTTAACTGACCCTTAAATCGAATATTGAGTTAGATGAAAATCTGAATCACGAGAGTCCTTGGGAGCAGAGAGTGCACACCAGGAAAAGCAGTGTTTTCAGGGTCAGGGCAGCCCTCCTCATGCTGGTTGGTTGAACAACTTCATTTTTTAGAGATAGGGGTCATCTTGGGTTTTCTACTGTTATCTGATGGGTTGGTTAGTCAACAGGAAGGTTGAAGGCTTTCAGCCAGTCAAGGGTAGGAATGAGTAGATGCTGTGGCCGTAGTTCACACCCTAGCTGGCAGGGTACTCATGGGTATTTGGCCTGTACTCATGAGTATTTGGAGGGAAAAGATGTGGAGGAGGGAGGTGAGGAAGATACAGAGGATGGAATGCCTGCATGGTAAGGCTTCCTGAGGGTCATCTGGTGCAAGAGCTTTGGTTTTCTCTCTTCCCTCCGCAGCCCTATCAGTACCTCTCTGATTTCAGGCTGTACAAAATATTTTGCTGGTTCCCTTGACTTAACCCAAGTTGGCCACTACATTGCTGGGTAAAACAATGCCCAGTTCAGAGACCATTTTCCTCTTAGAGTAACCAATAAAGTTGTCTGGCTGTGGGGTTTGCTGGATCAGCCCCTGGCCTTGGGCACGTGCCAGCTTTTCCCTCGCTGGCACAGATATGACCAGAGTCTCCAGCAGAACTGGGCGGTGTGCTCAGAATATGTGTTAGCCTTGGGGAGCAGCTGACTTCCTAAGTATTGTCCAACTAGCAAGTGTTTGTGAAACCAGACTAGCTCCCAGTGGGACCCTTTAGAATTTGCCACTGCCTGCCTTTAAAAGAGCCCTGCAGACTTCAGAGCCACTTCTGGGTGGCTCTGTTATTAATCTCTTTAGGAAATGATCCCTTCGGGACACAGGATTTGAGGGCCTGCTGCCTCTACAACAGCTGCCCGTCCCTAAGTCTTCAGGCAGAGACAATGGAAGACGACCTACTACAACAGAGCCTGTTGTCCAGAAGGGACATTTCCCTGTCCCCTGAGTTGACGCAGTTGCGTGGAAACATGGAAATGTAATTAGAAATTGGGGAGGGGTGCAGAGTCATCCATTTTGTTATTTCTTTGCCACACCGTGCATGAGGGAGAGCGGGTTTCGCAGCACTTGGCTTCCTTCCTGTGAGAGTGTCTGTAACACCTGACCCGAATCAGGCAAATGTATAAAATGTCAGAGGGATTACATTGGCTTGTGGGTAATCATTGGTTGGCCTTTGAGCTGTTACCCTTTCGGATTTCTGTTGTATCGGTAAAGTTAAAAATGTCCTTGTGAGCAGACTGGTGGTCATGAAGGCTCACACAGTGAAGCTTGTCCCTTCACTTGCTCAGATCTGAGGCTGTGTCCTTCTGGCTCTGGTCACCCAGGAAGGTCTTTCTCTACAACTGACTTTCATATTTCTCTGTGCATCTGTGTAGCTGAAAATGCGATTTTATGCTTTATGTTGAAAAATTGGAAATATAAAAAAAATGTAAAGAGAAAGTACCCCAGTCTACCAATAAGCCTCATGTCCTTACTGCCCTTATATATTTTATTGATGTGTTTAATACAGACTCGCATACTAGTTACCACTTCACATTATAGTTTTTACATTTAAGTGATAAACCGAATAAATTCTTTGTCTTGAAGAAGAGAAATACTAATCCAAACTAATCTAACTGATGTCATTTTAAGTAGTAGCGCTGTCTTGGGAGGTAACAGTTGTCCTGGTTTCCCTCTACTTCTGACATTGGCAGTGAGTAGCTAAAACTCACTGGTTTTCTTCAGACAGAGGGAATGAGGATGACCTGGCCCTTCAGTGCTTCAGATGACTTGTTTTCCAGCAGTGGTGGAGGGTAAACTCTGAGAAATTGGGCTGAATTCTCCCTTCTAAGGAGATAGTTCAGAAATCCAGAAGAGAAGCTGATGCCTTAAAGCTTCTGGCGTGTTCTCTTCGGGAAGTGGTGTTTGTTTTTGCAGGTGTCTCTCTGTTTGGTCACATGGGTATTAGCCTTCTAGGTGACGATATTTCATTGAATTGCTCTGGAGAATTTCAAAATGCAGGGTGCAGGAAATTTAACAGTTGCTTTATATTTCTTTTGAATGGTGTTATTTTCTAAACTGTACCCCACCTTTCCCCACCCCAACATACTGTCCATATGTTGAAGTCTTAGCCCAGGATGTGACTGTGTTTGGAGATAGGGTCTCTAAGCAAGCAATGAAGGAAAAATGAAGCATTTAAAGTTGGTACCCCCCAGTCATTGTGTGTCCTTTATATGAAGAGGAAATTGGACAGAGAGAGAGAGAGATGCAGAGCCTGTGTATAGTGTAGCATGAATCTTACAAATGATCTTATAATAAAAAACCTGAAGCCAGATACTAGGGTGAACGCTGAAAAATCAGAGAGCCAGAACAAGCCAGACAACCTCACCTCGCCAACTCCTCAGCAGATCCTGTTTCCACAAACCCTCAGGCCGAAAGCCTCGAGTCCTCACTCGAGGGTCTCAGTTGAACTGCTGCTAAAAGGCTTCTGGTTCCTGGTCCTCACATCTTATATACCTTTCTGCTTCCTGCCATCACTTCCTGGTATTAAAGGCGTGTGTCCTTCCCAAGCAAAAGACATGAGATCTCAAGTCCTGGGATTAAAGGTGTGTGCCACCACTGCTTGGCTTTGTTTCCAGTGTGGCCTTGAACTCACAGAGATCCAGACTGATCTCTGCCTCCAAAGTGATAGGATTAGGGTGTGTGCCACCATTGTCTGGCCTCTATGTCTTATCTAGTGGCTGGCTCTGTCCTCTGATCCCCAGGTAAGTTTTATTTGTTAGAGCACAAATAAAATATCACCACAGCACAGAGATGGAGTGTGTGTACAGAGATGGAGGAGCATGTGTACAGAGATGGAGTGTGTGTACAGAGATGGAGTGTGTGTACAGAGATGGAGTGTGTATACAGAGATGGAGGAGTGTGTGTACAGAGATGGAGGAGTGTGTGTACAGAGATGGAGGAGTGTGTGTACAGAGATGGAGGAGTGTGTGTACAGAGATGGAGGAGTGTGTGTACAGAGATGGAGTGTGTGTACAGAGATGGAGGAGTGTGTGTACAGAGATGGAGGAGTGTGTGTACAGAGATGGAGGAGTGTGTGTACAGAGATGGAGGAGTGTGTGTACAGAGATGGAGGAGTGTGTGTACAGAGATGGAGGAGTGTGTGTACAGATATAGAACACGTGTACAGATATGGAGTATGTGTACAGAGATGGAGGAGTGTGTGTAGAGAGATGGAGTGTGTGTACAGAGATGGAGTGTGAGTACAGATATGGAGTGTGAGTACAGAGATGGAGTGTGTGTACAGATATGGAACATGTGTACAGAGATGGAGTGTGTGTACAGAGATGGAGGAGTGTGAGTATAGAGATGGAACATGTATACAGATATAAAACATGTGTACAGAGATGGAGTGTGTGTACAGAGATGGAGTGTGTGTACAGAGATGGAGTGTGTGTACAGAGATGGAGTGTGTGTACAGAGATGGAGTGTGTGTATAGAGATGGAGGAGTGTGTGTACAGAGATGGAGGAGTGTGTGTACAGATATAGAACACGTGTACAGATATGGAGTGTGTGTACAGAGATGGAGGAGTGTGTGTACAGAGATGGAGTGTGTGTACAGAGATGGAGTGTGAGTACAGATATGGAGTGTGAGTACAGAGATGGAGTGTGTACAGATATGGAACATGTGTACAGAGATGGAGTGTGTGTACAGAGATGGAGGAGTGTGAGTATAGAGATGGAACATGTATACAGATATAAAACATGTGTACAGAGATGGAGTGTGTGTACAGAGATGGAGTGTGTGTACAGAGATGGAGTGTGTGTACAGAGATGGAGTGTGTGTACAGAGATGGAGTGTGTGTATAGAGATGGAGGAGTGTGTGTACAGAGATGGAGGAGTGTGTGTACAGAGATGGAGGAGTGTGTGTACAGAGATGGAGGAGTGTGTGTACAGAGATGGAGTGTGTGTACAGATATAGAACACGTGTACAGAGATGGAGTGTGAGTACAGATATAAAACATGTGTACAGAGATGGAGTGTGTGTACAGAGATGGAGTGTGAGTACAGAGATGAAGGAGCATGTGTACAGAGATGGAGTGTGTGTACAGAGATGGAGTGTGTGTACAGAGATGGAGGAGCATGTGTACAGAGATGGAGTGTGTGTACAGAGATGGAGTGTGTGTACAGAGATGGAGTGTGTGTACAGAGATGGAGTGTGTGTACAGAGATGGAGGAGCATATGTACAGAGATGGAGTGTGTGTACAGAGATGGAGTGTGTGTACAGAGATGGAGCGTGTGTACAGAGATGGAGTGTGAGTACAGATATAAAACATGTGTACAGAGATGGAGTGTGTGTACAGAGATGGAGTGTGAGTACAGAGATGAAGGAGCATGTGTACAGAGATGGAGTGTGAGTACAGAGATGAAGGAGCATGTGTACAGAGATGGAGTGTGTGTACAGAGATGGAGTGTGTGTACAGAGATGGAGGAGCATGTGTACAGAGATGGAGTGTGTGTACAGAGATGGAGGAGCATGTGTACAGAGATGGAGTGTGTGTACAGAGATGGAGGAGCATGTGTACAGAGATGGAGTGTGTGTACAGAGATGGAGTGTGTGTACAGAGATGGAGGAGCATGTGTACAGAGATGGAGGAGCATGTGTACAGAGATGGAGTGTGTGTACAGAGATGGAGCGTGTGTACAGAGATGGAGTGTGAGTACAGATATGGAGCATGTGTACAGAGATGGAGTGTGTGTACAGAGATGGAGTGTGTGTACAGAGATGGAGTGTGTGTACAGAGATGGAGTGTGTGTACAGAGATGGAGTGTGTGTATAGAGATGGAGGAGTGTGTGTACAGAGATGGAGGAGTGTGAGTATAGAGATGAAACATGTATACAGATATAAAACATGTGTACAGAGATGGAGTGTGTGTACAGAGATGGAGTGTGTGTACAGAGATGGAGTGTGTGTACAGAGATGCAGTGTGTGTACAGAGATGGAGTGTGTGTATAGAGATGGAGGAGTGTGTACAGAGATGGAGGAGTGTGTGTACAGAGATGGAGGAGTGTGTGTACAGAGATGGAGGAGTGTGTGTACAGAGATGGAGTGTGTGTACAGATATAGAACACGTGTACAGAGATGGAGTGTGTGTACAGAGATGGAGTGTGAGTACAGATATAAAACATGTGTACAGAGATGGAGTGTGTGTACAGAGATGGAGTGTGAGTACAGAGATGAAGGAGCATGTGTACAGAGATGGAGTGTGTGTACAGAGATGGAGTGTGTGTACAGAGATGGAGGAGCATGTGTACAGAGATGGAGTGTGTGTACAGAGATGGAGTGTGTGTACAGAGATGGAGTGTGTGTACAGAGATGGAGTGTGTGTACAGAGATGGAGGAGCATGTGTACAGAGATGGAGTGTGTGTACAGAGATGGAGTGTGTGTACAGAGATGGAGGAGCATGTGTACAGAGATGGAGCGTGTGTACAGAGATGGAGTGTGAGTACAGATATAAAACATGTGTACAGAGATGGAGTGTGTGTACAGAGATGGAGTGTGAGTACAGAGATGAAGGAGCATGTGTACAGAGATGGAGTGTGTGTACAGAGATGGAGTGTGTGTACAGAGATGGAGGAGCATGTGTACAGAGATGGAGTGTGTGTACAGAGATGGAGTGTGTGTACAGAGATGGAGTGTGTGTACAGAGATGGAGTGTGTGTACAGAGATGGAGGAGCATGTGTACAGAGATGGAGTGTGTGTACAGAGATGGAGCATGTGTACAGAGATGGAGTGTGAGTACAGATATAAAACATGTGTACAGAGATGGAGTGTGTGTACAGAGATGGAGTGTGTGTACAGAGATGGAGTGTGTGTACAGAGATGGAGTGTGTGTACAGAGATGGAGTGTGTGTATAGAGATGGAGGAGTGTGTGTACAGATATGGAGGAGTGTGAGTATAGAGATGGAACATGTATACAGATATAAAACATGTGTACAGAGATGGAGTGTGTGTACAGAGATGGAGTGTGTGTACAGAGATGGAGTGTGTGTACAGAGATGGAGTGTGTGTACAGAGATGGAGGAGTGTGTGTACAGAGATGGAGGAGTGTGTGTACAGAGATGGAGGAGTGTGTGTACAGAGATGATGGAGTGTGTGTACAGATATAGAACACGTGTACAGAGATGGAGTGTGTGTACAGAGATGGAGTGTGAGTACAAATATAAAACATGTGTACAGAGATGGAGTGTGTGTACAGAGATGGAGTGTGAGTACAGAGATGAAGGAGCATGTGTACAGAGATGGAGTGTGTGTACAGAGATGGAGTGTGTGTACAGAGATGGAGGAGCATGTGTACAGAGATGGAGTGTGTGTACAGAGATGGAGTGTGTGTACAGAGATGGAGGAGTGTGTGTACAGAGATGGAGGAGTGTGTGTACAGAGATGGAGTGTGTGTACAGAGATGGAGGAGTGTGTGCACAGAGATGGAGGAGTGTGTGTACAGAGATGGAGGAGTGTGTGTACAGAGATGGAGGAGTGTGTGTACAGAGATGGAGGAGTGTGTGTAGAGAGATGGAGGAGTGTGTGTACAGATATAGAACACGTGTACAGATATGGAGTATGTGTACAGAGATGGAGGAGTGTGTGTAGAGAGATGGAGTGTGTGTACAGAGATGGAGTGTGAGTACAGATATGGAGTGTGAGTACAGAGATGGAGTGTGTGTACAGATATGGAACATGTGTACAGAGATGGAGTGTGTGTACAGAGATGGAGGAGTGTGAGTATAGAGATGGAACATGTATACAGATATAAAACATGTGTACAGAGATGGAGTGTGTGTACAGAGATGGAGTGTGTGTACAGAGATGGAGTGTGTGTACAGAGATGGAGTGTGTGTACAGAGATGGAGTGTGTGTATAGAGATGGAGGAGTGTGTGTACAGAGATGGAGGAGTGTGTGTACAGATATAGAACACGTGTACAGATATGGAGTGTGTGTACAGAGATGGAGGAGTGTGTGTACAGAGATGGAGTGTGTGTACAGAGATGGAGTGTGAGTACAGATATGGAGTGTGAGTACAGAGATGGAGTGTGTACAGATATGGAACATGTGTACAGAGATGGAGTGTGTGTACAGAGATGGAGGAGTGTGAGTATAGAGATGGAACATGTATACAGATATAAAACATGTGTACAGAGATGGAGTGTGTGTACAGAGATGGAGTGTGTGTACAGAGATGGAGTGTGTGTACAGAGATGGAGTGTGTGTATAGAGATGGAGGAGTGTGTGTACAGAGATGGAGGAGTGTGTGTACAGAGATGGAGGAGTGTGTGTACAGAGATGGAGGAGTGTGTGTACAGAGATGGAGTGTGTGTACAGATATAGAACACGTGTACAGAGATGGAGTGTGTGTACAGAGATGGAGTGTGAGTACAGATATAAAACATGTGTACAGAGATGGAGTGTGTGTACAGAGATGGAGTGTGAGTACAGAGATGAAGGAGCATGTGTACAGAGATGGAGTGTGTGTACAGAGATGGAGTGTGTGTACAGAGATGGAGGAGCATGTGTACAGAGATGGAGTGTGTGTACAGAGATGGAGTGTGTGTACAGAGATGGAGTGTGTGTACAGAGATGGAGTGTGTGTACAGAGATGGAGGAGCATATGTACAGAGATGGAGTGTGTGTACAGAGATGGAGCGTGTGTACAGAGATGGAGTGTGAGTACAGATATAAAACATGTGTACAGAGATGGAGTGTGTGTACAGAGATGGAGTGTGAGTACAGAGATGAAGGAGCATGTGTACAGAGATGGAGTGTGAGTACAGAGATGAAGGAGCATGTGTACAGAGATGGAGTGTGTGTACAGAGATGGAGGAGCATGTGTACAGAGATGGAGTGTGTGTACAGAGATGGAGGAGCATGTGTACAGAGATGGAGTGTGTGTACAGAGATGGAGGAGCATGTGTACAGAGATGGAGTGTGTGTACAGAGATGGAGTGTGTGTACAAAGATGGAGGAGCATGTGTACAGAGATGGAGGAGCATGTGTACAGAGATGGAGGAGCATGTGTACAGAGATGGAGTGTGTGTACAGAGATGGAGCATGTGTACAGAGATGGAGTGTGAGTACAGATATGGAGCATGTGTACAGAGATGGAGTGTGTGTACAGAGATGGAGTGTGTGTACAGAGATGGAGTGTGTGTACAGAGATGGAGTGTGTGTACAGAGATGGAGTGTGTGTATAGAGATGGAGGAGTGTGTGTACAGAGATGGAGGAGTGTGAGTATAGAGATGGAACATGTATACAGATATAAAACATGTGTACAGAGATGGAGTGTGTGTACAGAGATGGAGTGTGTGTACAGAGATGGAGTGTGTGTACAGAGATGCAGTGTGTGTACAGAGATGGAGTGTGTGTATAGAGATGGAGGAGTGTGTGTACAGAGATGGAGGAGTGTGTGTACAGAGATGGAGGAGTGTGTGTACAGAGATGGAGGAGTGTGTGTACAGAGATGGAGTGTGTGTACAGATATAGAACACGTGTACAGAGATGGAGTGTGTGTACAGAGATGGAGTGTGAGTACAGATATAAAACATGTGTACAGAGATGGAGTGTGTGTACAGAGATGGAGTGTGAGTACAGAGATGAAGGAGCATGTGTACAGAGATGGAGTGTGTGTACAGAGATGGAGTGTGTGTACAGAGATGGAGGAGCATGTGTACAGAGATGGAGTGTGTGTACAGAGATGGAGTGTGTGTACAGAGATGGAGTGTGTGTACAGAGATGGAGGAGCATGTGTACAGAGATGGAGTGTGTGTACAGAGATGGAGTGTGTGTACAGAGATGGAGCGTGTGTACAGAGATGGAGTGTGAGTACAGATATAAAACATGTGTACAGAGATGGAGTGTGTGTACAGAGATGGAGTGTGAGTACAGAGATGAAGGAGCATGTGTACAGAGATGGAGTGTGTGTACAGAGATGGAGTGTGTGTACAGAGATGGAGGAGCATGTGTACAGAGATGGAGTGTGTGTACAGAGATGGAGTGTGTGTACAGAGATGGAGTGTGTGTACAGAGATGGAGTGTGTGTACAGAGATGGAGGAGCATGTGTACAGAGATGGAGTGTGTGTACAGCGATGGAGTGTGTGTACAGAGATGGAGCATGTGTACAGAGATGGAGTGTGAGTACAGATATAAAACATGTGTACAGAGATGGAGTGTGTGTACAGAGATGGAGTGTGTGTACAGAGATGGAGTGTGTGTACAGAGATGGAGTGTGTGTACAGAGATGGTGTGTGTGTATAGAGATGGAGGAGTGTGTGTACAGAGATGGAGGAGTGTGAGTATAGAGATGGAACATGTATACAGATATAAAACATGTGTACAGAGATGGAGTGTGTGTACAGAGATGGAGTGTGTGTACAGAGATGGAGTGTGTGTACAGAGATGGAGTGTGTGTACAGAGATGGAGGAGTGTGTGTACAGAGATGGAGGAGTGTGTGTACAGAGATGGAGGAGTGTGTGTACAGAGATGGAGGAGTGTGTGTACAGAGATGGAGGAGTGTGTGTACAGAGATGGAGGAGTGTGTGTACAGAGATGGAGGAGTGTGTGTACAGAGATGGAGTGTGTGTACAGATATAGAACACGTGTACAGAGATGGAGTGTGTGTACAGAGATGGAGTGTGAGTACAGATATAAAACATGTGTACAGAGATGGAGTGTGTGTACAGAGATGGAGTGTGAGTACAGAGATGAAGGAGCATGTGTACAGAGATGGAGTGTGTGTACAGAGATGGAGTGTGTGTACAGAGATGGAGGAGCATGTGTACAGAGATGGAGTGTGTGTACAGAGATGGAGTGTGTGTACAGAGATGGAGTGTGTGTACAGAGATGGAGGAGCATGTGTACAGAGATGGAGTGTGTGTACAGAGATGGAGCGTGTGTACAGAGATGGAGTGTGAGTACAGATATAAAACATGTGTACAGAGATGGAGTGTGTGTACAGAGATGGAGTGTGAGTACAGAGATGAAGGAGCATGTGTACAGAGATGGAGTGTGTGTACAGAGATGGAGTGTGTGTACAGAGATGGAGGAGCATGTGTACAGAGATGGAGTGTGTGTACAGAGATGGAGTGTGTGTACAGAGATGGAGTGTGTGTACAGAGATGGAGGAGCATGTGTACAGAGATGGAGTGTGTGTACAGAGATGGAGTGTGTGTACAGAGATGGAGCGTGTGTACAGAGATGGAGTGTGAGTACAGATATAAAACATGTGTACAGAGATGGAGTGTGTGTACAGAGATGGAGTGTGAGTACAGAGATGAAGGAGCATGTGTACAGAGATGGAGTGTGAGTACAGAGATGAAGGAGCATGTGTACAGAGATGGAGTGTGTGTACAGAGATGGAGTGTGTGTACAGAGATGGAGGAGCATGTGTACAGAGATGGAGTGTGTGTACAGAGATGGAGTGTGTGTACAGAGATGGAGTGTGTGTACAGAGATGGAGTGTGTGTACAGAGATGGAGGAGCATGTGTACAGAGATGGAGGAGCATGTGTACAGAGATGGAGTGTGTGTACAGAGATGGAGCGTGTGTACAGAGATGGAGTGTGAGTACAGATATGGAGCATGTGTACAGAGATGGAGTGTGTGTACAGAGATGGAGTGTGAGTACAGAGATGGAGCGTGTGTACAGATAATTGAGCATGTGTACAGAGATGGAGTGTGTGTACAGATAATTGAGCATGTGTACAGATTTGGAGCCTGTGTACAGATAATGGAATGTGTACAGAGGGAGGGCCAAGTGAGGATGGCCAGGAGTCATCTGCCAGTCAAGGGGAGAGGACCCAGTGGAAACCAGTGCTGCTTGACCTTAGCCTTGTGTATTCAGACACTTAGATTGAATATAAAGAGGCCTCTATCACCACAAGAAGATGAACTCTTATTGTTTAAGCTGTCCAGCCTATGGCAATTTATTAGCCCAGCCTTAGAAAACTAACCGGTCATCTAGAGTAATCATTAAAAATACGTGGTAGTTTTTCAGCTCTAATTATTTAGAGATGTTTGCAGTGTCTGCATGAGTAGAGTGTGTCAAGGGGAAGAAGGATGGGAATGGGGAAGAAGAGACCTAGCTGTAGCGTACTAATGCAATGTACTAACTGCTAACGTCCCTGCTCTTGGATGCTGTGGTTCGTTCAGCGGGTTCTGCAATGCTGTGCTTTATAACTTAAAACTCTGTCTGTCCAACATTATGCAGTTTTTCGATGGATGAAATGTTATGTTAATGAAAACAAAGTAGATTTACTGAAGTAAAATAAAATGTCAAAGTTCTTATTTCTATTCACATCCATATTTTCCTTTCAGTAGCTAGTCTGTTCTGTGAATCAGATTGTAATTGCATTCATTAGTTATTTCTTTATGGAAAAGCAGGCTAATCATTTTTCAATTTAAGGGGGTATTAATATGAGAAGTGAGCTGCTCCACCTTCCTAATGTGGTAGGAAAATGCACTTTTAAGCCCTTGAATGTGATTCTGTAATATCTGTGCTTTCAATTGGGGTGGTGTGTGTGTTAGGGGCTGTGGGGGTATAGGGGTGTGGGGATGTGGGGGTGAGACAGAACTTCTGTGAAATGTTTTTCTAATCCTTAGAATTGACAATATTTACCATGCCTTTGAAAGTTACTTGTGGTGTTGGTGGAAGTGGGTTTGACCCACTGTTCACATCAGTTTTCCTTTCCTTTTGGGAAGCAGCTGTCTGCGTTCACCACTAAACCACCAACACACTTTGTTTTCTTCTGCTAATCCAATGGTAGAGGTTTTTCATGCTGCTAATTCACACTGGGGATGCACAACAATCTTTTTTTTTAAGGCAGAATGTCTGACTGGATCATCATGCTTGAAAAGCATTTCTTTCTTTCTTCCTTTCTTTCTTCCTTTCTTTCTTTCTCTCTCTCTCTCTCTCTCTCTCTCTCTCTCTCTTTCTTTCTTTCTTTCTTTCTTTCTTTCTTTCTTTCTTTCTTTCTTTCTTTCTTTTTTAAGCACATAGGGTAGTATTTCTGCATATAGAGACCATAGTTCGGTAGTTCTCAGCCTGTGGGTCATGACCCCTTTGGCATCAAACAGCCTTTTACAGGGGTTGCCTAAGACCATCGGCGACCCCTGTGATATTTACATTATGATTCATAACAGTAGCAAAATGACAGTTATGAAGTAGCAATGAAAATAATGTTACAGTTAGTGGTCCCCACAACATGAGGAACTGTATTGAAGGGTCACAGCATTAGGAAGATTGAGAATGACTGACCTAGCTGATAATGCTTCCTTATATCAATAGTTTAATAAATATTTGTGAGGAACATTTTGACTTTGTAGTTTCTTAGATCATTTCTGTGCTTTATCAGGTTTTCTGGAGATTTCAATTTCTTTTAAGAATCTTAAATGAAAATATTTAAATATATTAAATAGATTGTTTTGCTTTTTGCATTCTTTTTTTGTGTTTGGGGTGGTGTTGGGGGTGGGGTGTGCGTGTGTGGGCTCAAGTGTCAGCTTGTGTGTGGAGGTCAGAGGGCAGCTTATCTGATTTGGTTCTCATCCTTCCCTAATATGGATTCCAGGATTGAATTCAGGTCATGAGGTTTGGTGGCAAGGGCCTTTATCCACTGAGCTACGTCTCCAGCCCAAGTGGCGTTCCTTTCTTAGTATATTTTGACTGTGGCTTGATCTTTTGTGTAACTACACTAACCAGGATCCCCATTTTCCAGGCACTGTGAGTGTCATGATGTCTGTGGAATAATTCAGTGAGGTTTTCCCTGCGGTAAATAAACCCGTGCAGAATTTCCAATGCTTCTTTCCTTTGTCTTTCTCACCTTCTTGTGTTAGTTTTCAAATCATCAGTGGTTTTTTTTGCTTCCCTGACTACTTTCTGTCATCCTTCTGAGCTTTGCTCACGGCAGTCAAGGATAGAAATGGGACTTCAGATGATTATGCCCGAGGCCTGAGAAACTGCCAGGAAGAGCTGGTGATGGCCTTGACGGGACCTGTTACATATGTGTGAGTTGCTCAACTGCAGGCTGACATGGAGTGTTTTGAACCCCACCCAGTGTTTTATCAGGCTGGTAATTCCCTGCTCCACTGAAATTGTTTGTTTAAAAAAAAAATAGATCAAGTGTTTGGGTTGTAAAACTTTGACTTAGGTGATTCCATTCTAAGTGGTACTTCAGCTTTTGTGTTTAAAAGTAACCGTGGTGCCACCAGTTGGGAACCTGCAGCTTTGAGATGTCAGTGGGTTTCCCTAGGGGGACCACACAGGGGGCTGATGTCCCGTTTTAAGGTCTGCCATGCTTAAACTGAAAACTTTCTTGGGTGTTGACCCAAACTGGGACAATGGATGTACCTCATTTTCCCTTCAGTGATGTACAAATGCAGTTGTATGTAGAATTCAGTCTTTGCTGGCTACACTCACTGTTCTGCTTGGCTGTCTCTTTAACCACATTCTTAAAGGAACTTCATACACAAGAGCAGGTAGTCACTCAGAGAGCAAGCATCTTGGAGACTTACTATATCCAGATAAAAGCACAAATACCAGAATGGGTGAGCAACAGCTTAAAATTAGGAACATTTAGTCATATTCAGTGTAATCCAAATGAAAGACTCTTTGAATTAATGAATATAAAAAGCTTTTCAAAACTCATTTTAAATTGTTTGCAACAAGATGAAAGATTTAAAGGCAGTTTAAACCTCAATTGATATTTAATTTATAATAGTTAAATTACAAACAAATTTTAGTCCCAACTGAGAGAATATATTAAATAGTCCAAGTCACATGTGGTGATTCAGTGATTCAAAAAAAAAGAATGGGTTTTTCAAATTTAGATTTAGATAATGTAATCATTACTGCATCAATACATCTAAATTAATAAATTTTACTTTGTAGATCAATTGTTATTTAGAGGTATGGAGAGTGAGAAGGGGCTCGTGGGATGTCTGCTGTCATAGGAAAAACCTCAGGAGCAAGTTTATGACAATAAAATGAAAATGATTGCAAGGATCTTAAGAGAATGTTTAGTATAGCACTTCTTCCCCCTCCTCCATACAGTTGAAAGCAGAGTGGTGGATTAAATACCTGATTTTACTCAGGTTGGATTCAAACTAGCAATTAAGGAAATGGTATAGAACATTGAAGAGAAACTGGAAAGGGTGGTCATTAAGAATGTGAATTGGCAGGTTTTATTGTACACTTTAAAATAAATTCCTGAAATATCTCAATCCTATCTCCACCCCGTAGTATCTGTGGGTTTTTCCTGCTCCTGCCCTTGCTGTGAGCATTTTAAGCAAGTGGGCTGGCTTCCTAATGTTCATGTGGGATTCACAGACTCCCAGAGTGATTTTCTTACATGCCATCCCACTTCTTGCCTTCACATGCCTTTCCTGTCCAGGTGGGGCTGTCTTCCTTACAGCTGTGCATTGGAAGTCACCAATGACTTCAGCCATCCAGCTGCTGGCCAGGATTTCCCACTGAGTCATTTGACCATGTACTTCTTATTTTCTGTTCCACTTTCAAATAAATGGAGGGTGTTAGTTCTTCTGTTGGTGTCAACATCAGTTGAAAAATTCACTGTAATAACTCCGAAGGTGGAGGCAGGACATGGTTAATTGTTGTGTTATATTTTGTTCCCTAAAGAATAATATCTTTTTGTTTGTTTGTTTGTTTTGTTTTTCAAGACAGGGTTTCTCTGTGTAGCTTTGTGCCTTTCCTGGATCTCGCTCTGTAGACCAGGCTGGCCTCAAACTCACAAAGATCCGCCTGCCTCTGCCTCCCGAGTGCTGGGATTAAAGGCGTGCGCCACCACCGCCCGGCAAGAATAATATCTTTTAATTGAGATCCTGATACATTGGTCCAGCTATAAGGCATGGGATTTTTGTGATGAATGCATTAGCAGTTGGAGACTATTGCACTTATGTTTATAGTGTCTTAGTGTTTCTATTACTGTGAAGAGACACCATGATCACAGCAACTCTTATAAAGTAAAACACTTAATTGGGGTGGCTCACTTACAGTTTCAGAGGTTCAGTTCATTGTCATCATGGCAGCAAGTATGGAGGCACGCAGGCAGATGTGGTGCTGGAGCTGAGAGCGCTCTATCTTGCAGGCAACAGGAAGTCAACTGACACACTGTATCCTGAGAACAGGAAACTTCGAAGCCCACCCCTGCAGTGACACACTTCCTCCAACAAAGCCACACCTCCTAATAGTGCCACTCCCTATGAGATTATGGGGGCCAATTACATTCAAACTACCGCAGATGGATATTAGAGAATAGAAACCATTTCACTTATTTTCCTTTGTCCTTCCTCAATGTCTATTGATGTTATTACTTTGAAGGAAAAATAACTTTAATAAATTGTTCTTTCTGTATCCCATGAGGCTGAAGAAACATGCCTTTCACTCAGTGATATAGTGGGACTTGGACAGAACACAATTTACAGTCTCCTGTTGTCATTGAGTGTTTGAGCCTTTGCCTCTGTTCTGTCCAATGGGATAATAGCACCCATATCAGGATGGCAGTGTATCAAATATGCAATGCATTGAACACCATGTCCAGGACATTTAATGCATGAGAAAGCTGTTTGTACTTTATTTTAATGTAACTATTGAGCAATAGATATGCTCTCTGGCAAGTTCAAAGATTTTTAGGAGAGATGAATAATTGTTAAATTTTAGTGTGTGTGTATGTATGTGTGTGTGTGTGTGTGTGTGTATGTGTTTACATCTTGATGTAACTCCTAGCATAGAATAAGTGATCCAGACAAGATTACAAATAACAACTATGATACGTTTTATTAAGCTTTCAAAACTCTACAAAATAGGTACTTTATTAAAATGTCATATATTAACTTTAAAACAGTGGTGCATGTTATTTATTTGAAGAATTCTAAGTGTGGCATATAATCAATAAAGATGTGTAGGATGATATGATTTGAATGGAGTAATTATTAGATCCAGTCCATCGATTTATCGTGTGTATTAAATCAACGAGTATTTGTAACACACTCAGGAAAACATCTGCCTTACTTATACTGAGTTCTGTAAATGTTTAAGCTTCATGGAAGTATTTGCTAAATAAATAATAAATACGTAAGTAATCCTCTTCCTAGGATGTCACTGACTGTGCCAGTAGTGGGCATAGAACACAGAGGTATCTATCCATCCGCTGACATGGGCATGATTATTGATTTAGCTCAAAAAGAAAAGCCAGGTTCCATTCCTCTTCAGGAAGCTCTATTACGGAAGTGGGGAACTAAGTCAGGTAGCTGTAAGAGCAGGATTCACAGCCCAGTGAATAAGGAGAGATCCACTCCCTGGCCAGGACAGTGAAGAGAGCTGAGCCTGTGGAGGAGACAAAGAGTAAGAGGCGTGTGTGTGTGTGTGTGTGTGTGTGTGTGTGTGTGTGTGTGTGTGTGTGTGTTTGTGTTTGTGTGTGCGTGTGTGTGTAGTGAAGCTCTGTTCCTCGGAAGACAGAGAACATAGTGTGATTAGTCTTTCACAATAACTAGTTTGGCGTGTCTTACTTTGTACCTCTTTGGTAAATGTTTATTTTTGTTTAGGAACAAACCCACCCGTTGCAGGATGTGGCCACAGAAGAGGTAGCAGCTATAAGGACAGACAAAGTAAAGTCTGGCCAGCCATGCCGAGGCAGCTTTCGGCCGCTGACAATATAACAAACATCTGTGACATAGTCTTGGATAATTCAGTTGTGCTTGAGACATTGTAAGCTACACTCTTAAGTCACAAGATCAATAGGAAAAGGTTAAATGCTGCTTTACTGTGCTGCTTTCTCTCTTTTTAAATTAAGGTAGATGCAGGCAATTTATTTTGGGAGAGTTTCCTTTAAAACTGGGCAAATTTAGACAGGTGAACTTGGGACAATGTACGAATCAGTATTCTTTGTGTTGATAGTGTTAAAAACTTACCTTGAAAATAGTGGACTTGTGAAACCAGGAATTTAGGAACAGCATGCACACACAGCCTTTGGGCATGTGCTCAGAGCTAAGGGGGCTAAATGGAACCTCTGAGGTTTGCATTTGTGCTAAGCCTACAGGTTTGGGGCTTTGGGATTGAAAAACAAAATAAGCAAAGAAACTGTCACCTCTCAAAGCTTATACCCCAAAGAAGTGAAAGGAATCAGTTTGCTTTGGTTCCCATGTCTGCCTCTCTGTGCAGGGAATGATGGCTGAGATTGGTCCAGTCTGGCTCCTGTATTTTCTCTTAGGCTAGAGTCTGGGGTGCCTGACTGCTCTGGCTTCCTGAACCCTGAGAGTCCAGGAGGTGGTGGGGGGGAGGGTGCTGGCAGGCAGAGCCCACACTTCCACTCCAGGCAAATGAAAGGCAGAGTGCTTGCTATTCAGGAAACCACTCCTCCAGAGTTCTGCTTGCTCTGTGCCAGATAAATGAGCTTTCACACTCCCTGGAATTACTTATTCTCCCTGAAAGCATGCAAAATAAAATTGTGACATGTTTAAAAAAAATCCTACATTGTATTTTAATGAGAATTTTTGTCTGTAACCTGTAAGGAAAACCTCCTTCCCTCCCTCCTCCTTTCCCTCTCTCCCTCCATTTAGAAATGTCTGTGCAATGACATATTTGAAGGCTACTTGTCCCTCTTCCTTTGGCATTTCAGTAACCAGAACAATAACAGTGTACCACTGTTTCCCCTCAGATCTTAAGATCTTGGAGAGTTGAAGCAGTCTGGATGGGGAATGCAGATATGCATTCAGACTAGTTTTCCTAATAGTCATGGTGTCTGTTTCTTAGGCATAAAGATCCTCTTCTGATTTGTGCTACATTAACCAAGTTGTGTAAATGTCATAAGTGAACTATTGTTATCGCGGAAGTGGTCCAGGGAGACAGCCCCAGGGCTCCTGCTATCCCAGCGAAAGCTTAACCAGCTTTCTTCTTCTAAATACAGTGTTTTGAAAGTGAGCCTGAACTGCTTTAGATAGTCTGTATAAACTGCATTAAAAAATTACTTTTTAACCCTAAAAGAATTTGCCTCTTGAGGTTTGAGGTTAGGGTTAAATTAAGATAGAAAGAAAGAGAAAAAGAAATTAAGACAGATAAGGCCAACTACATACCTAAAAAAAATTAAAAGACTTGCTTGAAACTGGAATGCGGAACTACTAAGCAGCTCTTTGGCTTCCTAAGCTAATGCTGCAGACACAGGTCTCAGGATCAAAGAAATGTCCTCTGATTGTCCTTTCAAGTCTAACTAGAATTTATAGGAAATACAGCCTTCTATTAGGTTTCGCATGCCAGACATGAAGGATGGATTTATCCTTCCTTCCTGTTTCCTGGGCCTAGCTGGCTTGTTTCTTGCAGTTCCATGATAGAGCGCATGAAATTTCCATCCTTGGGTTCTACATTTGCCCCATTCCATTTTAAAAACAAACACAGCAAATTTGCAAGTCCTCAGAACTGTTTTTTTCTCAAGTCCATCATTTGTATTGTTGTCTGTAGTGATAACACTGTATTAGGCGTTTTAGAAATGTCTGTGCAATGACATTTTTGAAGGCTTATTGTCAGGGTTCACCATAGGAGAGGAAACAGAAGGATGTTTGCTGCTCAGTATCCTTGTCCGGGCCTGTCTGGTTTCCCAGTAATTCAGTTATTAAAAATTGAGACTCATTAGAGTCATTAATTCTTTCTACCCACAAACATGAGTTAAGTATCTCTACCAGAGTACAAGAATACAAGAGCCATCAGGGTACTCCTGATAGTTGCCGTAGGTCCGGCCAGTGTTCCTATTAGCTGGTGAAAATACTCGCTAAGCCTGTGTGTGTGTGTGTGTGTGTGTGTGTGTGTGTGTGTGTGTGTGTGTGTGTGTGTGTGATCTACAAGGATGGAAGCAGTGGTAAGACCTTGAATAGAGGCTGTAATCAATGCATAGATGTCATTCAGAAGATGAGGGCACAGAGGCTAAAGTTTAGCAAATTAATTGTTGTTCTCTACTGAAGGAACATTCTGTTTTCTTTCTTGCTTTGGCCACTGGCCTCAGACTGAGGAAATGGTGGTGTCTGATGAAGGAGACCACCCAGTCTTGTCAGAGGATTTCTGTGTAACCTCTGACTTCCACAGGCAGATTCTTGGCTTCATAAAGAGATGAAGATACTTTTCAGAGAGAATGGACAGGCATAATGGTTGGTTGGTTGGTTGGTTTTTGGTCCTAGATGATTTTCCCCATGTTTGCCTGAAATCCTCCTTCCCAGGGATAATTTAACTCACAGTCCATGAAACCTGGAGTAGCCTTTTTTTTGCCTTTTCACACCCTTAGAGCTTGCTTCTGTATCTTTGTGTTTGCTTCTCCGGAAGGAAGTGTGTGAGTGTTCATTTGCTTTCCCAATTATATTAGCCTACCAATTCAATTGTGGGATGTTTTGCAGAGAAAAATTTTATTATCTCACTTGCTATTCACAAAAGCCCTTTGGGAGAGGTACAATGGGAGCCTCCGCTTGCAGATGAGCTGAGTCACAAGGTGGAATATTTATGGAGCATTTGTTCTGACTGCAGTTCGCCGAGGTGGACAGATGAGTGCTAATAAGTGCAGTACACAGCCCTTGTTGTGCAGGAACGCGCAATCTGGCCAAAGAAGGAAGTTGTGCACGATTGCTCCGAGTTGAGGCCATTTATTTTGTGCAGAGTGGGAAGAGGGGATTGCTGTTGGGCTAGGGAAAGCTTCTGGGGGAGGAGGGTCTTGTATAGTCATCTCTTGTCTTCTAAGTAGGATTGGTTCAGGACTCACTCATGTGAAAATACGATACTAAATCCCATATATAAACAGTGTATAGTATCTGCCTATGATCTATACATATTCTGTATACTTTAAATCACGCATAGATTGCTTTAAAAGCATGATATGAAGTAAATATTGTACAGATAGTGCATATATTATATTATTTATGGAACAATGTCAAACTAAGAATTCTGTACACGTTGAGTTCATGCACTAAGTTTTCCCCAATGTTTTCTGCCTGCGGTTGATTGAATTCATGGGTGTAGAAGCTACAGGCACAGAAGGCTGTCTCTGTGTGTTAGATCTTAATGCAGGAAAGACAGACTAATGCAGGATATCGTTGTCACGGGCAGCGGGGTAGAATGATAGTCACAGCCAGGCTTTAGTAAGCAGAAGGAGCAGTTTTTATGCTGCTGAAGAGTTTGCTTAGTGAAGCAGGCAAGAAACTGCTCAGAAATTTGGACTGGAGTCAGGTGATGAGCGAGTGGTCTGTTGTTGCCAGACTGGGGGTTTTGGCGAGGTCCCTGTGCATTTGAGTGAGGGGGTACTGTGATTAGGTGGTAGTGGGAATGTTGCGGAGAGGAACTGGAAATGGGAAGAAGCATTCAGGGCTGTCACTTGGGCACCTGGTGGGCATTTGAACAGATGTAGAAGTATGAAGAGGAGGAAATTTAGACATGGGGGAAGTTATGATGGAAGAGAAAACTGGTCCAGTCAAGGGACGGGATGGTAATGAAGGTGGGTAATTTGTAGAGCCAAGAGAAGGTATGATGTTTCTAGAGGGCATATGTATGGCAGCACAGGGAGAGCTAAAATGCTGAAGGGATTTGGTGGCATTCACAGGGGTAAATTTTGGCAAACTCTTTGGCTTCTGTTATCCTCTGTAGCAACCTGCACAGACTAGGCCACTTTACAGACACGTGTTGCTGTTGGCAATGAGATTCTCTCAGCTGGTTGTTGGTAATTCTTGTGAACCTGGGATCCTCCCTTGAGTGCAGGTGTACACTGTAGTAACAGTGAGAACCGATAAGAAACGCAGTATTTATGGAAACATGATTTCTGAGCACTATCTAGAGATGAGAAACATCCATTTATAAAAAGCTAGTTTAGTTTTCTGCCATTTATTATCAAAGGTTTACTACAGATGTTTATTGAACAATCCTTTGGGTTTTGCTGAGCACATTAAAAAACTATGATTTTTTTTTAAATTTCTGATTTTGATACTAACAAATTTATTAAAGATTATTTTTATATAGGAGTGCTAGGCATAGATCTCATATTTTGTAAGTCTATGGTATTGAATAAGAACTATTTGTTAGGATTACTGGGCGTATGGTGACTAGAAGAGGGTCCCTCTGCTAATGTGTTCATACCTCGGGGCAAGCACACATCCGGTGCAGAGAACGTGTCACTTAGTGTGCCGCCATGCAGGGTGGGAAGGAAAAGGTGAAGTCTCTGGGGACCACCACGAGGTTGGGTGTAAGGTGAGCACTCTGCCTTCTCTGGTTACCTGGTTGCCAGGCTATGGGAGACAAAACGTATTGACAGAGTTGTAGAGTGAGGTCTTGTCTTCCCATAAACCGTGAGCGGCTCTTGGGTGGTAGGAAGCAAAGGTTGCTGGGCCTTAACACAGTGAATAATGTTGAAAGTCATTTAACTTCCCCTCCTCATCTGAGTCCCGTCGGTGAGTCAGCACTCAGGCTGTGAACCAGGATACAGTATGACGGCAAGAACTACATGCTAGTCTATCTTAATGAAAGTAGCTTCCTTTTAAAAAATTTCACATGTACTTTTAACTTTCATTATCAGAACCAAACTATACAGAATCATATATTCTATTAAACTGTAAACTTTCAGGTTTTTAAGTATGTATTCTAGTAATATGCCTTTACTGATATGTATATCATACAATGGGCTGGAAGGTGATTGTTTTCTTTCTTTGTAAATAAAACTCTGTTGACTATACTAAATAATTTGTGTGTGCATATAGTCTTTTAAAAATAGATTTTGCCAGGTGGTGGTGGCACACACCTTTAGTCCCAGCACTCGGGAGGCAGAGGCAGGTGAATCTCTGTGAGTTGGAGGCCAGCATGGCCTACAGAGTTGGTTCTAGCTCAGTTAAGACAACACAAAGAAACCTTGTCTTCAAAAACAAATAAACAAGCAAAAAATAGATTTAAATTTTTCTTTTATGTGTGGTGTTTTTCCTGCATGCTTATATGTGTACCACACATGTGCCCGGTGCTTATGGAGGAGGATGGTGCAGCCCCTAGAACTGGAGCTAAGGTTGGTTTTGAACCATTCATTACTGTGTAGGTGCTAGGAACTGAACCTGGGTCCTTTGCAAGAGCAACAAATGCTCTTAACTATGGAGACAGCTCTTCAGCCCCCTTCTCTTTTAATAGTCTCTGAAGCTAGGCATATGATTAAGGTTGTCAGTGATTGCCCTTGAACTTCATCTGGTTTTTTGAATTAATCAAACATTTATTGAGCACCATCACAATGCTGAGTAGTTCATCCTTGTACAAGATGTGAAGACATCATGTAAAGCTACACTTACTGTCCTAAGCTGCTTTCATGGCCTCCATTATGCAGTGTTACGCTTTGTGATCTGAGGGAAAAGTGTTTAGTTTTCTGGCTCATTGGTACAGTATAGTTGTCATTAGTCAGACCTTTTTAAAAAGAATGTTATTTATACAATCAGAATACTTTTTTCTTCTTAGACAGGGAACCAGAACTCCCTATGTAGCTCAAGCTAGCCCAAAGCCAAAACAAACTTCCTGCCTTGATCCCCTGAAGAGCTAGGGCTCCAAACATGAAATTTTGCTGAAAAAAAATTTTTAACCTAAATACTAGTTTAGATGTGAGTTTTCATTTCTTCTGAGAAACTCAACTATTTATGTAGAGTGCCATGGACTTGTCTTGAAATTACCTGCTAAGTTTCGAATGTGCAGTTCTTTTGGAGTAAGAAAGATGGGAAAGGATGGAGGGGGCCTCTCCTGCTTAATGTCATCTGGGCTATACATAGATGAGAGGATGCCTAATCATCTATCCTAAGACATTGGCTCTGAGGGTCCCAATATGGAGGTGAAGGAGGCCAGGCTTCAGGGAGTAAGTTGAGGTGCTTAGGTAAGAGGCCTTAGTCTTTCAGCCCCACAGCCGTGCTCTTCTTTCATGTAGGAATTTCAGGGTCTCTGAGCCTTGAGAAAACCAGCCTGGCTGAGTGTGGAGTCCCTGTGGCTGATATTCTCATTTAGAGCTTTACTGTGTGCATGTGGCGCTTCACATCTACATTTCAATCAATCGAATCCCAGTACAATCAAAATGAAATTACACGGAAGACATTGTGAGTTCTCACTAGTCACAGGTAGTTAGCGGCCAGCACAGGGAGAGGACAGGGATGGTCTGGAGTAGAGGCTGCCTCTGGGAAAGACCTTATAGCTAACTTCCTGTTGTTCCTAGTTTAAGGCTCAGTGATAAATTGAAACAGTAACATCTACCTTGTTTATCAGAGTCATAGTAAAGATAGTAAAGAACTTAGAAATTTGAGAGAATTTGGGGTTTCTGATGTTTAGATTTGGGTCTACGTCAATACTCTGAAATCTGAAAAGCTCTAATTTGGCTTCAAAGCATTTCAGGAAAGGGATACTCACCTGTATATGGAAGTGTTTATCAAACTTCCAGTGCTGTGCGGATGCCATGGCGTCCCCTCACTGATCCTCTTTTCTCTGTCTATCTTAAATCTGAAGAACAACATGGGATTATGCTAAATACACTGCCCTCAAGTGTGCTCCCTGCTGCTCCACTGCTCTCTGTTTGCAGGAAGTTGCAGTGAAGGGTCTTGTCCCCAGCAGCAGGTCCACAGTGAGTTATTAGCCTTAGGGAACATACTTTGAGTAGAAGGAGTCCTAGAGTCATGGCTGGGCCAGCTAGCTGACCTTTCTACTCTTGCTCACCCCGAGCCCCGAGTGTTTCTGGCATAGTCCTTGTCTTTTGGAGGAATGCATCTCCATGTTTACGCTAGATAGTAGGTAGCACTGTTGTCTGGATGTAGTATGGACAATACTTCATGCATCAGCTGCCATCTGCATTTCATGCAAAGGGAACTAGCCACTGCTTACTAATGAAGACTTAATAGAGTGTTTTGCCAGATACAGATCACTGTAGAATTCCACATTAATGAGTGTTTCAGAAACCAGTTCTTTCAAACAGCCGCTAAGAAGTGTGGATGTGCTGCTCTTAATTGAAGGTGGTGATCTCCTGACTGCTACTATCGGTGTCCTTCAATCTGCACCTTCGTTAGGTAATTTCGCTTAACAGGTATTCTTTCCATCTAAAATGCTAAACGTTTTCTAGAGTGCTCAGTAACTTCTGCAGGAAGCTTGCCATCTCTGTCCCGTGCTCTACTTTCATTAATTCTGATTTTAAACTAAGTGGCTGAATTGCTGCAACATGGCTGCTTTCTACCTTCCAGAGTGCCTAGTATGATGCCTCTGACAGTACTCGCTTCTTTCAATGAGAAAGCTTGATGGGAATCGGAGGGTGAGCCTTCCGTTTGGCTAGGACACTGTGTCCTTCACACACATCCCACGTTCCATGTTGGAACCAGCAATTACTTTCCTATTTAGAGTAATATTACAGATAATAAGTTGGTTTTCAGCAAGGTCCACAGATTAACCCATAATATGGCTGAGTCGATGGAGACGCAGACTTGCTAGAAGATGTTCTCACAAAAGGACTTAGCGAAATTTTATACAAAAAACTCTCAAATTGATAAGTGAGTGGAGAGAGATTTTTTTTTTGTAGTGTAAATCCCAGATAACTATCAAATTTATTAAATTTTAAGATATTTCTGATTTCTCAGTGTGTAAACCTTTCTTCTTCATAACAACTTTGACATTAAACCAATGTAAACCAATGAACTTTTAGCAACTGGTACAAGGTGAGCTAAGTTTAATTTTGTCTGCTTATTTGCAAAAGTTGTGCTGACTTTTAAAAATCTACCCTATACCTTTTAGGATTTTTTCTTTTAATTAAATATGATTTTTAAATGGTCTTCTATGATTAATTTACTGTTTTCCTTTGTTGTGAAGAGAATTAATTACAGTTAGTTCATGATAGTAACAAAAGCATAAGCCTAAATCTTTATTGTGCTACAGCCTACAAAGGCAAATAGAATTTATTTTCAAATAATATTGACATATAAAAGCTGTAATTTACTATTTCCCATCTGCCATCCAAAGCTCTGTAGTCTTTAAAGTACTATGGAAAGTGACATTGGATGCTGTGCGATTGCTTATTCTATTTGTTACATGTTTTTGAAATGACTAAATATAAAAATACAGTAACATTCTTATGGTCTAGTAGGCTCTGCTTACCCTTACAGCATCTTAGTTTAAAGAAATGTTGACACTCCCTTACTTTTACTGTTCAAGATGATGATGTGTCTGCCCTTTAGCGTGGTGTATATAAACTATAAATACACTCTTAAACATCAGGCTGGTTATGTTTTGAATGGTAAATAAGTTTAATTTTGTATAAGAGGGACATTTGACTTGCATGTGCCCCGTGTGTGCATTTTTGGTTGATTTGGGGAAATAGGATCTCAGTACTGCAAGCTAATGACCCCCGAGAACATCGTCAGCCTGTAGGACTGTTATGGGTTCTCATCACAGCAGGTAAGCTGTGGATCCATGGTCATGCCATTTGATGGGAACTCTGCAGTAAATTAAGAAAATGAAGCTCATGAGTTAATATTGAAATCCCTGGTAGCCAGTTGTGATGAAACATTTGTCACTTATATTTGTAGAAGAGTTCAATGTTGACACTTTGTCATGTAATGGCCTCATTGTCTGTTTTCTGAGCTTGTTACATAGAAGATAGAAGAGCTGTTTTTCTAGAATTAAAGCTGAACATGTGGCTTTCTGTGAAAATTCTTTTATAAACAGAACACTTGAGAACCCAGCATTCATTATTCATTTGTATCTATGATGGATTTCATTTCTTAGCTTTTCTATGTCTCAAAAGCAGCCAAACATCATTATTGCAGTTCAGTTTTTCTTTTGAAATCACTCACAATTTGATGCTTTACTTAAAGATACAGAGTCCTATGTGCTGGTCTGCATTTGTGAGTGACTTATATTCCTCCCCATCATACTGAACCTAATGTCAGACATAGGCTTCTTAAACATGATTAGTTCTAATAAACAGGTTCTATAGAAGGTTGTATCATAGGAATCTTCATGTCAAAAGATATGTTTCTCCCTACATACCTATTTCTTGTTAAACTTTACACATTGGTGAAAGACTTGTTTGAATAAAGGAAAAATAACAGAACTTTCTGTAAGAAAGACATTTATTAGAGACGTATGACTATAAAAGTCCATGTTTGCTGCATTTTATCTCTGCATCAGTGTGGACGTGCGCAGGATGCTCTGCTACAATGCATGACTCAGAAGCATGCTGGTGATTAGCTCTAGATCCAGTGGTGTCTTTGCAGCATGCCAGCCTTCACATTGGATTGAACATTAAATGGTCCTCCTGTTGCTGTCTATCTTACTCTAGATGTGTGGCAATTGTGGTAGTGTGTATGTAGATCTTCAAGTTACTTTCCTTTTTGCCATTAAATAATTGCTACCAGATTCCCAGTCTCTTTAGGTGCTGGGGAAGTATTTAATGTATTGTTTTCTTCCCTTCTAACAGTTATATGATTTGGTAATGTATTGCTACTGTTTTCCATGTAGTGTAAACAGTTGAGTCACTAGTTTAGATTCAGAGTTCAGAGCTCTAGACTTTAGCAACTAAACTACCTAGCTGTAGATCTTCTCTGTTGTAAACTTCTACAGACATGTATATTTTATCATACTGCCTTGGAATCGGCTCCAGGGCGTAATAAAAGCCTGTAGGAGAAGTTATTACTTCATCTTTTGAGTCACTTATAAGTGTTGGTGCACCTAGTGGAGATTAGGAAGTGCTACTCTCACCCCAACTTCATATCTGGTAGGATTCAACATGCAAACCTTTCTAAGAATTTCAGATCCCTAGTCTTGTTCAGCCCATCTAGTGCCTTGTAATTAAATTGTGGGGACTTGGTCTCACTAGTATTTCTAAGAGAGTGGGTAAGAAATGCCTGGAAGTCCTAAAAAGAGTCAGTGGCTACATACGGGGACCCACAGGTCCTGGGGAAGTTAAGGGTGGTGTTGGTTAAGTTACTTTGAAGTTGGGTGCTAGTAGGATTTCCTGAGTGGAGGATGTGGTATTATTTTACCAGTGAGGAGGAATAGATGGAAGGTAGAGATGAATAGGTGCTGAAAAGTTACCTGATAGAGATCTGTGAGTGGGAGCTAGAGTGCTGGACAAGCTACTTCAGCAGGTTAGTGACATTTTATGGATATGCTGGTGGGCTCTACTTCAGGTCATAAAGGAAATATGACTAATAACTTGTGCAGGACTATGTGTGGTGATATGGCAAGATGAGACAAGGCCATCACCAATGATGAGGTGCAGCTACTAAGAGCAACTTCAGGTTTGGGGTGGACAGACAGAGTGAAGAACTGATGACCTAGGTCACCCTAAATATTGGCACTTTTGACCTTGCTTTTTCTACCTCCTTAGTAAAACAATATTTGTTTTCTGCTACATATACACTAGAGTTCTGAGGAGATGATTTGGTTACTGGGTAGTTAGGGTCTCAAGAGGAGAAATTCCTCAGGCATAAACATGTTTTAAAGCATGAGCTGTGGAATCCGGCCTAGTTTCAAATCTGGCATGGTTGTATGTAATTTTGTTATTTTAAGTAAGACCTTAATTTCTGTAAGTCTGTATTTCCAGCTCTACCGAGTCTAGGAAGTAGCCACGGAAGAAGTAGTATCTGAGTTTTCTTTTCACAACACATGCACACTTGTCTTCTGTTCTCCATGACAGAACGTTGACCTCTTCTTGGCTAGTATTCCTTTATTTTCTGCAAAGGGGAGAATATTATATGCCTTAATAATGTTCTCTCTTCATTTTCTAAGTTGTTTCTTTCTTTCCTGTAGAGACTTTAAGAAGATTCAGTATTCTCATACACAGAGGAGCTATCAGACCCATGTTGGCATAGTATCAGAAAAGTTCCCACATGCCTTCTGAATTTGTCCTCTGCGAGGTTCAGTTGCTGAAATCATGATTGTTTTGTATGCAACCCCCCCTTCGTGCTGATTTATTCCAACTGATGGACTCTTAGTTTGAGCAAAGACATACTGTTATAGTAAAGTAGGGAGCCAAGAAACATTTACCACAGAGAGCTAGCAATGACACTCTCTCCCAGAGCCTGGCATGTTCCTGCAGCTGCACCGCCTTTTAATCCAGACACCAATGAATCATAAGGCCCTATTTATTGACATGAAAAATCTCCATGGAGAGTTTCTATAAATCCACATGCCAGAAAGAGATGTGCAACAGCACAGGACAAAGCAAATGAGCATGGTTGAAACCTCGATCCTGGAAGCAAACTGTCCGGATTGAACCAAGCTTTACAATTTAGCTACTCTGTGACATTGACTAAGCCACTTAGCTCTGCATGCCTCAGTTTCCTCAGATCTGCAAAATGCAAATATTAACTACTGTCTCCTAGTCTGTTCTTGAAGTACTAAGTTAATATTTGCAATTGTTTTATATCCTCAGCACTATGTAAACATTTGTCAAATATATGCTGAAAATGGTTAATAATGGGCCATTTGCTGAGCTAACTGGTTGCTGGGCTTTTGTGTAAGTTTAAAGTACATTGGCTAAAGAAATTACTTGGTGGATTCTATTAATGGATAAAGTCTACGGATATTTTGTTACCATGTTCCCTTTATATGGCATTTGACTTTATTAAGAAATTTTCTATTCACTTTACATACCAACCACAGATCCCACTTCTTCCCATCCCCCCACCCCCCACTCCCGCCAGCCTTCCCTCCCAAGCCACCTTCCATCCCCACAATTTCCAAATCAAGGTCTCCCATAGGGAGTCAGCAGAGCCCGGCACACTCAGCTGAGGCAGGCCCAAGCCCCTCTCTGCTGCACCAAGGCTGTGCAAGGTGTCACACCATAGACACTGGACTCCAAAAAGCCTGCCCATGCACCAGGGATGGAGCCCGATCCCCCTGCCTGGCACCAGGCTGAGCTCCCAGAATCCAATCAATGAGAGAGAGGAGGGAGTCTGTGGGCAGGGGACGTCGAGATCATGATGGGAAAATGTGCAGAGATGACTGGCCACACTAGTGGAAACCCATGAACTGTGGACCAATAGCTGTGGCATTTGACTTATTAAACTGTTTTGGCTTTAACACAATATTTATGTATGTATAATAATGTGAAACCACTTATTTTAAAAGTTCCCAAAGGATCAGATTTGGGGGCTACAATGGTTTGTTGTATCTACAGAACAATGGAGGAAATGTGTGGTCCATTGTCACCAAATTGGATCTAACACTGTATTTGTAATGATGGTGAATGTGGAGGTGATAGTTTAAGAAAGCTGAATAATTTTAGAATCTGGGAAGAATAACCATGGCAGGGATACTACCACTTAATCAAGAAGTCTGCAGTTGGAAAGTCAAGCTCTCCAAATTTTGGTAGTGGAAAAAACGATTCATTGTCACTAACCACTCACTGAAATTTAACTTTCTTTAGTTATGAATGATGACAGCAAATCATGATAGTATTTAGCATTTGAAATTACAGTGATTTTGAAATATTCCATGAGTTCTGGTAAGTCCTGTCATTCAGTGTGCAGAATCAACAGAGAAATTAAAATATAACTATTTCATATTTTTCTTAGTACTTTGAAAGCATGTTTTATTTTTATTCTTTTCTTTTATGATCCTATGGCTTTTATGCTTTAAAAACATTGAGACCTCAGCAGACTGCTGAAGAGGGAGAGGACAGAATCAACCATTAAGGACCTTATCTGTTAATTTGCTCGGTTTAGTCCTGGGTCTTAGTTATTCGTCTGGTAACCTCTCTACCCTTCTCTCCCTGTGTACTGTGAGAGCTGAGGTGTGTTTTTGTATGGCCCTTCATCATTTTGAGACAGAATCTGGGCTCTTGACTACAGAAATGAAATTGCCTTGGCTATTTTTGTCTGTGGTTTTACAAGTCTTAAAGATTGTTAGCTTTTCTATGGCTCCAGTACAACACTGTCTTAGACAGACTTCCAGTGAAGGATGTTGATTCAGCCACAGTTTACTAGAAAGCTCGATGCTGTGAGACTAAGACACAGAAAGCAGAGAACTCAGTCTCTGGAAGTGTGTTGAAGAGGGTTAGCTGAGCAAGTGCTGAGGGATAGTGTGAGGCCCGAGGGGAGAGCTGTTGACGCTGTGAAACTAGAAGGGAAGTAGCGAGTTGGGCGTCATGCGAAGAGGATGGAGAAGTAATTAAGTTGAGGCTTTCAAGCCTCCTCTGTCTGGAGGCTTCTGTTTATCAGAAGCCGCTTTTGCTCCTGGGAACTGTTCCTATATAGCTAAGGAAGGTGTTTTCACTCGTGTCTTCAATTACTTGAATTCAGCACAGAATTTTTGGCACTCAGGCCTTGTCTCCCAGATAACTCCCTTATCTTTGTTACAATCATAGACAGAACCTTCAGTGTAGTATGACTAGACTCTAAATCCTTACAGTCACGTATAAAACATACCTATGAGGGTATATTTGAGGGTATTTGGAGACATTGAGCAAAATGGAAAAACACTTCAAGTGGAAGCATTTTTAGGAAAATGTCTCCCAACATTTAGGAATGTTGATTCCTAAAGCCAAGGGGAAATGTTGTAGAAAAAGTGGATCCAGGTAGAATGGAAGCTGGCAAGCATGTGCTTCTGTGTCTGAGGAATCTGTGCTCACAATGCAATTCTAAAGGGTTTTTTTTTTTTAATTTTATTTTAAAATGTGTGTGGGGTTACTTTAGTACTAGTAAAAAGAGCCTAGAATGGATCTCTGTGAATGTATCTGACAGCAGTTTGGAAAAGGTAGCTTTAATGAATAATAATTAGATGAATTGTAGTCTTTTTTCCCTTGAGATTACATTTCTTTACCATGTATGTATGATTTGGCAGTCAGAAAACAGCTTGTGAGAGTCACTTCTCCTCTTCCACTGTGTGTGTCCTGGGAATGGAGTACAGGCTTTCAGGCTTGGCAGCCAGCACATTCACTCAGGAGCCATCTCTCTGGCCCTGAATGAGAGTCTTTTAAAGAACAACAATGATGTTTAGTATTGTGGTATATGCTTATTATAATAGCAACACTTAGGAAGTAGTGGCAGATTTGAAGCCAGCCTGGGCTACGTGAAGTTCTGCCTCCAAAAACCAAAACCCAAACCTGACTAAAATGTACTGCTTATCCATGTGTGTTTCTAATGGTAACATGGGATTCAAGTTGAGGGTAATCTAAATTAGGGATAGAACTGTACAGATAAGCATTATTAAACAAGAAGGAACTATCTTTATACTTTAATAACCAAATGTGTTGCTTACTATATTAGTAAGAGTTCTGCTTTATTAAGTAAACTTATTTGCATTATATATTATTTGTTGGTAGATGCATTTGATCTTTTAAGAGAGATTATTCTCTTATTATTGATTTATTTTTTATGTGAGTATGTGTGGTTGTGTGTATGTGTTCATGTGGGTACATTCACATGTGTGTGTTTGGAGGCCAGAGCTTTAGGTGTCTTCCTTGATTGCTCTCCATCGTGTGTGTGTGTGTGTGTGTGTGTGTGTGTGTGTGTATGTGTGTGTGTGTGTGCACGTGCTGCGTGTGCACATGTGTGCACCTGTATGAATTTATGTGCGCCATGTGCATGCAGTTGCCCACATAAGCCAGAAGGAAGTCTCAGATCCCCGGAACTGGAGGTTGTGAGATGCCTGAACTCAGGGCCTCTGCAGGAACAGTAGGTGCTCTGAACTAGAGTCAACTCTCCAGCCCTGAGTCAGTTTATTTAATCAGTCTTCTCAGTAGCAAAGTTCTGTGACTTGAGTACTGTGGCCCGGAGTTGAGAGAAATCAGACAAAAAATATCATTTCCATGCAAATCTGGTTTCTAAAATCTTCCTCTGAGTACATGTCTGTCTAGGGGTACACAGAGCAGAGCTTACTATGGCGAGGATGAAATTAGGCGAGCCTGAAGGAAATATAAAAACCCTGCTTAATGATCCTGTTAGGTTTTTATACAGATTAACTCTTGCTAAGAGGGGAATGGTCCGCCCTTCTGGATTTCTCGTCCCCTAAAGAGGCAGCTCTGGCACTATAAACGGAGAATATCTCTGAATATGGAACACCATAGTGGTTCAAGCCCTCAGGCCCCTTCCCTGAACAGCAGGTGCTTGTGTGTCGCTCAGCTTTATGTGTGCTGAACCAGTCTCCGTGCAGCATGGGAGTTTGTTAGTGTGTGCTTGTTCATATCTTAGGAGATTTTAGTGTCTTGAGCAATGAGACATGGACAGTCACAAAAACCGAGCATTGCTTAGGGGCGTGTGTTGGGTGGCAAGTGCGTCTGTCTGAACCCTCCTGATCCCAGGCCCATTCTCCAAGGTTGTACTTGCCTTTCTGCCAAGCTTGCCTGTGATCTCTTTTTTCTCTGGCATCAGAAGCCTTGACTCTTGTCCAGGTCTTAAGTCCTTTTCACAGTGGAGATTTTGCTTCCTCACACAGAGAACTGCTCTCAGCGGGGCTCAGTTTTATCAACCATGATGTGTTTTATGCCTAGTAGCGGGAGGCGGGGAGGAAGACTAGTGATGAAATCAACGTGGCTTCTTAGGATGAGACCTCTATTCACACCTCTCTACAGTCTTGGTAGATCCCTTGGGAATCCCATGTGTATCATGCAGAGAGAAGGAGCCAGTGTGTTTTATGGGCTTGGCCTTTTGGTGGAGAGAGTGACTACCCATGCCTCTGATGGAAAGACAGTTGTTTGTAAAACCACCGTGTATTTTCTCAGCTGTGCTAGAAGTCTCTGTGAGCGAGGACCAGATTATTAGCTTTGGCATCAAGGTTTCAAACCACACGGCCCTGTTGCCACTGCCCTGACTCCCTGCTGACCTGGCATCCTGGAGAAACCCTGGTCCTCTTGGACCTGACCCAGGCTGCAGCTGGGAGCTGGGCTCCTAGTGCCATCTGCCTGGGCAAGTACGGGAAATGCCAAATGGCCTGGCAGTTTTCAGTGTGGCCTTTGGATCCTCGGTGAGCCATATGGTGCTAAAATGTCAAACTGTTCCTGAGTGCGGGCCACCGTTGAGGAGGCTGGGTAGAGAAGGCACACTTCAGAGACGGAGTCTGCCGAAGGTGTCCAGCTGCTGGCTCGTCGCCTTGTTACTTGATTGTTGAGTAGGGCTTAGCTGATAGTGGTCTACCTGTATTGTGAGAGTATACTCGTGGTATGTATCAGTAGCAGGGACTCCAAAAAGTTTCTGAAAAGAGTGTAACACCCTTGGGCTACGGTCACCAAAACAAGACTTAGAGCCAAACCTCATGTTCCTTTCTGTTTCCGCTCCTTTGTGTGACATTCTGGCAACTGTGCTTCGTGATGGATTGACATAGCACGCTGAGAAGTTTACAGTCTCTGTGTGAAGAGAAAACATAGCACGGACTTACAGATGATCCCAATCAAAACATCCACAAGTGCTCAGTGATTGAGTCCAGAGGGAGTGCTTAAGTCTGAAGAGAAGGGAGGAGGCGATGAGTGACGTGGTTCAGATGAGGTTAGTCCTGGCAGGCTTCCTAGAGGAGATGGCTGGGCGTGTGGGTTTGGCCCATATCACTCTTCTTAGGCCTTCTGGGGACTTCACATAAACACACATTTCTCCTGGCCTGGGGACTCTAGCTCATTTGAAGGATTGGGGAACAAAGAAAATATGTATGGATTCAAAGAGGTTTCTTCACAGCTGGGGGTGAGGGGCGGCAGGAGAGTGCCTCAGACTTTAGTGTGCTTCAGAATGCATAGAGTTTAAGAAGTGTATTAGGTTCAGTTTGAGTCTTTCAAACGTCATTTCATGTGGATTCAAAGTGCTATAGCTTGAGAGACTTGGATTCTAATGAATCATTGATTTTTTTTCTAGTTTAAATAACTTCATCCTGTTGTGGTTGATAAGCATTCAAAGAATCGCTTGGGTTTTGCTGAAACCATACTTGACCTATATATGTAAGCTCAGCTATTTGAGATCTTCCCATCAGCTTCCTCTCACATTAGTGTTGTGACATTTGGGCCTGGAGGTCCTAGAGTGAGCCCTTTGCCCTTTCCAGTGCTATGGAGGTTGCATCTGCACCCAGGAGTTAGTCCAAAGCTTTGCAATCCTGTGGAGAACTATGCTGAGTATCCCAAAGGGAGAGTTTATCCACCTCCATTACCCCTTTCAACTTTATTTTAACTTTAATTTCAGAGTTTCCAAAAAGTTGGAAATAATCTTGATATTGTAAATTTTGTCCATTTCACCCAATGTTAGCAGTTTTCTTCGAAGTAACTTTGTTTTTAGTAACTCCCTTCTTATGCACACATATTAAAAAGTATTACCCTTATCTGCCCAAAGACACATGTATGAACATACTCTTGACATCTGGGGAATGCAGCCTACTAGCATTAATACCTATTCTGATCTTTCAGAGTCCTATGTAGTAGTAAACATAGATATCAAATTCATTAATGTTGAGGAAACAAAGCATGCGGCAGAAGTACATACAGAACAGTCCTGGGTGCTGAATGTTCATGTGATGTGTAGGTATAAACACTTCCATATGCATGTCAGGGCATACATTAAATTCAGGATGCTGGTTGCTTCCATAGTCATAAAGGATGTAGGTGAGTTTTCTATGGCACTTATAACATTTTAGCTTTAAGACTCAATGACAAGTTCTCTGAGGGATGGTTTATTATTTTCAAAACATTTTCAACCACTGAAATGTTACATTTTAAAATAGTAAATAATATGAATACATTTTGTGTGTTTGTGTGAGGCCATTCATTAGAAGTGCATTAGTGATTAGCTTTTCTCAGACAGGGGCACACCTTCTGGATTGAAAGGCAGGAGGGAGGAGTTTTTATAGCAGGCACTTAGGATGGCTTTTGCTAAAAAGCATTGACTCTGAACTTGGGTCCACGTTGTAAATAAATGCAGGATAAAATTCTGCCACCTCTCCTTGACCTTTGTCCCCTTTTCTTTGCCTGGGATGCTTACCTTAACATGGACACGCTAATCAAGTAAGGCGTGCCTGTGTAGAGCCTTGGTGTTATGGTTTAACTGAGAAATGTGCCTCCTCTGCTCATGTGTTTAAACACTTGGTGTCCAGTTCTTAGCACTGTTCAGGGAGGTTATGGAACTTTCAGGAAGAAAAGCTTTACTGGCTCAAGTGCCTCACTGGGGGCAGGCTTCAAGAGTTTGCAGCCTCCCCTTACTTCCTGTTGAGACATGCTTTATGAGATTTCTACTTCTGTTCCTATTCTCCACCACTGTGGACTTTCCGTCTAGAACTGTAAGTCAAAATAGACTGTTTCTTCTTTAAATTGTTTTTAGCCACAGCAACAAAAAGATGTTGGCTAACACAGCTGGGATGCCTTGTTCCCAATCAAGGCTGAAGGCCCAAAGGTAAGATTAAGGAAAGTATCTTGCTGTCAGCCTTTTCCAGATCCTCCCAAGGCACCTAAAATTCTTTAGTCATTGTTCTAAGCCTCTAGTGTGGTGGTATTGTGTTCCCCAAAATATTGTGCATGCTAATAAACATATCTGGGGTCAGAGAATAGAACAGCCACAATATTAAACATAGAGGATAGGCAGTGGTAGCACACGCCTTTAATCCTAGCATTCCAGAGGCAGAGATCTACCTGGATCTCTGTGTGTTCAAGGATACAGCCAAGCATGGTGACTCACGCCTTTAATCCTAGAAAGTGAGCCTTTAATCTCAGGGAGTGATGGCAGAAAGCAGAAAGATATATAAGGCACGAAGAACAGAAACTAGAAGCATTTGGCTGGTTAAGCTTTCAGGCTTTCGAGAAGCCGTTCAGCTGAGATTCATTCTGGATGAGGACACAGAGGCTTCCAGTCTGAGGTAACAGGATCAGCTGAGGAACTGGCAAGGCGAGGTAGCTGTGGCTTGTTCTGCTTCTCTGATCTTCCAGCGTTCACCCCAATACCTAGCTCAGGTTTGTTTTTATTAATAAGACCATTTAAGATTCCTGCTACACTCTAGTCCAGCAGTTCTCAACCTGTGGGTCTCAACCCCTTTGGTGTCACATATCAGATATCCCACATATCAGATATTTACATTATAGTTCATAACAGTAGCAAAATGACAGTTATGAGGTAGCAGCAAAATAATTGTATGGTTGGGGGTCACCTCAACATGAGAAACTGTGTTAAAGGGTCTCATCATTAGGAAGGTTGAGAACCACTGCTTTAATCTGTCACCATGGATGCCAGAAAACAACACATCACAGGACAGAAGCCAGCATCAAGGAAGGTCAGTGTCTGTACTTGCAGGGCTGTACCTGGAGCAGGAGGAATCGGTGTCTGGAAACTACCAGATTGTCCTTTAAAATAGCAAGGATTTCTTTGGACCATCTTGGAGAACTGAAATAGAGATCACCTAGACCCACACCTCAGCCAGGACTGCTTAGTTATACATGTCTCCTGTTCTCCTACTCTTTTTCTGTTTAAGTCTAAAGCTTATGTGAGTACCTTAAAGATGGACTTGGGTCACTGGATCCCGGTATCTATTCATCCCTATACATGCATTAACTAAGTCAAGACTAGTCCTTTAAGCAAGCTGCAGTCAGAATTTTTGCCCTAAAATTGGAGTTTTAGTTCAATTACTGTATCTTTTACATGGCTACAGCTTTACCATGATGCTGATAATTTCCTGTGTCAAATCTTTTTTTTTTTCAACCTGTAAGTGTTCCATGACCACTTTAAACTTATTTAAATATATTAAATAAATTTCAACAGTAAAAGGTTCAATTTCTTCGATAAAAGGGCATTAGACAAAGGTGTATCATCCTATGCTCATAAAGTTTGGTGTCTGGACATCTCCACTTTCTAACTCTGTGACCTTGCCAGAGTGTTCACCATTTCTGTTCTATATCAGCCTAGGGCGCAGAGTAAGAATATCTCATAGAGACCTGTGAGGGCTGTGTGAGTTAGCGCCCTCGTGATGCACATGTTCAACTTTTTCCCTCTTCTCCCATCTGGCTCCCACACTGACTTCTTTGAGTCTCTATAGAGTGGCAGTAATAGATGCTTTAAATGGAGATGGGAGTTTGGATGGTTTGGAAGAGAAGTGTCCTCCTAGGTGCATGCATGTGAACACTTGGTCCCTGGTTGGTGGTCCTGTTTGGGGAAGTTATGAAACTACTAGAGAGTGGAATCTTAGCTGAGGAAGTGTATCACTGAGGGTGAGCTTTGATACATTATCCAGAATGAATGCTTTTGTTCAAAGTAAGCTACTGTCTATGCAAAATGCTTTACAGTAATCCAGAGCTTGAATAATTGGGTCTCATAGCCCAGCCAAGTTGACACATGATGCCAGCCATCATAGATGACAATCTTTTGACCAATCTTATAATACCTAGTGGCATCTATGGGCTCCCACATTTTGCTTCCTTATGGTAGAGTATTGTAGTAAGATTGAGGCTTTTTTTTTCCAAAGGAATTTAATTTACAAAGATCTGAGAATTTTGAGCCTTTCACATAGAGCTGCTGGGTCTGAGTGTTTGAAATCTAGGCCAGGATGCTGGTGATGGATGGCACAGGGTGCTTTCTCTAAGGAGAAGGTAGCCGAGAGAGCTTGGTAGTCTGACTGTATCGTTTAGAGTTGGGAGCGAACATATGTAGACTTAGAGAAAGACAGAACATTTAGGAAGAAATGAAATTTCATCACCAGCTGTACAGCCTGTGCTAACCAGGTGTTCAGGTGTGCATTGTACTGTACAGCCTGCACTAACCAGGTGTACGGGTGTGCATTGTGCCGTACAGCCTGTTCTAACCAGGTGTACAAGTGTGCATTGTGTTTGCTCAAGGTCAGGTTTTCAAGCTGCTTCTGAAAACACATCTCCACCGTTAGCCTCCTGTGGCTCTGAGCTTTGGAAGGTTGCCAACAAGGCTTAAAAGGAATTCTCCCAAAGCTGCCTTTGTTTCTCAGAGATTTGTGTAGTCCTGCCATAGAGGCAGAAAAGCAAAGCAAAAGAAAAAAAAAAGACAGAAAACAAATTTTTTTCATGAATGTTTGTCTCTCTTTTTTTTTAAAATGTATCAAGTAAAATGACTTTTTTTTCTTAGTGTTTATTTGTTTTTAGGAAATTGGAGGAATAGAGGCCTGAATAAAACTTCAAAACTTCATTTCCTTGTGTCTTCTGAGACTTCTCTCAGTTTAAAATATCGAATATGTTTTGTTTGTTTCTATGAAACAATGGACTGGCAGGAAAATCCAAGAATATTAATCTTAAGAATTGACACCTGCATCTCAGCTGCTCGGCCTCCACGTCAGAATCTCAAAAAGTGGGTCTGCGTGGGGAAACACCTCTGGAGTGGGGGTGGGCGAGTGTTTTCCTTTTATAAGATTCCCAAAGCACAGAAACCAAAAGTGAGAATAAGCAAATGGGATTTGATCAAACTGTAAAGCAGTAAGATCCTGCAGAGTAAGAAAAGATTTGCACGCTCTGTCTGATACTGGCCACGAATGAAAATGTAGAAGGAACTCAAGGAATTTAGTAGCAAAGCCTTTTCACTGAGATAGGCAATAGGTTCAGATAGACACTTTTCAGAAAGATACGTACAAATGGAACGGACAGAAAAATTTCTCAATACCAGTAATTATCGGGAAAATGCAATATAAACCACATTGAGAGACATCTCCTTACCCAGTAAGAATGACTAGTGTGAAAAAGACAGAAAGTCTAAGAAGTGCTGGTGGGGGGCTGGTGAGGTAGACCAGTGAGTAAGAGTACTGGCTTCTCTTCCAGAGGACCCAGGTTCAGTTCCCAGCACCCACATGGCAGCTCACAACTGTCTGTAACTCTGGTTCCAGGGGATCCGACATCCTCACACAGACATCCATGCAGGCAAAACACCAATGCACATGAAATAAAATAATAATAATAAAAATTTCTAAAAACAATTTTGGGGGTGAGGCTGTGCTGAAAAGAGGGCTCTTCACGTTGTTGTTGGGAATGTGGATTAGAGCCACCATCTTGGAAGCAGTGTAAAGCTACCTCAGCAAATTAAAATAGAACTATTCCAGGGTCCAGCAACCCTGAACTGGGTGTAGGTGTGGTCTGGTCATCATAGCAATGGAGTGAGGTGACATGTTCCAGATGGGGTGGAGCCCCTAACATTGCTACTCTTCAACTTTCTGTTCTAGGGGGAAGTATAAAGCCTAAGTATTCTACTTCTGTCTTTGGAATAGCCCTTAGTTCTTCTAGGAGGAATCTTAGCTGTAATAGTGTTAACTCTTGGCATAGATCACAGACTTGGGAGGGAGGAGCAGAGGCTGTGGATTTGGAAGGATTTTTCACTTTGGCTTGGCTGGGGCCCTGGCTTTGCAACCTCAGGAAGCCTCTGTTTTCCTTATCCCCACAGCAACAGAGTGGAACTGGTTTGGTAACCAATTTTCAACAGGTACTGCACTTGATCGTATTTATAAACCAGAGTCTCATAAGCACTTGTAGGTTCTCACAGTCCCTTGGGTCTTCCTCTGCCTTTCCCAGCACCACTTTCTTCATGCAGGCCTGTGTCCTGGCCATCTCCCCGGGACTCTAATGAGTACTATCCTTTCATCATGTGACCTTGGGAAAAACAATCACACACACACATTCCCCATTTGTATATATATGTGTACACACACACACACACACACACACACACACACACACACACACTTTTTTCCAGGAACGATTTCATTATCACTGTTAATCTTTTCAACACTGTTTTGTCACAGCTGGCTACAAAAGTATGAGGCCATCTCTGAATTTGTTAATTTGCTACCTATACTTCCTATACTCTCTCTCATTTTAGGTTACAAAAAAAAATGCGGTTCTTTTCTCACCTTTTCCCTTAGTCCTTTGGGCTTTGTATACACCGGGCAGGAGTTGTCTCATTACACTGCATCCCTAGTCCCTGTCCTCCCAGTTTCTGAGAATGGGCTTCGATATCACTCCTTTTCTAAACTGGGAGTAGTCCATGAGGTGTCCTTACATGGTAAAAAGAATACCATTGGTGAAATGTTTTATAACATGCGATAGGAGTTAATGTTGTGATTGGTAGTTCCTGGCTCTACACCCTTCTTTTTCCTGTGGCTGCCTTGCTTTAGGAATTGCTGTTTTTGATCAAAGGAATCAGCTATTTGGGGGGATATTTCTGTGTTTTCTGCTTGCCAGGCGTAGGGAGCTGTTTGGTGAGTTTCGGCAGCCGGTGCCTGTACCATTAGTGGTGTCTTCTCAGCACTCACGGACTGTTTAATGTGCGGAAGTTGGTTGTAGGGCTTCCGGCTTCCTGCCTCTAGATACCAATGATTATCTCAGTTGCTCAAGGTTGTGATAACAAGCCTGGGTGGTTTAAACAATAAACATTTGTTTTCCCACTGTCTAAGAAACTGGAACCCCAAGATCAAGGAGCCTGCCGATTTGGTTCCTGGGTGGGCCTGCTGACTGGCTTGTAGATAGTCACCTGCTGACTAAAGTTCCTAAGGGTTTTGTTGTGCTTGCATGTGGGTGGAGATCTCTCTAAGGCACTAAGCCATCCTTAGGGTTCCACTCTTCTGGCTCAATCTCAGCCTACTTTCCTACCAACATGGTGTTATCTCAAATACCATTGCTCTTGGGGAAAGGACTTCATCATATAAGTTTTGAGAGTTCCAAACACCTAGTGTAACACACAGGAGAGGGCAGCTTCAGAGCAGGGCTTGCACAGAGCATCTGTGAGTGGTTTCTTCTAGAACCTGGACATATTAGGGACTTTTCTTATCTATTTGGCATCAGGAGAAACTCTTGGCTTCTTCCTGGATAATATTTTACAATCCTAGTATTCATACTTAGTCTTTGCATGTGATATCTGAGCATATAATTTGCCTCTTTTTTTCTGTAAGTCCTGTTTTAAAATTTATTTTTACATATGTGCGTGTCTGTATAAGTATATGTGAGTGCCTGAGTGTGTGTCCAGAAGAGGGCACTGGATACTTTGGAGTTGAAGTTGCACGTATTTGTGATATTTGGCTTGTTATATGGGTGCTGGGATTCCAACTCTAGTTCATGATTGCACAGCAATTTTCTTAACCACTGATCCACCTCTTCACCTCCTCAAATACTGTTTTGTTATTGTTTGTTTGTTTGTTTGTTTAGTTATTCTACCTTATTTTTACCTCAGAGACTATGACTCAGGTTCTGCAGTCACTGTCAAGAGTAAGGGAAATAAATATCTTCCCTCCTGTACTAGATTCAGGCCAAAACATTTAGGTAACAGTGTATTCATTTCTGGACATAGTGTCTTTCAGGGAGATGTTGACAAATCAGAGTCAGCCAGAAGTAGGTTCAGAAATGATGGCATGCGAAAGGTGATTAAGAAGGGTGAATTATTTAACATGTGGGTTGCCACTGCTACGGGTGGTGGTGGTTAGCACTTTGGGGAATGTTGATTGTACGTCAGATATTGTGCAAAGGACTGTGTGCATACTGTCTCATGTGATCGACAGGCAGCTTGGGAGGCAGGTACTGTTAGCCTCAATTTCAGATGAGGGAACTGAAATGCAGAGAAACATGATCTGGTTCAGGGCACACACCAGCTTGGGAGGCTGCTGCTGCTGACCCTTGGGATCTGCCTCCAGGACCAGTACTCAGTCCCTCTTCCTTTGAGGGCATTTGCCTAACTAGCCAACAGGTTAGCATCGCAGAGGTATTTGGCCAAGCTTGTATAAAGTATTATATTATTCTGCTTTATTGCATCAAAACCACCACTGATTGGTTGTAAAATGCATCACTATTTTATTTGCCTCTATGAAAAATGACTGCCAGTATAACACACAATCAATTATGAGGTTCCCCACTCCGATTTTACAGGAGGTAAAACCCGAAGAAGACATGTATTAAAATAGATAAAAAATGTTTGGTATTCACCCACATTTAGTACCCTAAGTCCCAACAATAAAGGAGATTTAACTCAAAGAAATGCCTCTCAACCTCTCAAGGTGCTGAGAAATGTACCGTCCCCTGCAGAGGGCTTGTCCTAACAAGGCTTGCTGGGCTGCGTCCTGTTGTGGAAGTGGTGAGACTGAGGTGATCTAGTTTATTGAACTGAGCAGAAGGTGAAGTAAATAGCATTAGGGAGTCTTCCAAATCCTAACATTTGTTATGGAGTATAATACACCATTCAACCCAAGTGATGAGCAAGTTTTCAAGTTCTTGGTAGTCATGTCTATTGATTTCCCATTATCACATGCCTGATGTGATATATGTCATTCTGGCTGTCTTCTCTCTCCCTCTCTTTTCTCCTTTTCCTTCTCTGGTTTTTCTTCTTGTCCAGAAATACCATTGATAATATTTCCTTTTTGTCTCAGGTAAAATCCAGATTAGGGGCTTCGTCTCAGGGGCCCACTACCTTTTCACTCAGCCTATTTTCCCTGCCTTTTTGCCCTTCTCTCACATACCACGACTGAGTCCTGTTGATGGGTACCATGCATACAAGCTCCCAGCAGGCCTGACAGGCACACTAGCCTTCTGGGAAATGCCAACACTTGCACTCATTTCACTTTTCAACTTGTTCATCCTCCTCTGCTTTTTAACATGCTACTCATCCTTGAAGACCCAACTTAAATGTGATCTCCTTTAAACAACAACAACAACAACAAAAAACCACACCTTGCCTGGTCACATAAACTAGAGGTGACCTGAGACTACTGTTTTCCTTAGTCCGTCTTGATGATATTTACAACATCTGACTTTGAACTCTGTGTCTCCTTTGTCTTCCACTGGATTGTAAGCTCTAGGATTCCTAGCACTTCATTTCTTACCTACCGACAGCTCTGTGGCTGGGAAGAGTCATGCCTCCTGATGTTTCTGCAAAGGGCTTACCACAGGGGAGTTGCAGAGCCAGTGAGTGAATTATGGCAGTTTGTAACCTACTTGTCCTTTTTCTGAGTGTGCGGATTGAGCTAATAACAATTGCTTTTTGCTCCCTAAATTCATTACACTTGTCTGTGTCTCTGGGAATTGTGGCACGATTTTAGGCTGAGTGGTTGACAAGCCAGCTTCGCATCGCAGCTGTGGTCTCCGGGACCACAGAGGGAAAACTGTACCACAGACAACGGGGTTTCTGCCTCGCTAGTGCTGCCTGTTTTCTGCATTTCTTTTTTGTTAAAAATCTTTTTTTCTTTTTCTTTTTCTCGTTTTCACTTTTTTTTTTTGAATAAGGTAAAACAAGTTTCATTCTTTTTTTTTTCTGAATTTCTTCAGAGCTCTGAAGTTTTGCAAGCTATTGACTGGAGTTCCCAAACACAGTGAAGGAAAAGCCAGCTCTGTAGTTGTTGGGTTTATACTGACATCTTTGGAAATCAGCCCACAGACCTCCCCTTTGGATGTGTACTGTGATCTGTGCCACAAGAGGAAAATCTGATCATTTGTGGTGTTGCCTGGCACCCAGCCTTCTTTGAGCTGAGAACCTTGATTCTTAATTTGAGGCAGTGTCCTGGAATCAGGAAGAATGTAGGAGAGAATTACCAAGGATGTCTATTTATTGTCATGATTTTCTACACTGTTGGCTTTTAGATATGCTGGGGAAAAAAAAACACATTTTCCTCAATAGATTTTGGTTAATTTGGATAAATTTATTTATTTATTTATTTATTTTTGGTAAAGATAATGGTTAGAATACTTAGTTATCCTTCGAACACTGATAGTAATAGCTAGTAGGCTTGGCCTTTAGAAAAAACAGTTCAGATGGTCGAGTCCCTGTTCTTGGTGCTTTTTCATTTCTTATGTAATCTTCTGCAGGCTGCTCAGTCAATGCAGCATGGGGACAGTGGAGTGGCTGGGATGCTGAAATATTGATGGCTTTCTGTTGATTAAAGGAAAAGGGTTACATAGGTAATAAGAATTTGCTTTAGGGAATAATATTTAACAGATTAGACTATAATTGGACACTTGAATAAATTGAGTGTGTTTTATGCAGTTCAAGTACCTACCATATGTGCGATCGGTGGCAGGGAAGTATAAAGAAATACAGCAGGAGTAGCTACATCTTTATAGATAGGTAGCTGTGCTAGTGCTCACAATAGGTTAAGAAAGAAGCAAGCTTGAATATCTTATTAAAAGCTTTTTACTTCCATTGTTTTACTACTTTTAAATGACTTACAATTCAGTCACTTTTTGTCACTAAATTTGAATCATATACTTTTGAAAAGGTCAGGCCACTTTTAACTTAGTGTTGTAAAACAATTAATTTAAAGAGCCTCAATTGGAACAGTTATGTCCTAATTAGAAAAAATTGTTTCTTAATTAAGGCAAAATTGAAGTGATCAGAGATATAGAAAGAATAAATTATATACAGAGGACTTCATTGATTAGTCAAAGAATATTTTTATTTATTTGTTTTGTACATGTGTTTTAAGATTGAGGTTATTTTTGTGCCAAACAGGGATGAATACCAATTTAATCATGATGTTACTTCTGCTCTGGGAAATGAAGTGAGCTTTATTGAGGCAGAGCATTTTCTTGTTGAGTAGGATAACACACATGAGAATATTAAAACTCCTGGTTATTTAGAAATTACTTCATTAGTTTTTTAAAGATATTTTATCTCTTATAACTATTGAAATTATTAAGCATGTTAGTAAAATCACACTTATATACCTTTTGGAGTTCATAGGGCCAAGTTACCATGTGGTATTCTAGTGTCTATGGAATAGATTATTTTAAAAGATGTAGGATTGCCAAGCATGGTGGCTTATTACTATAATCCCAGCACTTGGGAGGCAGAGGCAGGAGGAGTGTCACAATTTTGAGGACAACCTGGTGAGTTCTAGGGCAGCCAGGACTACACAATGAGACTCAAAACAAATAGACATAAAACTCCAAACAAGCAAACACATACCCAAACCACAGAAATCCACTAAGATGTATATATCCATTGTGTCTCCTCATCTCTGTCATTGTTCACTTAACTGTAAATTTCAAAGTCTCTGGGGCTTGGTCTAATTACAACTAAAATGATCTGAAAGAAAGGTGCATTTGCCTCTTCAAAATGTCATTTTAATACCACCCTGGCCTCTCGCCATGGTGCAAGTTGACCAAATAATTGTGTTGATAATGTCAGGTCACTATAGTGTTGTCTTTCTGTTCTGTTCTTGTCCACTCTACTCTGTTCATCCCGCTCCCATTTCACTCTATCATATTTCATTACATTTTTTCACTAGCCATTTTAAGAAGCATTAATAATTTAGGGGGCTCTCAGGTTGAAAACACTGATTCACTTAACAGCCTCCCAGCATACATGCATTCCTCTTTCACACAAGCAGCTCCCCCCCACTTTAAATTTGTTTTTCGTGTGTGTGTGTGTGTGTGTGTGTGTGTGTGTGTGTGTGTGTGTGGTGTGTGTGTATGGTATATGTGAGTGTATTTCAGTGTGGACATATGTATGTAAGTGTATGTGTGACTGCAGGTACACATGCATGTGTGAGAATGTATGTGGAGGCTTAAAGTTAATACTGGGAATCACTCTTGATTTCTTTGTACCTTATTCATTGAGTCTCTCAATTGAACCTTAGTGTTCACCAACAGGATTCATCTTACCAGTTTGCTTGTTCTGGGGACCCATGTTGCTGGAATTACTGACAAGTCAACATGTCACCTCGACATCTCTGTGGGTGCTGGGGATCTAAAGTTTGTTTCTCTGGCTTGTGTGACAAGTGTTTTTTTGTTTGCTGTTTGTTTGTTTGTTTGTTTGTTTTACACTGAAGCATCTCCCTGGCCCCAAAGAGCCCCTTTTTTATACTATATTCTTTATCATTTAAACAAGGAGATATAAAATATGAGAGTATTAGTATAAGAATGTGCAGCTTATTTGTTTGTAGAATTGTTTGAAGGCTCCCAGCAAACAAATTTATGGAATGGAGACAGAGAGAAACAGCGTCCTCAGTTCTGGACTCTATTTTGGTTCTCATTTTCCTGAAAAGAACAATATCAGAGAATGCTTCAGCTTATGAGAAACTGTGTGGCTCCCGCAGCACATACAGGACCACAGTCAGTGCAGTCTTTCACTTCCTTCAGAAAACCTGAGCACCTTTGTTACCTTATCCCAAAATTCTTGGATTTAGGCTGCTAGAGGACTGAATATCCCAGGAAGACTGATATATTAGGGAATATGGAATTCTTCTAGGACTTATTGGTCGGTCATGATCCTGGAATTTGGGGTTCTGTAGCCTAAGGTATCTGAGTGCCTAATCTCTAATTTTTTGCTTCCATCTATGGTCAAGTACAACTCAGGAGTAAAGTTAGTAAGTTCCTACAGAAGAAGGGCTGGCATATGAACCTCCTTGCTGAGTGGATACTGCAGGGAGGGTGGATGTGTCGAACTGTGAGCCAGGTATTTAAGAGGAATAAATCATATGTTACAGGCCCTAAGGCCAGCGAAGATTCTGTTCTTTCTTCAGAGATCTTTCTGCCTGGGTCCTGTTCTTCTAGTTTATCAGCATGGGTGTTAAAGACAGGAGAACTAGCAAAAATGAAGGTCTTTTCTCTCCAGTTCATACACAGTGGCTCTGCCTTGCCGTGTGCAGCGTACATGCCTGCTCTTGCTAGCTTCTTCCGGTAAGGTGTTTTCGGGGCAAGGATGCCATCCATCTTTGTGCTGTTTCCAGATACCATCTCTGCATGAATGTTTGCTGATTCTATTTTTAACATCACATCCTTTGTGAGAGCTGTCACAAGGCCAGGATGGCCAAATGTCCTGTTTATCTCTCCGGCTCTTACTGGTTAAGTTCCATTCTTTTGTTCACGATGCCTAGAAAGCCTTTGGGGATGGTGGTCTGCGCCCCCGTAATTGTATTGGGCCTGAGTTCAAACTGCTCTCTGCCTTTGCAACCCTGCAGCAGAAGTCTCCTCAGGATTCTCAGTAGTTACTAAGCGACCAGAGAGAAAATGACCTCCAGCTCCCACACAGGGAGCCAGTTTACAGGGATTTAAGAGATCCCATCAAAGTCACAGGCTGCTGTGGCCGTCTACCACTTCGCTGACGGTATGAGAACCGCCACCCTCCCTGCCTCCTACCCCTTTTATCTTAGCCCTCGACACAGATATTAATAAATCTTTCCGAAATGAGATGCTGACAGTGTCTCAGGCCTATGCTGATAATGATCATATGAAGGGTCTTTTGTCTGCCGTGGCCTTTTCCCTCCGGATCCTGCATGCTTTCCCCGTAGGGACACTGGCCTCTTTCCAGCGATGGGATTTATATCTTTTCACCCCTAAACAGTAGATCAGTTGAAACCATGAAGGTTGTTACAGCTTTTCTTTGTTCTTTTCCTCCCCCCTCTTCTGTGTCTTGTGGTTTTACAGCTGCCCTGTTACATGTTTAAGAGTAGGGATTATGGCATGTAACCTTTCTTTTTAAAAATTTTATTATTATTATTATTATTGTTTTTCCATCAGTTGGCACTACACTTGGCTCATTTCAGGTACCTAATAAATTCTGCAATAAATACAAGTGAATAAATAGCACTGTATTATATTAGCAAATTCTTATGTTGTGTCTTGCTTGCATGCATTCATTCTACCAATTATTCACTTAGTCAAAAAATACATTAAAAATTAATATGCTAGGGGTTGAAGATGCTAAGAAGGAATAAGACATAGTGTTTGCCTTTAGGAAGCCCACAACTTATAATAGATGAATGTGGTTGATTTCTTCTTTGTCTAAGAAAGCCATGGGTAACTAATCACCTTGTTCTGGAGAATGACCCTTGTCTTCTGCATTGACACCCCCGACTCCTCTGTGGCCCTACCCAGGGTGCCAGGGGGTCACTCAGTTGCATATACTTGGGTGTTCTGTTTGTGCAGCTCACACTGATCAGTCATGGGCCTCAGCACCTTTTAAAACAACCTTGAATGCTGAAAGAGAATTGATCTTGTCCAGCAGGGAGCATTCATCTCACACTGAGACCTTTAGATTATCTCAAAGAGCAAAAGATGTCTCAGACACAAGGGACAGGATTGCATTTGTTAGTTTTAAGACATATTTATGGCAGATAGCTTGCCATTTCCTTGATATTGGGTAGGTTTTCACTATTATAAGCCCATGTATTTCAAAGCTAACTTGACACCTGGAGAAATGGCTCAATTTATTGTATAAAATACTGGAAGTCAAATGGATTTATTTTTGATAACTTTTCCTGATGTAATGACTTGACATAAAATAAAAGACTGTATTTCAGATACTGTGAATTACTGCCTGAGTAAATTCAGCTTTGCAGAGCCATTAATATTTTATGGCTACTGTGAATAAGGCTGTTAAATTTAAATCAAGAATTATTGGTTCCTTTTGGTAGGACATGTATTTTTACACACATCCTGAACATTTAACTGTTTTTCCATACTCGCCAAATTAAAAACATAGCTTAAGTTTATCTTGTGATTCTTTGAGAAAAGGAAGATTGAATAAAAAAAAGATATATTTGGGGAATATGCTATATGAGATTATTTCAGCATTTCTTTTTTGTTTGTTTGTCTTATTTTTTTTTTTTTTTTGGTTTTTTGAGACAGGGTTTCTCTGTGTAGCTTTGTGCCTTTTCCTGGATCTCGCTCTGTAGACCAGGCTGGCCTCGAACTCACAAAGATCCACCTGCCTCTGCCTCCCGAGTGCTGGGATTAAAGTCGTATGCCACCACCGCCCGGCGTCTTTTGTTTTTTTGAGACAGGGTTTCTCTGCGTAGCTTTGCTCCTTTCCTGGAACTCACTTGGTAGCCCAGGCTGGCCTCCAACTCACAGAGATCCGCCTGGCTCTTGCCTCCTGAGTGCTGGGATTAAAGGTGTGTGCCACCACCACCCGGCTTATTTCAGCATTTCTATATTACTTAGGCTAGTGACACAATTCATCACTTCATTGCTTCTACTCTTCCAAAGAATCCACCTGCTTTGCTTTGGCAGAAAACAAAACACCACGGTATTGTTCTTGCATATTAGAACCGTTATGTCCTATTAACAACCCAAACACATTCCTGTGATGAAGAGAAATACAGACAATGAAAAGAGAAATGCTGAGACTGTCTATCATTTGTGGAGGGGGCATAGGCATGCCTTTGCTCCAGCTTTAAAGCTCGTCTCCTGTGGTCCAGCTCTGGAGGCGTCAAGACCTTTCTCCTTTCCCGGCCTCACCACCCTCAGATATGTTGTCTTGTCTCTGCACTCCCTGCTCAGCTCCTGAGCAGTCTGGACCTGGGTGCTATCCGTTCCTCTGCTTTCCTGGCTGGCTCTTTCTTTCCAGCTCTGCCAGGTGACCTCCTACTCAGCCTTCCAACTCCACTCAGATTTCCCATGGTGGATAAAGCCTCTCCTGACCTTTCCAGGGAGAATTAAGAGCTTTGAAGTGTGGATATATTCAAAGTCTTGTAACTTCGGATAAAGAGTTCCAAGGACTTGACACTGAGAGAATGACTTTCCTGACAGCCGGAGCTGTAGGTGTGTGAATGCATTTTCTTTTGCTCACTTGTTTGTAGTTTGAATAAACTAGTGGAAATCCCAACCTCATCAGAAGAAGATTTTGTCCCTGTAGTCTTTTAGATGAGCTAAAAAGTTGCATGGGAAGTCCTTCCCCCTCCTCCTCCCCCTCCTCCTCCTCCTCCCCCTCCCACTCTTTCCTTTCTTTTGGCATAATTATACATGAATAGAGGCTTCCTCAGGCATCAAGAGTCTCATGTGTCCTTTGGCCAGCTCTCCTGGTGGGGAGATCTTGTAATTGTAGTAGAATATCAAACCAGGACATCAGTGTTGGTGAGTTACTAGTAAAGTAGGCTGCTTGTTCAGTTTTTGTCTGTTTGTATGACCACTTACATCCTGTGCATAGATTCCTGAGACCAACACAATAATCAGAATGTAGAATTATTTTGACCGCCACAGAAGACCTCTCTTAACTACCCCTTTGTAGGTACCCCATCCCTCTATTGGTTCCTGACTCCTGATGAATATTGGCCCATTCTCCATTTCTGTAGTTTTTGTCATTTTATGAATGTCGTGTAAATGGGATACTACATCTAGTCTTTGGAGATTAGCTCCTGCCTCCTAGTAACAATAATGCCTTGAATTCATTCAAACAGCTGAAGATAGTTCAATCCTTTATATGCCGGATATTCTACTGTAAGTGTGGCAGAGTTTAGTTAACCTTTCCTTTAGTGAAGAATATTTGTGTTGCTTATAGTTTGGGATTATTAGAGTAAAAAGTGTTTCAAAGTTTTATGGTCAGATTTTTGTGGCATATAAGTTTTAATTTTCGGAGAGAAATGCCCACGGGTATATTTCTAGGTCAAGATTACATATTCAGTTTTGTAAGAAACCGCCAAACTACTTTCTTCAACGATTCTGCCTTTCACTCTTTTACTAGCAATGCATGAAAGAGATGAGTGGTTAAGGTGTCAGCATCTGATTCTACTGGGAGGGTCCGTCTGGGAGCGGCATTCAGAATTGTCTAGGATTGAGGAAGGGCAGCGCTGGAATACTCCATTGCAAAGTGCTATCAAGGGAGTCTCTTAATTATATGTATGCTGTGCTGTTTGTCTAACAACAATGCTTTAAATAGATGAGCCATAAGCTTGGGCTTTCTGTGCAAAGACTGCACACATACTCATTGGTGTGGTAATACTGAGTTTATTTTGTTGTTGTTATTGTTCAGTATTTATTTCTTAAAGGTTTACTTTTAAGTGTGTGTGTGTGTGTGTGTGTGTGTGTGTGTGTGTGTGTGTGTATGTGTGTGTGTGAATATTTGCACATGAGCGTAGGTGCCCATGGAGGCCAAAGACTTGGGATGCCCCTGGAGCTAGAGTTAAAGGCAGTAGTGCATGAGTTGCTGGGACTAACGTGGATGCTTGTCAAGGGTGGAAGACACCCTTAACCACCAAGCCTTCGTTCCTCCCTCTTGTTCAGGATCTGTGTGAGCAGACATTGAATGAGAGACTGCTAATATCAGACATCCAGAAGGCAATGTGGTGTAAGGTGGGAAATGGGAAGTAAGGAGAAGCTAACCATTTTAGCTGTGGGTATTTATTTGGGCTTTTGTTTACTCTCTATGTAGAGGGGATAATGCTGAATTCTCTGGGCTTTTGTGAGACTGAGTAATGTAAATAGCATGTCCTGGGTTATGGATAGAACTTAGAGATTGTCTGTCCTCGAAGATCTCAGTTATCTTTTAAAATTAATTTTGATATTGATTAGACATAACTTATACTTCCATTCATTTTGCAGAAAAAATACCATTGATATTCTGTAAGAACCATGACGATGAGGCTGACACTGATTGAGAACATACTGAGTACAATGAACTGTCTGTACCATGGAAACTTCACAACAGACCCTTCTAGTGCCCGTTGTTTTAGAGAATGGGAACCAAAGCCCAGAGAGTTGGTTAGTTCAGTGGAGGCCACCCATATGTCCCAAGGAGCTAGAGTTCTCACTCAGACAGTCCTTCTGTTCAGTCACACATTGGTGCCTCCTCCTTAGGGTATAGACTGCCTTGGAATGCAGTTCCTGTGTGGTACAAATGTGGTGTCAATGGCTCTAAGCCAGGCCCCTCAGAAGTCTTTGCTGCGTGCCCTGGGGGCCGGCCTGCAAGGAAGTCCAACAAAACTTTACCTAGAGGCCCCTGGAAACAACCACTCAGGCAAAATGACCTTGTGTTTCCCAAGCAAGACTGACTTCATTGGTATTTTTTAAATAGCTGGTTGGATTTTTGAGAGGCAGGATAATTACTGTAAATGACATGATGGAGATGGTTTTGGATCATCCTGGTGGGGAGAGAATTGTCTCTAAAACATATGATTTTCTCTGTCTCCTATAATTTAAAACGTGAAGATATCATAGGAAGTATTCGATGTTTCAGTTACCTGAAGTGAACTGGCATGTCCCTTCACAGTGACATTACTGTCGAAGGATAAAATCCAGCATTGTTTGTAATTTCAAATTGGATGAAGCTGTGGATTTTTATGTTGTTGGTTATTTTTTTTAGTGTGTCCTAAGTTAACTCAGTGATTTGGAGCACCTTCTCACATGCAAATCTTCCTTCTTGAAAGGGTCGGCAATGTTCAGAAATGCAAATTCATTTTTGACATAACTGTCTCACCGAAGTCTATGATATGTCTTTTATCACTTCTCAGCACACTAATTCATAGACAGCCTATGTTTAAAACCTGAAGAAAATTATAGTTAGGAAAATGTTAGAGAAAACAAAGACCAAATTATACACAAAATGTATTAGTAAATATGTCTCTTTAATGGCTGTGGGTTTTTTTTTTTAATTAAAAAAGACATTTAACCTAGTGTGCCCTTTTTAAAACATTTATTTATTCATTTGCAGGGTGAGGGAATAATAAAACATCACTTAGTGATCCTCACAAAATTAAGTTAAAAATAAGATTTATGTTAAGTCCATGCTAAGCATTTTTCATATATTTATTCCTATATATAAGAATAATTTATAGATGTGTTGGGGAGGTAGCTCAGTAGTTAAGCTTGAAGATCTGAGTTCAATCCTCAACACCCACAGAGAAGTAAGGCATGGTAGTGCTCACTTGTACTCTCCGTGCTGGGTAGGTAGAGACAAAGGGTCCATGGGGCTCACTGGTTAGCCAGCCTAGCCTGCTTGGTGAAGTTCAGGTCCCAGTGAGAGACCCTGTCCAAAAAACAAAGTGGACAGTTTCTGCAGAATGACATCTGAGGTTGACCTCTGCATTCCCATCTTTTCCCCAGTGTGTTTTAGAGTGTCAGTTTATGATATCACTTAACATATTATACCAGGTGGTTTTGTGTGTCAACTTGACACAAGCTATGTCGTCATTAGAGGAAGGAGCTTCTGCTGAGGAAAAGCCTCCTTGAGATCCAGCTGTAAGGCATTTTCTCATTTAGTGATCAGTGAGGGAGGGCCCAGCCCGTGGTGGGTGGTGCCATCCTTGGGCTCCTGGTCCTGGGCTCTATAATAAGGTGGGTTGAGCAATCTGTGTGAAGCATGGGAAGCAAGCCAGTAAACAGCTCCCCTCCATGGCCTCTGCATCAGCTCCTGCCTCTGGGATCCTGCCCTGTTTGAGTTCCTGTCCTGACTTCCTGCAGTGATGAACAGCAATGCTGAAATATAAGCCAAATAAACCCTTTCCTCCCAATTTGCTTTTTGGTCGTGGTGTTTCATCCCAGCAACAGAAACCCTAACTAAGACACATATTCTCTCCAAAATCAGAAAAACAATACCATGTCACAATAACCTTCTGGTTATAGTTGTAACAGAGCAGAGTAGTGGAAGAGCCACGTAAAGTAGAGGGCCTTTCTGTTACCTCTAGTTAGACACCTTCTATCTAGAGTCCCTCTGTGAAGATTCAGTTCGTATTTAGTTTTTTTTTAAGCTTTCCTTCCTTATATTTGTTTTTCTTTCTTGATTTCCAACTGTAAGATGTAGTAGAAAGGAAAAGAAGATGGAGGGCATATGGGATTCACTACACACACACACACACACACACACACACACACACACATGATTCACTATAGGTCAATATAAGATCCACTGTAGGTATTCCATGGATGGGTAGTGGAAAGTTTTTGAGTAACTAGTTGATGTGCTATATAGAATCATTTGGAAAATTATTTCCTTTTCATGTGGTAGGAAGAGGTTTCATGACTTGACCCCCAAACTTCAGATACTGTTTCTTGAATTCCATAAATGACTGAAGAGAATGGCCATTAACTAACTTTTCTCTTGTTTTGACTTTGGTCAAAGGTCAGCTATCCCTTCCTGTTAATCTTTTGTGACAAGTACTAAACACCTTATCTCTGCATATGAGAGCACTAAGTTATCTTGTTCTTCCCGATCAGAGAAATGCAGCTCTGTAACTTCAAAACTAGCCACTAATAAGATAAAAACATTTCAAAGTTTATAACACTAAAATAGATAATTATTCTAAAATTAGCAAAAAAAAAAAATTAAAGAACTCTTTAAGGTCATGAGATCTGGCTTTCCAGACCTCATTCTGTAGATGTACTGCATTTGAACAGCCACAGTAATTATCTAACACAATTATACTTTCTACTCCTGCTAATGACTGCCCCCCTAGGAGCATGTCCATAGATTTATATATGTGCTGTTGAAGAAGTTTGAACTGTCAGTGTCGTGAGTGTAAATAGTTAGAATTTGACACATCAGCGTTATTTAATTTATACAGGACCACAGAATATGTCCTGTTTAGATGTGTGCCTTTAGTTCTAGTGTGACTAGTAAATGTAAGGGCACTAATATAAACATTAAAAATATTCGTTTCCCTTTTGTCTACATTACTAATACAGCCTCACTAAAACCTTATGAAATGTGGGGTCAGGTTCTCTTTTCTGGTATTGCAACCTAAATTTAAAATATCACTGCTAGGATTGTTTGGCTCGGCCTGGGAGGAGGGAACTAGACCTACCTGGACTGAGTCTACCAGGTTGACCTCAGTCTGTGGGGAAGGCTTTGCCCTGGAGGAGATGGGAATGGGGGGGGGGGGTTTGGGGGGAAGGTGAGGGGGACGGGAGGGGGGAAAAAGAAAAAAAAATAAAAAATAAAAAAAAAAATATCACTGCTAAATAATTTTACCCCTGAACTTCAACAGAGGACGAATGATCTTCTGGACACAAATTGGTCGAATTTTATTTATTTTAACTTCTCTTATTTGTTTAGTTATTGTGATAGCATAGTGTAGTAGAATGTTATTTTAAGGTGTGTTACTTTTGTTTATGTTGCATTTGTTTAACTCTGTGAAGCTATGTTACTGTGCCTGTCTAAGACATTTGATAGTCTAATAAAAAGCTGAATGGCCAATAGCAAGGCAGGAGAAAGGATAGGTGGGGCTGGCAGGCAGAGAGTATAAATAGAAGGAGAAATCTGGGAAGGGAGAATTGAAAAGGAAGAGCCAGAAAAGGAGGAGGACATCAGGGGCCAGCCACCCAGCTACACAACCAGCAACGGAGTAAGATTTACAGAAGGAAGAGAACAGGAAAAGCCCAGAGGCAAAAGGTAGATGGGATAAGTTAAATAAAGGAAAGCTGTATAGATGTAACCAACCTTCTTATTAAATAAGAAACACAGAACCAATGCAAAGAAGAAAGCCAAGAGGTCAGAGCTAAGAGCTAAAACCTTACCCTTCCTCCTGCGGTGGTCCTACCTCTCCGAACCAGAGCTACCCCTGTGTTAAAGTCTTTATATAGAGTTCCTGTTCTGCCTTCTCATTGGTTGTAAACCCAACCACATGACCTCCTCATCACGGCCTGTCTGTATAGGCCTCCAGGTTTTCCATGATTGGTATTGAGATTAAAGGCATGTGTATCCAATAATGGCTGTATCCCTGAACACACAGAGACTTACCCAGCTCTGCCTACCAAGTGCTGGAATTACAAGAGTACGACACCACTGCCCTGCTTTCCTATGGCTTGCTAATAGCTCTGACCCCCGGGCAACTTTATTTATTAACATACAAATAACATTTTAATACAAATAAAATATCACCATATTTCCCCTTTTCTATTTTAATAAAAAGAAAAAAAAAGAAAAAGCTTATAACTAACATAAGAAAAACTATATACAAAAGTACAATAACTATATACAATATATACAAGTAATAAATACCTAAACAATGTCTAGTTCATTTGTATTTGACAAATTCAGAGAAAATAATTCCATTACCTATTCTATTGTATCTAATTCACTTTCTATCCTAATTAATCTTCAACTATAACTAACTAAACTTCAACTCCCTCAGAGACCCAAGAAGGAAATAATATTAGCTAACAAAGCTGGCTAGAAACTAGCAAAGAAAGGCTGGGCATTCATAAGTAAGAATTTGTCTCCACATGATTTATTTGGGAGCTGGGTGGTGGGCCTCCCAAAAAGAGCAAAAACAAGTAACACCAGCATAGGCTTTAGGGCAAGGTCTAGATAAAGCTAATAAAAGTGGTTAACCTAATAATTTATATGCTGGCACTGAGCATCTGACCCTTCATATTCTTGTAGCAGCTCAATGAAATGGGTGTATCTTGATGGTTCTTTTATAAATAAGGAAATAAAGTCAGGAATATCAAGGACTTCCCTAGGGCCACAAAGGGATCTTTCTGGGCTATCCAACCTTCAAACTGAGGCTTCCTTTCTGCTTCACTATGAAGAGCTAGTTCCAAAGTGCATTCAGGATACAGTTGCTTGTTGCTGTAGCATATAGCCTAGTAAATGCTAGGTTCTCAGATAATCTTTAATGTGTCTAAGGCCTCTGGGTACCAGCAATATTGTGGATGCTCTTATCCTAGGACCTTGAGAGAGTGTTGAGATTTTAATTTGGGAAAGCCAGCATCTCCTCTATCTTCCTGTGCTATCATAGTGTGTTTTCTACTCCTTCGTGCCTTCTTCCACTCTGGCCTGGGCTGTTAAACTGCCACAAAACAGTGACAACTGGGGCCTCACCACTGCGCTTGGATCAGGTGAATGGAATCTAGCCAAGCCTCAAAAACTACAGTTAATCAAATTCCCCTTTTCTCTCCTCTGTCTCTTCCCTCCATCCATGTACTTCTTCTCTATCTTCTACATTTCACAGCTAATGGCTTTTATTTTGTTTCTGTTTTTCTAAGAATATCGTATTTCCTGCTTCAGTTCCTTTGTGGAATTACATAATTTCTTGGCTGTTGTCTAAGGGTGGTTTCATTGCCAACAGTAGTTGGAAGCGAAGCTGAAGTCACTAACTCTGGTTCCCTTTCCCCCTTTGCACACTGATGCAGTTTCATTAGGAAAAGAGGAAGATGCTAACAGCTATTTGTAAGCAACCAAACACTCAGATTTCTAGGGAAAGCCATGTAAGGGTTCTGGGTAGTTGCAGAACCTGGGCAGGGGCTCTATGGGGAAGAGATGGAGAGTTTGGGATGGAGTAGCATGGTGACTAGAGGGCTGATAGGATAGTTGCTCCCCCTTTCTTCTTCCCTTGTCATGGTGGACAAGGCTGCTTTATTCATGGATTGTTGTCAGGTCGGGATGAAAGGTTTAGGAGTTCAAAGGAAGATGTTCTTAGCAGTGTGCACTGCATAGGGGACGAGCTATGAAGGGGAGTCTACAGTAAGTAGAGAATTCTTATGGTGTCATACCTTTGGATAGATGTCAGTGTGTTGCTTAGGAAACATGAGTTTTATTTTGCTGGTAGCTTGGACCACAATGTGTATCATCTTCCTAAATTAGTGTGAAACCTCCCTTCCTTACATTAATCGCCTTGCCCCTCTTTCCCTGATTATCATTTGAAGCAGTCCAATTAAGTGTGACAATAAATTACTTAGCGCTTCCTATAAATTCTCTGAGATGTAAGGAAGAGGAAACTGAATATAGCCTAAGTAAGCTCTAGGGGTTTTTAGAGAAATGATTCCTTCTGTCTGGTTTCAGTGGTTCTGTTGTGATATAAATAGGAGATGCGTGAGTAGATCAGAGATTTTGTGGATAATGGGGAGGGCTGGGTAAGCATTTCGAGTTTCCTCATGCAATAGCAATGAAGAAAAGTTTGTATGAGAGCTGGAGGGTGGGAAGCTGAAAGAATGTAATGATGTCGAAGACTGACCCAACAGAAAAAAGATTCAGGGCATGAAGTGTGAACTTGGGCTGAAGCTTCTATTTGGAAATAAGAGCCAAGTCAGTTTTGCTGAAGCATAACTTCTGCATTTCCCAAAATCACTATGCTGTACAAAATGTAGTGCTTAAGAGGAAAATGGAGGTAGAGACTTACATTCAAGAACTTAATAAACACAGGAACCTAGTCAAGATGATGGCATGATTTTACACACAGTAAATGGCCAAGAAGTACATAGAGATGCTACAGTAAATATACAGTTTACTCTGAGGAGGGCTGTTGACACCTTGCGTTGGTGTGGCTTCAAGTACCGGCAGTGAACAGAGACGTCAGTCACTGCTTTCAAGTGTGTGCATGTGTGTGTTGTGAGTTTCAAGGTTTGATTCAGTTGAGTGTGTGTTTCTTTCCAAGGAAGCCATGCTAAACAAACATGAAATTTGTGTTATGCACAAATCATTTCCTTTGATATCAGTTCCATTGGAACAAATTTGTGTTTTTAAAACAAGCATTATAGAAAACTAACTGTACAATAGACTGTTTTGATTTTGTTTGTTCTCTTTGGTATTTAAAAATATAAATGGAAATCATTTAATTGGTCTAAAGAGTAGGCTCATCATTGCTATAGCTGTGAATCCATTAGAGACTGAATTGAAGCCTGGGTTTATTCTCAGTGCCAGGTACAATGTGATGTTTGTAGTCATTTGCACATCTATGCTTTCTCATCTCTTTGTCTACATGTGGCACATTTTCTTTGTGAAAGTGGGTTGGGCAAATAGGTGCTTCTCTTCCGAGATTGGTTCTGGTTATAAGATGGACATTTTGAACAAAAGTAATCTATTTTAAGAAGGATGAATAGATGAATACATCTTTTCATTCAATAGGATATGGAGACTTTGATTTTGAATTAGGTGCTGCGTTTAGAAATGTAACTTGAGTAGTTGGCTAGCATGCACAGAGCTGCACAGGGCTTAGCTTCCATTCCTAGATCCATACGTGTATGCAAAAAGTAATGACACGTATTATAACTTGGATAAACCTTGAGAACAGTGACCATAAACCAGACACAGAGGGTCACATGTTATGTGATTCCATAAACACACACACACACACACACACACACACACACACACACACACACACACACACATGTGCGCGCGCGCACAGAGAACAAATAAATGCACAGAGAATGATGGGATTTGTTGTCTGCTAAGCGGTATGAGAGTTCCATTTAGTGTTGAAAAACTTCTGGCACTAGTTAGTGGTGATGTTTCTACAACAGCACAGGTATATTTAGAGTCATTGAGTTGTACACTTTAAAATGTATAACTGGACCAGAGAGATGGTCCAGTGGTTAAGAGTACTTGTTGCTCCTGCAAATGAGCTGGGTCAGTTTACAGCATTCCATGGCAGTGTACAACTCCCTGTCACTCCAGTTTCGGGACACCAGACACACTCTTCTGGCCTCTGTATACACTACCACCCATCTGTTATGCATACATACATGTAGGTACTCACATATCAAATTGTAGATAAATCTTAAAATGTTAACATTTCTGAGATACTCTGCTGCAACTGAAGAATCAAGAGCTTGTGTTGACTATGTGTCCTAGGTAGAGCACTGTACTTGTGAATGTAGGGTGAAAGGGGAGTCCAAGTGGCATTTGAGGACTTTGCTGCTGTCTAAGGGAAAAGACCAACAGTACAAAGCAGAAATGAGGTGAGGCATAGAAGATGTGAGAGCCGTGGGGGGCAGGTTTCAGGAAAAGGACCACTCCTGTGCTTCTGGAGTCTTCCATAAGGCTTTCCTGAAGGCACATGCATATATTCCTGAAGACACATGCATATTAGACTCATTTTGTCTCAGCTGAGTGTTGCCTGGGGAGTTCTAGAAAATTCCAGTTCCTGTGCCTGGCTCCATTCAGATGTAATCAACTCTAGAGGACAAGCTTGTTCTCATGTGCAGCCACTTGTGAGCAGAGAGTTAATGCTTAGGTGCATCTAGGCTGATTACAGTCACAGTGCCCCACCAGGAGAGCCAAGCTCTCTATGACTGGGCAGTGGGGCCTGAGTGAATGAGATGGGAGAGCCAACCATGGAAGGCAGGTAGACCATGCTAACAGAAGGTGCAGGTTGAGCTTTGTTGGCAATGGGGAAGATCAACAAGATTTTGCTGGGGGTATGAGGTTTCAAAATCTGAACTTCTGCTTTTGTAGGTAAATCTGGTAGCATTTTGTCATAGAAACAGCAGAGTAAATGGATTGGAGACAGGCAATGGCCTAGAAGTCAATTTTAAGAGTCATAAATATATTGGACCTCTCAAAATATAGTCTAGAAGTCTCTGAGACCCCTTCGTGGTCGTCTGTGGACCGGTCCGAAGAACAAAATTATCTTCATGATAATCTTAAGGTATTACTTACCTTGTAAAAAAACTGATGTGTATTGATGGTATAGGTGTAACTTCTGGTGTTTTATCCACTGGGACTATGGACACCAAACACAGTCATTACGTCTTTTATTTCTGTGTACTGGCAGACAGATAAGTAGTTTGACTTCAGAATGTTTTAGATGAGACAAGAAAAATTTCAACCCCGGGTTCAAAGTTTTGTGATAATGTGCTGTGAGAGTGTGGGGAGCAGGCAGTAAACACTTCCACTGAAAACTGAAGAGTGTTGGTTATTTTACCCTAAGACACTTCTAAAAATATTTGAGTGGGAAAAAACGAATACCCACTTACTCACTGGAGCACCTTTTACTGGAAGAATGAAGGCCACACGGACTACGATTCAGACGTGCATGCTTGGAAGACGTTGTTTTAGAAATGTGCAGGGGAGCCTGTAACTTCAGTGTAAAGAAAATGACAGCATTCATTGCCAATGATAACATTTGGACCTTTAGGCAAAAATAGGAATTTTGAAAAATTTGTATCTGCCCCTGCAAACCTATCAGGACACCGATACTTCAGAAGGTTCCTGGTGAGACTTCGCGATGTTCTCATGATGTATAGTAAAACACATCAGCTTTCACATCTTAGCGCCAGGTGATACAGTGCTGTCTACTATTAGTCACTGGGTGTGGGTGTGAGGGCCCGGGCAGGTTCCAGGCTGCTCCTGGAAGTGTGATGGCTCTTTTGTCTACCTTCTCATCCAGTGAGACCCAAGGAGTAGATGGGGATTTCAGGACTGAGTCCCCATTGGGCCACGTTGGATGAAAAGCTGAGAGTACAGGTTTCCTTTTTAGCTAGATAGAGTTAGAAAGCAGCATGGCTTGAAAGGAGAGTATAAGTGAGCGAGCTAGCTGTCTGGGAACGGGGTAGGTGCCAAAGAAAATGATGCTTTATTTCCTCATATGACATTTACTTCTAGATCTTTATAAAATCCTCTGAAAAGAAGTTAATCTTGATTCTGCACTAAGATTTAGAGAAACTGATTTTCCAAGATGACAGTCTCATTTTCTGTTACAATTTGAAGTGGGGCATGGTAGCTCACAGCTGTCATCCGAACTTTAAGGAGGCGAGGCTAGGAGGACTGCAATAAGTTAGGGCAAGCCTTGGCTCTATAGTGAATCCTAGGCCAGCCTTGGAAACACAGTGAGACCTTGTCTCAAAACAACAGACAAACAACAAGTACGTACCCCTGGAACAACTGTAATTGACTTTTTTACCATTCACAGGGCTAAGTTGTTGTTGTGGAGGTATGTAGTGTGTGTGTGTGTGTGTGTGTGTGTGTGTGTGTGTGTGTGTGTGTGTGTGTGTGGCTGTGTGGGCTTGTGTGCGCCAGCTGGGAGTGGGAGTGTATTTCATAGCTGGGAGGTGAGCTGCAATGTCCCTGTGCACCCACCCTTCTGTCAGTATATAGATGACCCTTCCAGTCTGGGATCTGAGTCAAGAAGTGTGTGAGACAGAATCCTTGGGACAGTCTTGATGGGCATGAAGATCCTTTGATCTGAAAGGACTGCAGACAGGAAGACACCCTAAGCAAAGATGTCCTCTCCGCAAACAAGACCACCATTACCTTGGCACAGAGTTTGCTGAATGTGCCCCATCCCACCACTATGCATGGGGCTTGGCACATCTGGCCTTTACTCTTTTTCAACCTAATGATTATGGCCTGGAGTTCCTGTTCAGCATGTGGCTCCCCCTCTACAAGCCTGGGGTGATACTGCTGCAAGGATAATAACTTATGCGTGATTTATCCTATTTCGTTTTATTTCTTGGCATATCCAAGCATGTCTTTGAGGACAAAGGCTCCAAAATGGATGAGCACGTAGTATACCTATAAATATGTCATGCAAAACTCATCCACTGAGTAAAGAATGCCATTGGTTATATGCATGCTGGTATGCATGTCTATATGAAATATTTATTTCCTTGAATTTTTACTTTAATCATAACTGAATTCTGCAAGCATTAATGTTTGAAGAGAAGATTGTCCAGAGTGTGAAAATTTTCAACTTTATTGGAAAGTTATATGTCACAGTAATAACTTTTAATCAGCAAAACCAGGCTCCTATTCATGCGGAGCAGTCCTGTAGCTTCCCTGGGAGGGCACTCACTGATGCCTTTGCTTTTGAACATGGTGCTTTTGTTCCAGGATCGTTTTCCTGCAGGTAACAGCAAAAGTAGTGCTGTGTTTAGAAATGCAGCCAAGTCACTCACAAATGTGTAACTTTGGTCCAATGACTCCCTCCCTGCAACCTGTCCTAAAACCTGGGGCCCTTGCTTTTCTGTGGAGGTACAATACTCTTAGAAAATCAATACATTCTTATTTTTAGTTCAGTGGTTTTGCCTTGAGAGAGCAGGTGGCCCAAGACTCACTATCATGAAAGCTAGTTGCATTTATGTGAGAGGTGTATTGCCCGACTATATATAGTATTTTCTTCAAAGGAACAGTTTTGCTTTTTTTATTTTAAGCTTCTTATGTAGTTTCTTCCTTCTCTGTGTCTCATTTGGGGCCTGCAGAGGAATTGAGTTGACTTGTGTTCCCTCTGACTCCCATACTGCCTCATCTGGAGTCTTTAGTGATGGGAAAGGCGTGGTCAGCAAGGCCTTTCATCTTGTTGGAATGGTTCTTGTTGCAGATGACTCTTAACATCGGGAAGAGACTGGAGACCATAGCTGCAGTGCTTATGTTCAGCCTGCATAACACTTCTGCTACTTTGGGGAAACCTTGACCTCCAGGCCTCCCATTGGGATATCACCTTGTGGCCAGGAAGCCAGTCTCCTACTCCTGCAGAAAGGAAGTTCATGCAATAGAAATCCTGGTAGAGAGGCAAGGCCCTCTTCTCTTGCACCAGTCTTTTGAGATTGGGTTGGGCAAGGGACATTTTTCTCCCTCTTCTTTTTTATAGAGCTGTTGCCCTCCTTCCCCAACAAGTACAACTGAGCTAAACACTACAAGTATTTGCTCATTTTATATTCCTGTTCTCTAAAGAACTCAGAAAAAAAGGGGTCTGGATTTATTTACTGCAAATTAAAATCCTCTACATTCTGCCAGATTATATCTGGAGGGGGAGACAGATTACATCCATTTTTCATGGTTGTTAGCAGTTGTTCGCTTTCCAGTGGCCCGGAGAAGCAGTCATGTGGGTGTTCTGACATTTGTCTTTGATAAATACAAAGGAAGTAATTAAAGGTCAAATCCTGAAATGGGGTTTTAGTTTATTTTGACGTCTGTGGAAACATTGTGTTAGGACAATGTTCTATTAATGATCCAAGTTTTAAAAACCCTTTTAATTATCTAAGTTTCAGTGAAGTCTGCAAATTAAAGCAATATAAATAAATGCCTCGTTGCCAGGAGGGTTTTCTAACAGTACCCTCAATGGCCTAATAATCAATGGTGTAATTAATGGTATATTACACTGTCTTGTTTATTAATTGAGGTGGAGATTTCAATTCTGAGGCAGAATGAATGTCTCCTTGACTTGTAGGGCGGGGTGTAACAGGCTGAAAATGAGGATTTTTAGAAGGCTATAGTCATTGAAATTGCTAATGATACCTAATGGTATGTAATGAACATGAATTTAGAATTAGAGTTGGTATCTCTTTTTGAAATTGACATTTATTTTTCTAAGCTCTTTCAGGGTGAGACTAGGGAGCAGTGGAATATCTTTCAATGTATACTGAGTATGTCCTCAGAAAGGATTTATGTTGTACTAATCTTAACAGTTCATAAATCTTGACAAGTAAGCTTTAATAGTCCCATTTTCTTGCTGTATTAACTTTCTAAATTCCTTAGTTATCATTACTCTGGAATCTTGATTCATGCCTGGAATGCTTTTACCCTCTCCGCTGTTCATTCCTCATATGCATGGGTAGGAATTCCCACCCATTCTCCCTGGTTCAATATGTAATTTCTCCTGATTCTTCTAATTAAATAAAGCACCATTTTCCCTTTTCAATATGAATTGTTATGTGATCTGAATTTCCCTGAAAAAGCCACAACAAAGTTGAAGTTTCTGAGTTCAGAAAGTTCCAGTTCTTTATGATTGTAGAGGGTTGGAATATGGCAGACTGAGAGTCGGGTTATCTTGGGCGATCTTCTTCTTTTAATTGTGTGTGTATGGGAGTCTCGGCACATGTGGGTAGTCTGGAGGACAGCTTTCTGGGGTCAACTCTCTCCTTCAAGTGGCTTGAGGCAGGGTCGCTCCTGTTCTTTCTGCCATCTCTGTTGAGTACTCTGGGCCAACTGTCCTTTGAGCTTTAGAGCTTGCTCCTTCTCTACCTCTTACCTGACCAGAGGGCTGGGCTTCCACATGTGAACACCACCCCCTCCAGCTTTGTAATGCGGGTTCCAGGTTTAAACTCAGGTTTTCAGACATGAGCAGTCAGCATCTTCACCTGCTAGCTAGCTCATCTTGACCATCTTTAGTCTCCTTAGTAACGGTTCACTGGAGCTGGAGAGGGAGCCAAACAGATGCGAGGACTGTGGAGTTCAGCTCCTCAGCACCCACATACAAATGCTAGGCAGATGTGGCCAAGTGCCTATCATGCCAGCTCCTTGGAAATAGAGACAGGATCCCTGGGGCAACCTGGCTAGCTAGACTAGCCAGATCGATGAGCTCCGAGGTCAGTGAGAGACCCTGCCTCAGTAAATTTGAGAAGGGGACATCACTGAGGAAGATGCCTGACAGTGATCTCTCGCCTCCCCAAGCACGCACACATGCAAGAGCATGCATACATGCAGACCCCCCCCCCCCCCAAAGAAACAAAACACATTTATTGCTCATCAGAAAACATCTGAAACCTGTAGCAGAATTTTCTCTGCTTTGTTCTAAGTCACTTACCTGCCATCCTCATCAGTGTATTTGGTAACTATATTGATTTGTGATTGCCTTTTCTGTGACTATAAAAGCTCACATTAACCACTTCTACCCTGGAACATAGGACTTGGTGCTTTTTTCAGAGTGGCAGTAGCAGGACACTGAAGGAGCTGTGACAAATTAGAGTGGATTGGGAGGCTTAAACAACAGAAATGGATTTTCTTGCTGTTCTGGAAACTGGGAGTTCAAAACCGATAGGCTTGTTGTTGTCTGAGACCTGGCTCTGATCGAAGACAGCAGCCCTCCTGGGAGCTCACATGGCTTTCCCTGGGCCGATGCTTCTTGGTGGCTGTTCTCTTAGAAGGACACTCATCAGGCTGGATCAGTGCCCACCTATGTAACCTCATTTGACCCTAATTATCCTTTGAGAGGCTGTGTCTCAAGATAGTCATAGTCAAAGATATTAGGGCTCCAGTGTGAGATGCTGGGAGGGTTGGTACAGCTGGGTCCCAAACAATGGCCATTTTATATTTTTCAAGCCTCCCCTTTTCCTATCCTGTATTAGACTGGGTATTTGAAGGCAGGATGATGTGCAAATGGGCCTGTTAGGTACTAGTGTAGTGCTTCATAATAAATAATCACTAAGTATCTGTTGAATCTAATTTCAATTAAATCAGTTCCTTAATAATTTACTGTAGTTGTTAGTCTTTTATGGGGGTGATCTATGGGCAAACATGGTACTTAAAATTACTTTATAGATTGGATCAAACATTGCCAAGTAGTTTATTAAACAAAACCTTGCCAGAATAGTAAGTTACTCTTTTCCTTCAGACTTAAGTAATGCTCATTTTACCTGTGTGTGTGTGTGTGTGTGTGTGTATGTGTGTGTGTGTGTGTGTGTGTGTGTGTGTGTGTGTGTGTCTGTGTCTGTCTATCTGTCTACATCTTCTCTCATTCTTTTGAACTCGTAGGGAAAGAAAGCCAGAGCAGAACTTAATGTGTCCTTCTAAATCTGCACAGGATTCCTTTCTTCATTCAGCTGGCAAATGCTAGGCAATGCCTTGGGGTCACTAGCCAATTCTTTATGCTCTCTGGGGTGGTGACATCAGAGACCTCATCATGAAGATGTGCTGCTCCGAATTGGATGTTCCTTGGAGATACGAAGTTGACACTGACTAGGTTAAGAACTTTGTAACTTCCATTCTGAGTCCACAACCCAGCAATTGCATAGACTCCCAGTTGCTTTATCACTTACACCCCCCTCCCCCCACAAATCACCTCTGTCTTGTCATGAATCTTGAGTGTTTTATAAAGAATTCCTGACATTACCTAGCTCGCTCTGAATGCCACTGTTTTATTTAAACATGTTTAACATGAGCGCATGTTTTATTCCCTCCCCCCAAAATCTGATTAATTGTCTCAATCTCACACTAGGTTCTGTGCTCCCATGTGGCGGCCGTCTTCAGAGTTTTCTTCGCAGCAGTTGAGAATACCAGTTGTGAAGGAAGATTCGAGGCTCTGCTTAACTTTTGGCAAACAGCTTTTTATCAGAAACCTGGCCAGAGACAGGGAGGCATTTATTGTAGTCCGCTAGAAGGACCTGCGTTCATTCAAACCTAGATGTACGTCATTTTGATTGCCTGGAACCTCCCATTTCCCCGGTTGAATGTTACACTCTCTTTAGCCGAAAGCTACACAAGAACCTGCCGGGCGTGGCCCACTGTAAAGCTCATTGCATATGCCGTGTGTGCCCCATACTTCAGATGAGAATAGAAACTCTGGTAAGAAGTTACTCCTGGCCTCAGCTTCAAGGAAGCAGAGGACCCAATTTGAGACCCACTCAGTAGCTTTGCTTGCATTTGGATTTTTGCCTCCATGATTATTACATTTGCTTTAACTTAAAAATGATTACAGATGATTGAAATATTGTTAAAATCACAGATAGAGGTCTCGTTGCCCATCTTTCTGTCATGTGTCCAATTTTTGTTTTGAAAGAATGTTGAATTTTCATTGCTTTTTACCTTTATTTTTCTGTAAGTATTCCAGTGGGTTCCTTATTGTTGTTTTCCTTAATTTTATTTAGGGGAAGACTGCAAGTAAATAAAAGCTAGTTACTGGGGGCACATACTTAGTATTTTGTAACCCGTTAATTAATCTGAACACATCTCAGATCACCTCCCAAGGTGATTGTGACGTTAAGAGTTGTGCTAGTTGATAGAATCTCTCACTATAGTTGCTGGCGTGCTTCTGATAATGATTAATATTTCTGTCTATTTTCTGATTCCCAATGTCATCCTATGCTGGTAGTCTTTGGGGATAATCTAAAGTGATGCATTTAGATTTCCTTCTGGTCAGAACAGTGATCATTGCACCTGCCGTCCCCCAGTGTTACTGATCTCATTGGGTTGAGCCCATTTGCTGCTTATGATCAAGATTTCACCTCTGAGCAGTGGGTGAATTCTACACTATTCTGCATTGTAGTGGGTAGCCATTCCAGCTTTGATCTGGAAGTTCCAACCCCCATTGAGGCTTCGGTAACTGTCACGCCTACAAGGCGGGGCCAAGGGAGGGCCCTGAAGACCCGAGATCCGGATGGGCCAGCTCTCTCTGTTCCTGGACCCTGGACGGTGGAGGTTGACCGAGCAGAGCTCCAGAGAACACCGCTGGACTGCGATACACCTTCCCCAGACCCTGCGACCTACCTATCCCTTCATTTGTAAGTTGTTACGCCACTAATAAACTTTCCTTTTAACTACGTGCAGTGGCCTTAATAATTTCACCAATATCACGTGGAACAGAGAGAGCTGGCCCATCCGGATCTCGGGTCTTCAGGGCCCTCCCTTGGCCCCGCCTTGTAGGTGTGACAGTTGCCGAAGCCTCAGTGGAGGTTGAAACTTCCAGATCAAAGCTGGAATGGCTACCCACTACACTGCATAATATATTCTTCCCACCTAGATGATAACATTTTGAAAACTCTGCCTCATTTATTTTTTTATATTCTTCCTATATTGCTTACCACAAATTTAAAACATGGTAGGTCATCTGGATGTTTTCCTCCTAGTAAGAACTATTGTATACTTATACATTCAAATTATGCTATTTGCCCACCACAGGGGAAGTAGTGAGTGGGGAGCAGAGATTCCCGATTCTGATTCTCAGAACCTGGAAACTGCCGAGGTTAATCTTCAGTTTTGATGACTCCCTTGCAGAGAGCTAAGTTTGCACCAGCTTGTAGTTACACTCCCGGAAGCTGTAAAGGTTTGAGGTTGGTTTTGTTTAGTTTTTGCTTTTTGTTTTGTTTCTCTTTTCGCCCTCTTGCTGTAGAGGTGCCTACTCTAAGGAAAACATTGCTAATGTCCAGATCATGGCTACTGAATGAGGCCTTCTCTTTTGGTGGTGTACTTAAAAGGAATTCGGTGATAATGCCAGGTGTTACCACTCGTAGTCCAGCGCACACAGTAGTAGCAACACATCTGCTGTAGAAGGTCCTATTGTGAGATCCAGGAAGCGTTAACCTGCCTAACCCCTGTTCACTAATGACCACTATTGTAGGAAAAACCAGAATGAATTTCTGTAGAGCCTGTAACACACAGTTCTCAGAAAGGAGAAAGGAGTGGAGAGTGAGGCGGGGGACTAGAGAGTTGCTGGGGGTCACTTTTGATGAAGCTCTGTTGATGGCAAGATGGCCTTTCACAAGGTGGTCCTCCATCTTATGCTGATGGGCAGGACAGGGCCATGGGTCTCGCAGAAAAGAAAAGATGGTTCCAGAATGCTTTGTTGTTTTGTGACTACGGGGAGCGGAGGAATCCCTGAGTGGGGAAGTCCTGAATAAATGCATGCTGTTGACATGGGCACAGCCGTTTCAAGGACCCCAGAGCCTCAGACCCATGAAAGAAGGGCAAAACCTCCCCTTACCCACTATGAGGCTCAGAGGGATATGGGGAAGCCTTCTTCAGGGACCAAGTGTGAGTGTTGACAGCATTTGCAGAAAATGTCCACCTTAGCTCTCCTGTATTTACTGCTAAGAACTGCTCTCCTTCAGAGACTGCTCCTGTGGAGATCCTTAGTTAGACCTGTCACCTTGATCTAGATGCCATAAACTCTGCCTCCATGTTTATCTGAATGTAATAATCCTGGTTCCTTGTCAACTGTATGCAACAACCCCGCCTCCCTGTTCAGCTCTATATAAAACCACCCTGAGCTTTACAGGGTGCTGTGGGCAGCTTCTCTGGACAAGAGTCTAAACCACTCATTCCCAGCTCTCTGTCCATGTGTCTGTCCATCTGTCTTTTCTAACTTCCTCTGATGTCCCAAGTGTGACATGTAACTCTGAAACTTTCTATGTGTATCATCTTTGCCCAGCCCACACTACCTCAAGTCTGAACCTTTTTATGGACAGATAAAATATACTGTAGCTCTGGTTCCTCCAAAGAGGCAGGCTTCTGCCCAGGCCAGGAAACCAGACTGTGGTTTCCGCTGGCTCTTAGGAGCCTGGGGCCCAGCCAGAAAAGGGGAGGGGACTCACTGGTGGTTAGGATTTCTCCTGTGGGCTCAAGTTCCAGTTCACTTTCCAGTGCTTCTGAACCTTGGTTTTTTGTTTGTTTTTTAAAATCAGTCTTGTTCTGATTTTTCATTTTCTCTCCAAGTTTGGAGATTGTAATTTGAGAATTCAGAATAAAATTAAACGCAACACGCTACTTTCCTGTTACTTATAGCAAAAAAAAAAAATAGAATTCTTAAAAATAAAACTTGCATGTATTTTGAGTTAGTTTTGTAGATTTTACAAATCTTGTTATAACTTATTTATTTTGTTTGTGTGTGTCTCTGCATGCATGTGGACATCACATGATAGCTTGTGGGAGTTAGTTCTCTCCTTTACCACGAAGGTCCTGGGGACCGAACTCAGATGGGCAGGCTTGTCAGCAGGTACCTGAAGCCACTGAGCTGCCTGTCTACTATGACTTTGAAGGCCTTTTAAGTGGATTATATGGAGTACTAGATAAATTCAGATGTGTACCTAAGTCACTATAACTAGAGACAGGAGCATGGGCATACGTGTGGGTTTGTGGGAAATTCTAAAATATTTTTAAGCTTCATATTTTATTAATAACTTAAGATTTTCATTAATGTAAATTGGGAGTTTTTTTTTAAAGGTTTATTTATTTATTATGTGTACAGTGTTCTGTCTCCACGTATCCCTGCAGGCCAGAAGAGGGCGCCAGATCTCATTACAGATGGTTGTAAGCCACCATGTGGTTGCTGGGAATTGAACTCAGGACCTTTGGAAGAGCAAGCAGTGCTCTTAACCTCTGAGCCATCTCTCCAGCCCCGTAAATTGGGAGTTTTAAAAGACTAATCCATTCATAAATGTTAATCTCCGACTCTGAGAATGCTTGGCATGTTTAAAGGCATCTTTCTAAGTGTTTGGGCATGGATTAGCCCAGTTATTCCTTATGACCTGTGATAGTTCATTCATGTTGCTTTAACAAAAATGCCATAGTCTATATAGCTTAAGCAGAGAGTATTTCTGAAACACGGAAAAGGTACTGGGAAATTTAGAGTGTGGTGAGAGCCAACCTCTTGGTTCCTATTCATGAAGACTACTCTCCTGCAAATACACTATGTCTTAGGTTTTTTTCTATTGCTGCAACAAAAACCATGACCAAAAGCAACTTGGGCAGGAAATTTTTATTTTAGTTCATAGTTGTGAACCATCATGAAGGGACGTCAGAGCAGGAACTCAAGGTAAGACCTCGAGGCAGGAACTGGAGCAGAAGCCATGGAGGAATGATGCATACTGGCTTGCTCCTCATGGCTTCCTCTGCCTTCTTTCTAATATGCCCAGGCCTACCTGCCCATGGATGCCACAACTCCAGTAGGCTAGGCCGTCCCCCATCAATCATTAATCAACAAAATGCCCTCCAGATTTGCCTTTAGGCAACAGGATGGAGTCATTTTCTCAGTTGAGGTTTCTCTTTCCAGATAACTGTAGTTTGTGTCAAGTGGACAAAACATTTCATCTGGAATCACAGCGCCATTGCCGAGGCATGCAATTCACCATGTGCATTTTGAGGAGACACTAACCTTCTCTCTGTCACAGTATCTTTCCCAAGGCTACCGGGCTAGACAATGGGGGAGGATGAGGACTTGAATCCTGGCAGTTTGCTCTGGACTCTTACCTCCTAATGGTTGTGCTGTCTACTTCCGGGCTTCCAACATTCGTGGTGTTTTCTAGTCCCCTCTTCAAGTGTTCATTGGGCTCTCAGTCACCTGCCCACAGATACCCAGGCACAGAGTGACGAGAAAGACGAGGAGGAGTGAGTAACAGGGCAGAGGTTTGTAGGCAGACAGGGGCTACTGAATCTCAGGCAAGCCCCAGGGCCTGGTCATCAAAGGATGGCTTGAAGAGGCCTGAGACAAAGAAGACAGTAAGGACAGTTGGTCATCAAGTATAGAGCAGCAAGTTCTGGAATAAGTGGCGGGTATATTTAAGGACCAGAGGAAGATGAATGCTTTTGCTGTTGTAAAAAAAGGTAAAGCAGTTGTGGTTAAAAAAAGTACTGTTCTGGAGTTTAAAAATGCCAAAAGGGAGTATTCTGAAGGATTTCATCATGTGAAAAATCATAAAAAACAGTAAATATCAAATTAAACTGAGAGAATTGCTTTGGGAAGTTGGCACTGGGTCATGGTTTTTTTTAGGTCTCTTGGTAGCCTTTGTAATAAGTCCTTTTATTGGTCCCATTTGTCTTTTGACATAGAAGTGCTTGATGCTAAGCCATCATGTGTAAAATCAAGCCTTTTTTCTTCTTTTTTTATTGTGTATGTCTCACTCTCTGGGACTGGAGCTATGGCATAGGCTGGGTCACTGTTGCCTTGATTCAAAGACATTTTGAATGATATATCATGGATGAATGTCTTAACTAGCATGTGAAATATATAGTAAATCACCATCATTGCACCCTGGTATAATGCAGCAGAATTTATATCGGTGTTCTGTCTGCCTGTGATAAAATGGCCTGTTAATTCTGAGTAGATGACTTCTGTGTGTGTGTGTGTGTGTGTGTGTGTGTGTGTGTGTGTGTGTGTGTGTGTATTGTTCACCATAATCATTCTCATCTTCAGAAGTGGTCCTTATAAAGTGAGTTCTGTGGCATGTGTCTGTGGTCCTAGGCCTTGGGAGGAGGATGTGGAGGATCAAGAATTCATGGCCATTATGCCTTATATGGGATTCTTTTTTGATTAAAAATTAACTAAACTAAAGTGATGCTCAAAGTGGACTTCTTGTTACTCTGCGTGTCTTCTCCCATCCTTCCATATGTCCCTCCGAAGTTCAGTTCCTAGACTCCTCTGACAGTAGATGGCTGCCTCGTCCCTCGGAACTTCTCATGCTGTCTGTGCACGTGGTTGTCGAAGTCTGCGTTCACCAGTTAAGAGTGTGGGAGCTGAGCCATTTTTATGGAGGAATTGGTTCTGGGTGCTTCTTTTAGTTTGTATGATGTGTGTGTCTGTGTGCTCACATATGTGTGTGCATGTGCATGTGTGTATATGTGTGGAGGTTGGAGGTAGATATTGGTTGACCCTTTTTGATTGCTTTCCACGTTTTGATTGCTGTCCACCTTATTTTTTGAGACAGAGTCTCTCACTGAACCTGGAAGTCACTGATTCAGCTAGGCTGGCTGGTCAGCAACCTTCGGGAATTCACCTGTCTCTTTCTTTCCAGTCTTCAATTATATATGCGTGCTACCATGCGGGGTTTTAGAGTTCCGGGATCTGAACTCAGGCCCCGTGCCTGCACAGTGGGTGCTTTACCTACAGAGCCGTTCTTCCAGCCCTATCCATTGTTTATCCAGATATGTAGCAATGCAGAGAAATACTGCTTTTATTTATTTTTGTTTTATTTATTTAGGAGCTGGAGAGATGGCTCAGCTGTTAAGAACACTGGCTTCTCTTTCAGAGGACCTAGTTTGATTTCCAGCACCTACATGGCATCTCACAACTACTTATAACTCCAGTCTCAGTGAATCCAATACCCTCTTGTGGCCTCTGTGGGCACCAAGCATGCATGTGGTACAGAGACATAATGCAGGCAAAACACCCTTACACATAAACATTAAATCTTTGAAATTTACTTATTTATTTTCAAAAATGTTATGTTTTCATGTGTGTGTGGGGGTGCATCCATGCCGTGTTGCACATGTGGAGGGTGGAGAATAACTTGTGGCAGTCAGTTCATTTCTTCTGCTGTGTGGATTCTAGGAACCAAACTCAGGTCGTCAGGCTTGGTGGAAAGCTCTCAGCCATCTTGCTGCCTCCATGATTTTATTATTCATAGTTTCTGACTTCTTCTATTGCCCTTGGTAGCCATTAGAACGTGTACTATATGTTTGACCTAAGATATGGGGGTGATATGGTAAGGTTCTGGAATTCTTTGAGCTTTGAGTAGTGGAGGAGATAGAGGGGAACAGAGAATTTTGATTTATACAATCCTAGGTGTTGAGTGGCAACTGTTAAGACAGTCTATTTTGTGGAAAATTGGAAAAAGCTTTCCTTTAGGTGTGGGGATGGGCCATAAGGCCCTTCAGTGAGGGGTAAGTTGCAGTTCTCAGGCTGGTGTGGTAGGGAGGAAGAAATTGGAAGCTTCCATAGGAACTTCTCTCTGCTGGCGAATGAATCACTTGTCCACAGATGTTCTGTATTCTTCCCATGGGGAATGGACACACTGTCAACTGCATTAATTCACCATGTTCTATCTTCTTTCCAAAGGGGATGGACACACTGTTATTGTATTAATTCACCATCAAAATGAGTATCTAGTCTCCACTAAATCTCTGGGGAGTACCAGAGATCTTGAAAGAGCAGTTCTCAAATTAACTTCCTTTGGGGTTATCTAATTTCTGTTGTTGTGTCTCATGGTTTCTAGCACCTGAATGGCAGCTAGCAAGAATACAGAATGCTTCCTAGGCTTAGTAGTCCTCATATGTAGTTAGGAGGAAAACTGATAGTTGGCATATGTAAATTTGAATTTCAGCTCATTTTATTGCCAGCATTTATTTTATTTATTTATTTTTTTTTTGGTTTTTCGAGACAGGGTTTCTCTGTGTAGCTTTGCGCCTTTCCTGGAACTCGCTTTGGAGACCAGGCTGGCCTCGAACTCACAGAGATCCGCCCAGCATTTATTTTTGTTAAAGTACTTCAGTCTAAAAATAAAGATAATTGTAAAATTATAACTTTGAACATTAAGAGAATAAAATACTATTTATAAATCCTTGTTTTTAAAATATATATTAGAATTTTATTGATGCAGTCATTCCACAAAAACAAAACCTATTCATTATTTCTCCATATATTAAAAAAAAGACTTTTCCTACAGTTTGTCATTAATAATATGTTAGCAGGGTCAAATGTCAACAAATGCATTTATAAATGTGTGAGTGGCTAATTGTTTCTCATGGCATGTCCATTTTAGCTAGTTATTGTATCGTATCGATTTTTCCTTATATATGCATATTATGGAGATTCTGGACCAACTTATTGTTTATTTAGTTGCTTGTTTTGTTTTTAGGGGTGTTGTAATTTTTCCTCCTTTTTGGTTCTTTTCTTGGTATATTTGGTTGACTGAAAGGAAATTATTTTTGAATGATGTTTGTGTGTAATAGGGCCTGGGAACCTAAAAGAAAATTCAGTTTCTTCATGATCTCAGTCAACCAATCTACCAACCTACTGAATGCCTACTGTATGCAATGAGAGCCACTGAGTGGGAGACACCACTTTACCTTCTGTGACCTTACGAGACTTTATAATGAAGTATTAGGGACAGACGTTCATTGAGTAAACAAATAAATGCATAATTATCCATTGTGTTCAGGCACACAATAAACTATTTACCCCTCTTAGAATAAGGAGTCACTATTAAAGAGGGGACAGTAAGTGGTCGTCCTACTTAGATATGGGAAGCCCAGAGCTTATCAGGGCTTGCCTCTGCTGGTATTTCTGTGGGCTCATTGATTTACTCTTCTAGGCTGTACACAAAGGTACCATGCATTAAGAATGTGAATTTCTCTTCCATTTTCTCTTTTTTAGTGTTATGAAATACTTCTTAGATTATTTAAAATTCAGCATATGAGAACTGAAGCCCAGTACTTTTCTCAAGTTGTGCTCTATCATATATATATATATGTGTGTGTATATATATAAAACTCACTACTCAAGGACATTTTAATATAATTATGTATTATAATTATTAAATTAATAATAAATTATATAATTTAATATAAATTAATTAAAATATGTATTGCAAAAGTACGTATTTTACTCTAGCAGCAAATAGTTTTCATTTTGTAGACTTGGAGCAGAGGGGTAGAGATTGTATTTGTATTTCTTGTGCTTCTGACTTTGCCTTCAATGCTTGCCCATCCTCACACTCTGCAGTAATTGTGCAGTATGGAAACATTTGAGATAGCAGGCATAAGAAAAAGCAACAAGTTTCCTGCAAGACTACCTTATATGTCACACTTTAGAGTCCTGGTTGTATGACAGGTTTTGATTCTAAAATACCCAACAGAATACCTGTAATTTCACCAAGAAATTTCAGCTTCCCATGGCAAACCTCTGCCCTTGTAACCTATGACACCCACCCAGTAACGGGGAGGTTGTAATGTGCTGTTCTCAAAGGCCTGGAAGTGACTTTTGGAAACTTATATACACTTGTGTGATCATTGTGAACAATGTTGATCAGAATAGCAAAAGGATTCACCAGTAAGCATGTTGCTAAAACACATTATTCAAAACCTGTTTGATGTGCACAGGGAATATCAACAGCCAATGGAGTAGCCCAGGTTCTTCTCATCCTTTTACATAGATCCTTTAAAGCAGTAATTCTTAACCAGTGGGTCACAACCCGTTCTGGAATCGCAGATCAGATATCTCGCATATCAAATATTTACCTTACAATTCAACTACAAAATTAGAGTTATGAAGTAGCAAAATATAGTTTTATGGTTGAGGGTCAACATGAGGAACTGTATTAAAGGGTTGCAGCATTAGGAAGGCTGAAAACCACTGTTTTAAAGGCTTTCTGTGTTCAGATCTTCCCTGAGGAAGCAATCCTTTTTGTAGCCAAGGAAGTTTATGACTCGTTTGATGGCTTGAGGCCTGGTACCTTCCATGATTCCTCCATTTTGCTGTTTAGGTTCTTCTTTCCCCTGGGTCAAGTTGGTGCTTTGGTGGTAACCAGGTCTTGTGTTCCATTCCCGTGTCATGTCTCTGTGTGATCCGTAAATTTCGTTTGTTCCACACTGGAGCCCTGTTTGCTGTAGATGGTCCCCCTCATCTTTCTTGCCTCCCTGCCACATTTCCCAGACTGAAGCTCGGCTGTGGAGCCCTGCCTGTCGGACTCTGAAGCAGACCTGATGCTTCTTTCTCAGCAGATGATGTGGAGGAGAGTGCCTGGTCCGCTGCTGGTCTTCAGTGGCCCCTCTGTGCTCTCTTGGACTGTAACTTCCCTGATAGCCTCGCTGGGATCTTTGCTAATCTGTAATGGTTTTGGCTTTATGTCTGTCCAACGCCAAATCTCATTTATTTTGTAGCATGTCATTGACTTTAGCACCGTCTTAGCTAGTGGGTAGAGTGTAAGGTGTTAGGCATTTATCCAGCACCAGCTATGGCATGAGGTAATAACTTTGTATTCTGACACAAAGGTGAGTGAAACTTGATCCTGACTCCAGGACCACACAGCACAATGAAATTAGTACACGATGCAAGATGGGATAGCAATGACCTAAAGTATTCTACACACAGTGCTGTACTGTAGAAGAACTTCCTTCAGAGACCTTATACCCACATTTCTCTCTTTACTTATTGGGAACACCTAAATTCTGTTTGCTTAAGGGCATTTGGGGAAATGTTGTTTCATGTTTTTCCAAAGTCCTTGCTTTGATTTTGTCTCCCCCACACGATGGAATTTAATGAAGGTATCTGAAGTTAGCATCATGGGCTGGTGAAGAAGAAGCAATATGTCAGTCATCACTCTTACCAAAGCAAGGAAGTCTTCTGTCTGCATTTGCTGTGTTCTCTGTCCACAGCACCCAGTCAGATGATGTCGGGAAATATCAAGGGCCAGTTAGCTAAATATTCTGTCTCTTAATTGACTAAAATGTTGAGGTTCAAAACCTTTGTGTATCTTGCTTACAACTTCTTCTTTTATTTCAAAATAATTCTAAATATTTCTTGTAGAAACTGAAAGCCTTCTTCTGTCTCCTATTTTTCTTTAGACAACAGTGGATGTTTATCCTCGATGATGTAAAGGTGAGGGTCTCAGCACTGTGGGGTTGCCTGCTGCTGACTCTAATATGCTCTTACTCCATATAGAGTAAAGACGCTCAGGCATTGAAAAGACTGACTAATCACACATGACAGAGCACTTTTCAAGGCCGCTCACTACTGTTGCTCTGCAGAGACTCCTGGTGTGCAATCAAAATGAACTCTTACCCCTTGGTCAGTTTTCTGCTTCAGAACATCTTTCTGTTGCCAAACTTGCCATTTTTCATCACATGGGTGTAGATGAATTTCTAAATGGTCTTATTAAATGAAAAAAAAAAAACACACAGTGCCAGATATAGGGGTGAAAACCTGAGAGATCAGGAAAATAAGGAAAGCCACAGCTAACCTTACCTCACCAACTCTGCACCTTCCAAATTCGAGCGACTTCCTGTCTATCCATGCCTATATGCCTTCCTATTCTGCCTTCCGATTTACTCTCTCTGTCCAACTACATCACTTCCTCTTCCTGCCCAGCTCTATCACTTCCTGTCTGTCTGTACAGACCTCCAACCCTCCATGGTTAACTAGTGTTGGAATTTAAGGCATGTGCACCACACCTGGCTCTGTTTCCAGTGTGGCCTTGAACACACAGAGATCCAGACAGATCCCTGCCTGCCAAGTGATAGGATTAAAAGTGTGTGCTAACATTGCATGACTTTTGTGTTTACTTACAATGGCTGGCCTTTTCCTCTGATCTCCAAGTAAGCTTTATTTATTAAAGCACAAATAAAGTATCACCACATTTCAACACAAATAAAATATCACCACATATGGGATAAAATGTCTTTATCCCTTAAGTATGTATCCTATTTTATTAGACAGTTGTTATGATTTTGTCTTTCAAGTTAGCTATAGCTCAGGTAGTCTAATTCAAAAAACATCCTTCCCTAACTTGCTGTACTGATAGCACCTAGAGATTCCCGAGGTATACACTCAGTTGTTGGGAAATGTTTTAGTCTAAGATGATCTCCATCTGATAAAAACTGTCGATTGAGAAGGAGGAGGCTTGCCAAAATTCAGTCCTGTTTCTCATATTCCAGAACCTTTGGTCTATCCTGGAAGGCTTGCCCCTGTATCAGAAATGAAACTCCCTGGAGCCCATCCCTGATCTGATTACCACTGCACTGTTTTCTGGGTAATGACTAATGTTTCAAAGTATTGCAGACCAGTACTTCTGCTACTGAAGACAGCGCTGTTTTTTGGAGGGAGAGAGTGATTGGGGGACAAGTTGTTCCTAAGGTAAAGACCACAGACGAATGAGAGAAGCTGTTGCCATGTTGCCAACACAGCCACGTGCCAGTCTGCCTCAGCTACTTACTTCACCACACTTTTCTGCTTCTTGTGGTTAAGACCGTGTTAGCCTTAGACTGTCCAGGCTCAGTGTGCTTTCCTAAGTTGAGAACTACCCTTACTGGTGTTTTGAAATTTAACACGTAATCATTTTAGTGTCTTTTGGTTTCTCGTACATGTCAGAGAGCCATACTTTTAAAAAATGAGAATCCAGTAGATCAATTTCTTACTATAAATTTCAATAGGAGTTTAAAAATCATACTTTATATAGAGTTGTATTTATTTTAGATGGGAACAACACATTCTGTTCCTAAGGCTTGGGATGGAAATGGCTAGATTTTTGAAGGGCTGCTTGTTTTGAGTGTGGTATATTACAGTAGTAATGTCCTTACTGAAAGGTAGTTGGACTGGTAGAGCCTTTCTCATTTAAAAGAAACAGCATCTTTGCTGGCTGCCAGCTCTACTGCAGGCATGCTTGAAAACTTTCCTGTTGGAATTTGTCTCTCTGATTTGCATGTGAGGCAACCATTAGACACCAGTGTGCTGGCAGCAACAGAAGACTTTCTTCCCTTTAAACATTGGATGATGGTAAATTTAATCAATGCTATTAAAGAGTAGATCATTTTCACGAGGAGTTTATTAATGATGATTTGTATGCCAGCTTAAATGATACTTTTAAAAAGTTAATTGTCCAGAGAGAATTAATTGCAATATTAACAAGGATAGTGATTTGTGGGGAATGAGAGGTGGAGGTGGCATTGGGAGAAGACACAAGTAATAGATGCCACTTAATGTTTACTTGTGACCAGGAGACCATGACACACTTTCTGAGTAATACTGTTCCCACTCCTATCCTTTCAAGCAAAAGTATGATTATCTGCCTTTTAAAGAATGCAACGACACATCTCTGCCTTGTTTGGCTTCCTTTCTGTTTTATCTCCTGATGTCATTATCTCCACATGCTTCCAAATCTTCCACGATGTGAGACAAAGGAAGGCGAAGCCTGTGTTGATACAGGGCATTTGGATTCCCCACAACACTCAGTGTATAGGCATATGGAAACTGTCACTCCTTCTCCTGGATGCCCACTGAGAGCAAAACCAAGCCTCCCTGACATTCTGAGGTGTGTGGAGGTGTAATTTACTGGAGCCCAGGGCCTGCTGCCTGTGCTTTTCATTCCACCTCCCTGGGAAGGAGGACAGTGTAATTTCAAAACTGGAATTGTGATTATGGCTTTCTGATCTACCACTGCCTGTTGGGCATGTTAAAGAGAAAGGAAGAGGAGTTTAATGCAAATCGCCTCCCCATTGAGGCAGGGTCATCTCTAGCTGGTTCACACTGTAATAGCCTTTGGAGAAACTGGTTTTCACTTGAGTTCTTTTAGACAGTGCTTTGGAGAGACATGATGTTTCAGACCCAAAGTCATCACAAAGTCCAAGGTCAAACCCAGAAACCTATTCCTTGTGGTTAGGCAGAGGCTATCCCTTTGTTGGCTAGAGTTCTTCATTGCTTGACATCATGTGATGTAATACACATGCCAACTCTGTAGAAAGCTATTTTATGGGCATATAATCAACACTAACACTTTTATATGCTATAAAATATTGGTTAAAAATATTTCACAGGGTTGTTGAGGGCATTAAAAAATTTAATGTGAACACCTTTAAATTAGGGCTTACTCCCTGGTAGGAACTGATTTATTTCTTGGCAGATGACAAGCCAGTGTGGTAACTGTGCTTTATGGCAGATGAATAGTTGGCAGGCCATGAATATTTGCAGTGTGGCACCAGGCCAAGAAATAGTTCCTGATAGTTCTTGCATCTTCATTTATTAAACAAACCTTTGGTGTAGGGTGAAGGATATTGGGAATAAGGCTGAATGTGGTCCTAGACCCATGAACACACGGTATTTAAATCTCCTTTTAGCATTTTGAAGAGAGCACACCTGTGTATATTTGGGAAGCAATATATACTTGTGAGACAGTGAGAACATCTCATACAGAAAGCAGGGTGACCTGCCAACATGGTCAGAAGAAGGTGAACACAAGGCTGAGTCTGGCTTCTGATGCTCAGCAACAAACAAGAAGATTCTGAAGTATGATTTGTGTGTCGGTTGCTTTTTGGTTCTTGATGCTTCCACAATATACAGAGATAATTGAAAGGACCAAGCAGATGCCATAACAGGCTGCTCAGTCTTCTCTCAGAGATCAGGCCTCAATTTCAGTTTCCTGAGACTTGAGCAAGCAGTTTCTAGGAGGGCCATGAACAAAAGACTGCTCAAAGTTTAGCCAGATGTTTACTTTCTGGGGCCCCTCACCAACTTAGAGTTATGTGCAGTACGTGCTTGACCAGCCAGCCCCCATGGTGGCTCAAGGACAAAGCCTGGGACTTGTGCTGGACTGCCCCCAAAGTAATAAATTGTAACCACCAACCAGTAAATTCAAAGGTTACATACCCTCACCCAATTAAAAGAGAACAGAGATAAAGATAAACCAATCCGAGTTGCACCCGTGCAAAACTCCCCCAACCCCCCTGAAGGGCTTGTGGATTTTGCCTTTAAAAAGCTAGCCACACAAAGAAAAAGCAAGTTCCTCCTGGCCTCACGACTATGAGTGAGTGCTTTGGATCGAGCTTCCCTGTCCGCGGCTTGTAAACAAACAGAAATAAACCATGCTAATTGCATTCTGAACCTAAGGTCTGTGGTGGTTTGTCTTTGGGGTCCTAATCTGGGCATAACAATAATGGCTTAGCATTAATTTAAAAGTTTAGGAACACAGTCATTCTTAATGAGTAGCTCTGATGGATTAGAATTTGCTTCTCCAAGTGAACAGAGACCTTAGCAATGCCATGAGAATATCCTTTGCTCTTTCTGTGTTGTAGAATTGTGGAGTGTCTAGAATCTTTTTTATATTTTAGATGGATTCTTACATGCTGTTTCAGCATGGAGATACGACACTGAATGTGTGGGAAGTTGTAACCATTCATCAGGGATTCAGTCTCACTTGGCAATGCCCATGCAGCAAGAACATTTATTTTAGGGGGAGCCTTGAGTAGAGTAGAAGTCTTTCAGTTCAGGAATATAGGTGCACTGCACCTGTTTCTGGAATTCAGACAGGTCCTAAGAATGGGAGAGTAGTCCCCAGAGTACCGAAGGCCTACCTAGACATCTTTTTGTTTCTCCTTGGCTTACTTCCCCAATCTATGATAATTTTTTTAGTGACTGATATTAAAATATCGTGTATGTGTGTGTGTGTGTGTGTGTGTGTGTGTGTGTGTGTGTGTGTGTGTGTTTGTGCGTGTGCATGTTGGAGCTCTGGTTTTAAGGCTTAATGTTCCAGAGCTACCTTATCTAGTAGATGTAAAATGAAAAGTCAAAGTCACATATAGCTATTTTTATTTTCTGAGAGTGTGTTGGGACCTTTATGATTTGTTGTATCTTAACTATTCCACAAATTAGTTGGCTGGAACTTTGGGCTCCATATTAAATCTGTGAAGCGATATGAATAACTAATTGGGGTGCCAGTGAAAATTGCCTGGTGGGTTTTGCATTTTTCTTTCTTATTTTTCCCCATCCTCTGTTTCCTCTCTTCCTTTTTTCTGATAAAGTCTCATTAGATAGCCCAGACTGACCTTGAACTTGTGACCCTTCGGCCTCGGCAGCTTTAATGCAGGGTTACAGGTGTGTACCACCACACCTAGCTGTCCTTTTTTTAAATCTAAAACCAACTACCTTTCCTTTATCATTGAGAGCTCTACCTGAGTAAGGATTCTCGGGCCTGCAGTTTGCAGTCTAGCACCAGGTTCTTGGAATGATGTGTTTGGTGAGTTTATGCCTGATGTTCTGGGGAGTCCTGGGTAGGAGTCTGGAGACAGTTCTGCCACCATGTCACTCTGAGCTCTTTGCCACTGGGGTGCTGTTGCTTTATCCATAAAACAAGGACTTAAATGAACAGCTAATGGAGTACTGAAATCCTTCTCAGTGGTCATAGTGTAGCCATCCCTCATGGCATGTTGATGACTGCTCTGCTCCAGGCACCGTGTTTATAGCCGATTCAAATAGAGTCTCTGGAATCGAAATATGTTATTCACTTTCTTCCATGAAAAATAATCTGCCTAATCATTTCAAATGAGCATGTATAGTTAACCTTCATTTCAAAACCTAACCCATCTATCTGCCTTTGATGCAGTTTACCAAACTGGTTTCAACTTTAAAGAGACCAAGGCAGCTTTTGTCTTCCTATATTTTAAAAGATGATTGATATATTCAGATAGCTGGGTCATTTCAGGAATAGACTAGAATGAATATTCCGGTGGTGTTAGAGCTGGAATTTTTATTTAGATTCTCCCTTATGAAAACATGTTCGTATGAGAGATATAGTAGAATACAAAGGTAAACTACACTTCTATACAGAATGTCTAAAATATACACCGTAGTTTTGTTTCCTTCCCAACATTGCTGGATTCCCAACCTATAGCCTTATACATGCTGGGCAAGCTCTCTACTACCAAGCTATATACCTAGGCTTAAATTATATGGCTTCTCCCTCCCAACATCTTAAAATATAATTAAGATCAACTAAACTGCCAGAGTTCAAGTTTTTATGTCATAATTTGTATTTTATTTTTAATCTTGTAGAACCTCTAATACCACCTTGTCATTCATTTTCAACACTTATCATGATAATTATGCATTTACTTGTATGATAGATTCATTGACTCCACTCTGACACTAGAAACTGCAAGCTCCTGGAAAGACTAAGTCAGAATCTCTAGAAGGCTCTAAGAATATCCTCTGCCTTTGGATTGAGTTCATGTGCCCTGATCTGGGGACCTCTGACACTAGTTCTCAAAGATTAGGCTTAGGGCAAGGTGTTTAACATGTTTAAACTTAGCAGTACGTGTTTTAGTATTCATTATTGAATATCTTAGAAAGAGCTGTGAATATCAGTCAACATCATTGATATTAAACATCATATTCTTGAAAACACTGTAATTAAAATGTTTGTAAAAATTGAAAAACTGTTGTTGGTGTATGTGCGTGCGTGTGAGTGTGTTGGCGAATAGGAATTCAATGTCTGCAGATCAAGGCAGAATACATGATGCCATTTACTGTATTGATCAGATATAGCAAAGTTGTTCTTACTTCAAGAAAACCGTCCACAGCCCTGAGAGGAGGAAAGGTCGGGGAGCTCTAGCTGCAAGGACAGACCTTCTAGAGATTCCGTATCTAAGAGAAGGAAAATGAGAGTTGCACATAAACCTTTATACTCCCTAAGCTGAGGAAACATGAACAGATAAAACTAATTCTGATGTTTAATATAACTGTGTCCCCAAAATGTTGTCATTCCAACAAATAATCTTCATAAAATTGTTAATATCTGTATATTTTTCCATTTTTCTTGGAATCCAGACTTAAAACTCCAGTATATCTTCTACTGTTGAGGAATATTTGTTTAACTATGTAAAGATATGTTGTATTTGTTTATGTTGTGGAATATTTGTTTAACTAAGTAAAGATGTGTTGCTGTTTTACCTTGCCTGCCTAAGGCATTTGATTGGTTTAATAAAAAGCTGAACTTCCAATAGTGAGGGAAGAGGTATAGGTAGGACTTTTTGGCCAGGAGAGTAAGTAGGAAGAGGAATTTAAGCTTGAAAAACAGGAGAAGAAAGAAAAAGAGACACCAGGGGCCAGACAGACACAGAGGAAGCAGGAAAATAGGACATACAAAATGAAAGCAAGATAAAAAGCCCAGAGGCAAACATATATGAATAGAAACAAGTTAAGTTAAAAGAGCTAATGGGACAAGCCTAAGCTAAGGCCGAGCATTAGTGATTAGTCTCTGTGTCTTTATTTGGGAGCTGGTTGGCAGCTCAAAGAAAAAACAATGACAAATGGTGTCCAATGTGAGCCCAAATTTCCACATAGGACCTGAGAAAGCTGGAGAGAGAGAGAGAGAGAGAGAGAGAGAGAGAGAGAGAGAGAGAGAGAGAGAGAGAGAGAGAAAGAGAGAGACAGAGAGATACACAGAGACACAGATATATATATATATATATAGAGAGAGAGAGAGAGACACACAGAGAGAGACAGAGAGAGAAAGAAAGGAGAGAGAAAAAGAGAGAAAAAAAACCATATACGGCTCCTTTAAGAGGGACTGCTGTGCAGCAGAGCACTTGAGCAGCCTGCACACTAAGTAGAAATGCAAGCTAAGTCAAAATTCCTGCCACAGTGTGGGGACCAACTTCCCAGAGCGGAGGTGTTTAAATGCAGCGCTCTGTTCAGCTCAGCTCCCAGTTAAACACAGCTCTCAGCCAGGTCTAGGGGCTTAAGGCTTGGCTCTCATGGACCCCAGGAGGGGGTGGAGCCAACCATCAGAGCCATATTGCAGAGGGCATAGCTGCTGCTAAGCACTTTAAAATTTAGCTCTCAAGGTCAGAGAACACCAGAGGTGCACAGTCAAACAGGTTCAGACTGAAAAATCCTTTGTGTGGTATGACATTTGCGTTTGAGAGTCAAGGAAACTGGCACACACAGAGGTTGAAGAACCTTCCTAAGGGGCTAAGCAGGTGGCTCAGTGGATGAAAGCCTGTGGCATGAGCCTGATGATGGCACACGCTGTTCACACATCTGTAACTTCTCCACATCGCTGCTGGAAGATGGGAGGTAGATAAGGGCATCTTTCCAGAAGCTTTTGACCCATCTAGTCTGGCTTACCCAGTGAGGAGACCCTGGAACCTGACCTCAACAAGATGGAAAGGTGAGGACCTGAAGTATCCTCTGACCTGCACATATATGCCTTGACATGTGCATGCCTGCACCCACCCTCTACCCCCACAACCTTAAAGTCAGAGAACAGCATTGGTGAGTGAGGAAGTAGTCTCAAGCTGTCCCATTCCAGAATGCTTGCTAACCAGGAGGCTTCCCCGCCTCAGTCAGTCCGTCCTGTGGATAGAAAACTAAACGAGCAGGAAATTGACAGAGAACTTGAAATCTATGTGAACTCATGTTGGAGTTTTATTCTTCACATATAATATGCATAGAAAAGTTGAGAGCAAATAGTAACTGCTTCAGTCATGGTACTGTGAATCTTTTTAACTGTGAGATGTATATGCTATGGTTTAGCTTGTTCACTTACTTCGTTGTGCCTTTTTTTTGGGGCAGGATCTTGCATTGTTGTAGCCCAGGTTGGCCTTGATCTTAGGGCAACCCTCCTGCCTCTGTCTCCAGAGTGTTGGGATTACAGACATGTGCTATCACACCGATGTTCAGATGTGATTAGCACTTATTCTAAGAGTGAATGTGCTGGAAGACTAGTTCTTAGCATGGTGAGGTTAAGGGATTGTGGGATGTGTAAGAGATCATTAGGTTTGGGGGGAGGTAGGCTCTTGGAAAAGACTGAGTTGTGTGTAGTGGGACCTAGTCCCCAGCCATGTGATCTTTCCCTATTCCACACTTGTGTTGTCATCGGGCATAGTTTGCTACCAGACCCAAGGCCATGTTTAGCCCATGAACCTCCAGAAGTTTGAGGTAAATGAAACACTTTCTTTATAAGTATCTAGCCTAAGATATTACACTATAGAAACAGAAAACAGACGATTACAACATAAGTTTGGGGAGTTTCCACTAAGAACATGGTAATTTACATTTATGTATGTATTACATATGCAAATAAGCATCCTGTATGTTTTTCAAAAGAAAGACCTTTAGTAGACACATTTTCTTTTAGTCTATAAGCATCTAACCTTTTAAAAGATCATAAAAGGATATTTCGGAACCAAAAATTACATTTTAAAATGTTTTGTAATTTGTATTACCTAGCATTGCCTGTGCCTGCTAGTTTTTCCTGAATGTCTGTACTTGAAGAATAACCATATATTAAAACTTCGTTCCAAAACCAACTTCTTGCCCATCACTTTTAAGCAGCATTTAAAACAGTAGAAATGAAATAGTTGACCACAGCCCCAGTGTGGTGAGCCTCCATGTCTGCACCACAGATGGCAGAGCCAGAATCCAGAGGGCTGTCATGGTTTTCCTGACGTTTCCCACTCTTTACCTGGGGTTCAGCATACAACGTTGTTGGCTAATGTCTTCTTCCTACTCTGTCCCATCCCTGCCCGCCTTCTCTTCTTTCTTCCTTCCCTTGGTGGAGTTTGTCATTGCTGGTCGGCTAGTCCAGCCCTCCTGTGTTCTTTGGCTTCCTCTCCATGGGACTAAGGAAGGGCTGGACTGTGGCAAAACCCCTTTCTAATCTCTTGTTGCTGTAATCCTGCTGCATGTGTTTGAGAGCCCACAGTTGGTGCGCGTGGGCCAGAGGGCCTTGGCTCAGCACAAGCCCTGTTGGGATCAATTAGAGGTGACTGTGTAGCTGGATTTTATTGACATTTTCGCGTGCCAGGCTTGATTTGAAAAATAGTCTCTGTTACTACATCCTTATCTCTGTTATGAGGGCCTCACATTTGTCAGGTTTTTTAGCCAACACTGTTATAGCAGGAAGGACCTGTGTCATGTGCACAGCCTTGAGTTTCACGGGCAAGGGGTTCCATAAGTAATTCATGAATTTTGGTGCCGTCAGTTTTAATAGTTTAAAATTGTGCTCTCATTGATTCTTGTTATAGAAAACAACCTCTCCCAAGCTTTGCTCTTTATACAGCACTGTAATTCTAAAGAGAATGGGAACAAGGAGAGGGAGGCTGGCATGGAAACAACGCTAGAGGTCCTTAGACCCATGAGCTGGTTAGTTTTTGTCAATTTGAAACAAACCGTAGTTACCTGGGAAGAGGGAGCCTAAACTGAGGAATTTCTTCCATTAGATTGGCCTGTGGGAAAGTCTGTGGGGCATTTCTTGATTAATGATTGGTGTGGGAGAGCCCCGCCCACTGTTTTCTGTGCTGCTCCTGGGCAGGTGGTCCTCACGAATATACAGGAGAGCAAGATCATAAGCAGTCTTCTTCCGGGGGCTCGGCTTCAGTTCCTACATCCAGATTGCTGCCTCGAGTTCCTGACTTCCCTCAGTGATTGACCGTTACTGGGAGTTGTAAGATAAAATAAAGTGTTTCCTCCCCAGTTGTTTTTGGCCGTTTTTTTTTTAATCACTGTAGCAGGAAAAGCAAACTCGAGTAGACATGTAGGAGCTTTGGCTGTTCTGGGGTAGTTTTTCTGATTTTCCCTTTTTACTTTAATGTGAAATTTGTTCATAAATATACACAGAAGTAGCATAATGTTTCTCCATGGATTTTTTTGGGGATGCAGGGATGAAGTTGTATTACTCAACTTCACTCATGTCTATTTTCCTTCTAGTGGAGTCCTTGTGGGAAAATCCTAGTTGTCATTAGTTCACAAGCAGATCTGAGAATTACCTTATAAATCTAATTACCACACTGTCATCACACCCAACATTATGAACCATTTCAAGAATTAATATCTTATAGCTGGCAGACCATTCAAAATACACCTGTTGTCTTTTCCTGGAATGTGTTTCTGAAGCTGTTCCCATTGTAAACTTTATATTGGTTATTTGGATTTCTTAACACTTTTATTATATTACTGCCCATCTTCCCAGTGTTCTGGGTTCCCTCCTCCAAACCATTGCTTTGCTGATGAAATGGGACTCTGGTGTAGAAACAACCAGGCTATATTGTGGATTTGGCTTTTATTTGTTTTTCTATGTCCTGTTTCTTGTGAGTTGGATAGTAGATCTAATGACTGTGGCGTTTTCTTCTTTTGAAGTGTGTCCATGTGCCCTTTGGCCTCCCTTTGTTGATGAATGTTTACCTGTTTTCCCTCGTTCAATGATTGACTGAAGGTACTTGCATTAAGTGCTCTCAGCGGGATGTGTTACAAAGCTCGCCATAAGTTCTCCCCCAATTGATTTCATACCCATTGATGATCATGGGAAGGTCTGCTCTTTCTCCCAAGAATTAGAAAGCTGTGATGTTTCCCTACAGTGTAACAAAGACCCTCTGTGTGTCGGCTGCTGGTTATAGAGTAAGGTATAGTTTGCGCAGGTGAGATGGTGATCTTTGCTTCTTTCTTCTGATTTATAACTTTTGGGAGCAATACACCTGTGTCCCAGCATCCTTCAGTAAGGAGAAATTAAAAATCCCATAATCATCATCATGAACTCATGAATTTTCATATATTGGATATATTTGATTCATTGCCATCATTTTTCTTTTTGCTCCAGTTATGGTATGGTAGGCCACTTTGACCTCTATGTCTTTTTAATATAGTTCCATCAAGATTTGATCAGCTATGTATGCCAATTCTAAGGATAATTATTTGAAATTCTTCTCTGAAATCCCTGAAGGTCTGCTTCAAGGAAATATTTGAGGGGAGGAACAACCTGTACTTTTCTCCAGATACTCCATGTTAGATGTCTTCCTCACTTTGAGGAGAAAAGATGGGAATGTGGCCTGTGGTGAGATATCCACAAGTGTTTGTGATGTTCAGAAAGTAAGTATAGTATGTAGACCCCTGCTTAATAGCTTCCAAGCTATACACCCTGCTCATTGATATTCTTCACATAATAGTATCTTCATTCTCTGAAAGGCATGTGGTGGTAATACCTGTTAGGGTGGCTGGCTGTGTAACAGAAGTCCAACACCCAGTGCAAGGTCTACTGCCTATACTGTAGCATTCATTTTCACGGTGTGCAGTTACATCATGTAACATCCTGTTACGCCACTCTGTGCAGTCACCAGAGGAGATTTTGCCAGAAAACAAGGATTTTTCTTTCATTTTCATTATACAGGTCTTGACATTTCCTGAAAGAATAGGCTTCTTTGTGGGAAGTGAAGTAAACATTTTCTCAGCCCACAGCCCCACGTGGCAGTTTCTTCTTGCTGGTCAGCAGTGTGAAACCTTCTATGGAAGTGTGTTAACTCCTGGTCTGGTGCAACTGTCCTCCAAGGCTAAGGCAACTTTATTTAAGGAGAGTGCTGGTTCTCTCTGTCTTGTGGCAGAGCTCAGAAGAACCATGTACCACACTCTTTAGGTAGTGGTTTGGGAATGCTTTCCATATACATGATTCTTCTGTTCACCTGAAACTTCCCTCCTTCAAATGTTACACTTTAATATTTAATAACTTCTGATAAAAATTTTACTAAAACTGTAAGTCTTTTAACCTCTTCCCTTTTTTCTTCTTGACTGTATCAGTTAGTTATTGCTATGTCACAAACAAACCCATAATTTAGTAGCTTAAAGTACTTTGGGTTCACCATCACTCAGCCCACTGCAGACCCCCTGGGGTGCTCTAAGCTGGGCTTGGCTGTATGACAGAGCTCCATGTCACACATTAAGCTGGGTTTGTGTCTTCACACCAGATGGATCGGGCTTTGGTTCGGTTGACAGATATTTATTCTGCAACCTGATAGGAAAGGACAAAGACTGGAAAAAACTTTCTAATGATATTGACAGGGTACAACCACATGCTAAATATCCATTTAGTCCTATCTAATTCTGCTCCTTCTGTCAAGTCAGTACCAAGCCTAGCATCAATGGGGCAGGGGTAGGAAAAATGTGACTGTTTATCAAACAGTACTTGAATCTGCCATAATTACCAGGGTCAATGATATGATCACCTAACTAGGTTTTTGTGTTATTCAGAGCTTAGTGCCCCCACAATCAATTCTTCCTTTCTCCTGGCTTGATTTATGCCGTAAATGGGTGGGATTTGTGTTCCAATGAGGCTGTGTAAGTTCCATGTAAGACTTAAGGTTTTCTTCTGCAGAGTGAAGTTCTTTTCATGGCTATTGTAAATGTTTGCTAGCCTTTCTCTGTACTTTCCTCTGTTTAATGTTTTTGTTGTTGTGTTTTGTTTAAGTTCTTTTGGTTTTTTGTTTTACCAGAAAGTGAGTGATGTTGCCAGGAATTTGGGAAGTTAAGAGTCTCTTAATATGTAAGGATAAACTTTGGGGGTTAATTCCTTTTGTTATTATAACCAACTTATGTAATTTACTATAAGTTCTAGATTTCAGAGCCTTAATTTTCCATTCACAAGCAGCTCCCAGAAGTGTCAGGAAGAAATTGCCCCATCTCTGGGTACTTGCAAATGAAACAAATGGGATGATATATTTGAGAGCCTGGGGGATTATGCTGGCATTCACATATAGAATAAATCATTTTCAGCTATAGCAGTGTCATATAAATATAAACGCTATAATTCCTAATGTAATCACTCCACCTAAGCTGCATTGAAATTTACTTTACCTCAGTGCAAATGACAGAGGGAGAGCCTGTTAATATTATTAGTGTTATGAACTCATTGAAAAAAGTACATTGTAAAATGAGAACATTTATTTTGGAGATAATGCTAATTTCATGTATACTTAATCTGTTTTAACACAGGCCCAGTGTTCTTTAACTTGACCAAGTCTACAATAAATCAAAAGTGACAAAGTGGATTTTTTATTTTAATATATTCCACAATAAGTAATATCTAAATAAATCACATAGATCAGATTTTACCAGGTTTATAAAAATGACATTTTTTTGTTGTTGATGAATGAAAAACACTACTGATTTTGTGTGGCTGCTTTGGGTATGAAACGTCTTGCCAAGTGCTGTAGTAGTTAGTATTTTTCTCTCCCGTCTCCTTTTTCAGTTAGCAATCTATAAGCTGAGATGCATTAAATGTAATGTAATGTGAGAGCAGAAAGTGAGGTCATCACTGCCCATAAGTGCCGCCTCATCTCCATTAGTCAAGGCCTTAATTTAATAATGCCTTCCCTGAGTTTCATACAGGAAGGAAAACGAATTTTGTGATGGGCAACAATGATGTTGTTTGATTTGATGGGAAATCCCAGCCTTCCTAGGGCTTTCCAATCCTATTTTCTTCCTGAACCCCCGGGGGATGGAAAATCTAATTGAACCACAGATATCCTACTTCTACTTCTTTCTCTCCTGGACTTTCTAGGGGCTTACCCCATCCCTGCCTAGCCCCTGTCAAGCACTCAGATCCACAAATGGATCATAGCAGTGGCTGGTCTTTTACCTACAGACAGGCAGCACTATGCTTCGTGGATATTTCCAGGTCTAGTCTTAGGTGTTTGAGATCTCACTCGGTGTGGTTCCATTAGCAGAGATTTCACTCCAGGCATGGTGTAGGGTTCTTTAGTGATGGTAGTTGGTTTGCATTGCCCCACTGCTCTGTCATCCCCAACTCTTAGTCTTTGTGGATTACAATCCTTGAGTAGATTGCCTTTTTCATTCTTGAGCCCCATACTTAATTACCATACTTCTTGGTCTCCTAAAGAAAACAGCTCTGCATTATTTGTTAAATATTAACTTTGTAGGGGATATTGTGTTAGGGACTAGAATTGCTAATAATAGTTTATTCTTACTAATATCCATAAAAGTTTTGAAGTAGGCCAGTCATGGTAGCTCACGCCTTTAATCCCAGCACTTGGGAGACAGAGGGAGGTGGGTCTCTGAAGACTCGAATGTAGAGTGTTCCAGGTCAACCTGGGTTATACAGTAGCAAGACCCTGAACTAAAGCAAAACAAAACAAAAAACAAGAAGAAGAAAAAGAGAAAGACAAGACGACAGGAAAAAAGAAAGAAAAATACAGAAGTAGCTGATACGGTTAGAAAGGGATAAAAAGTAAGTTCCAAAGAACCCCAAAATGAAACGAGTGGGATCAAGATATATGATGTAAAAGATGCATAGAATAAATAAAAAGAAAGTGGGGGGAAAAAAGAACGCCAAGACATAGTAAGTTCCCTTAAATGGTTTAGAGTCCCACTTGAGGGCGGTTCTTTTGGGTTTGTGTAGCTGGTCTGTGCAACCAAACAGAATAGAGCCATCTGCACTTGGCACTTTGAATTTCCCTGGGGGATCTGGTGCTGTCCCTGGAACCCCGGATTCTAGCCACCCTGGTTCATGATTAGGATGATCAGACGCTCTGGGGGATTCAGTAGTGTTCAGGGTATTTACATGAATTATCGTGTTTCGGGTTATGTACTGTGATTAGCCCTGAGAAGTTGTTGTCTCGTGAAGACTGAGTCACGTAATGCAGCTCGATTCCATCCTGTGTGGTTCTTGAGTCTCCCTACTTCCCTCAGCTGTCCACATGACCCGCCTTCCCTGGTGCAGGGACCTTCTTCCCATTTCAGCTCCTCTTTGGTGGCTTCCCTCTGCTGGCGTCCCAGTGTCTTTGCCACTAGTTTTACCCTTTGTCATTGATTGCCTGTTGTCTGTGCGCTACTCGAAGAACATTCTAGAAATGAATATCTGCAGTATTCCATGCCCCAAAGTGTTCTTGTATGATGCTGGGGAACTCTTACTCTTATTTACTCTTATTTTTTACACCTTACAGAGTTTTAATGATACAAATATAAATACTTTGGAAAACAATAAAGTACTTTGCTGTCTCCACCCAAGTCTCAGATCATGGGTATTCTAGGGATGGTGACTGTGACTGTAGAGCTTGAGAAAAAATGACATAATTGGCCTCCGTGACAGTCATCATCTTGCAGATTTGTATAGAGCGGTTGTGTAACGGTTCTCTGAACAGAGGAACTGTGTCATCTGTTCCTACCGGAGATGAAGACAAAAGTGTACCAGGAGGTCTGTCTGCCTGTAGCCAAAGGGAAGTGGTGTTCCTTCATGTTGCCACAAGTACATAACCGCATGTGACCCCTTCTTGAGCAACTTCATCAGGCACAGGAAATTGAGACATGACTGAATTATGTGTCAGGGAAGAAGAATTTCTGAAATGTTTAAACAAAAGTTGGCATAGTCATAACATTTTCCTATCAATGCAGGAAAACAATCAAAATGAAAGAGAAGCTCAAAAATTTACTTACAGAAAAACATTTTTCATGATGTTGAATTTACCCCGCTAGAGTTGCTCCTAGATTTAGCAAAGAAAATTGTGTGATACCATTGCAACTTACTTTCAGGAAAGCAGCAAATCACTTCTTAGTGTAAGTATAGCCCACATGAAGTTGGGGACATACTGGGGATTTCATTTGAAATCTGTATTTAGTTGAATATCATGTGGTTTTTCTGGCAACCTTACTTTTCAGGAAGTCTATAAATTTGTGTTTCCCTAATGATAAATTAGAGTACTGATTCTTTTTTTTCAAACAAGTAATGTTCTAAAATTTGGCCTTTGCATTAGTTCCCCTGATAGAAACCTATTTAATAAGGAATGATATGAATTAAAGACTAGTGTGACCACAGGGATGTTCTATCAAAAGTGAAGATGGATCTTGGAAATGAGGAAGAAGGGTTTATAGTTACTGTTGACCAGATGGCCCTTTCTCCCTGTTCTACTCTTGGCTCCTAAGTGTGCCCTCTGGAGGCTATGGGAAATAATCCTGTTGATGTTATTAGTAGTCAGTGCCGGTTGAAGCCAATTATATGAATGGGTCAACTATTTGTTCTTAGTTTTTCCTTCTCACAGTAGCCATAAGAGGTTTGGTAGGTGAGTATATGATTTATGTGTTGCAAATTTGACTGGCTCAGACTCAGTCTGCCCTTAATTAGCCTCCCGAGTGGCTGTTTTATACAAGCACATGCCACCCTGCTAAGCTCAGTGCAGGATTTTTAATGGCCATTGTACTGGGTGTATTGTATGTGGGTTTTGTTTTGTTTTCCATGGGAATAATATACTTTACACAGTTGATTTATAATGAGCTTTTACTTTATTATATTTTGAGACAGTATCTTTAGCCTAGGCTGGCCTCAAACTCCTGACAATAATTCTGCTTCTGCTTCCTCAGTATTTCAAATGTAGGCATAAGCCACCAATCTGTGCCTGAAATTTCATTATCCTAGTGTTCCATCCATGTTGCTGCCAATAATGAAAATTCAGTTTTATGACCAGGTGCTATTCTTGTGTGTGTGTGTGTGTGTGTGTGTGTGTGTGTGTGTGTGTGTGTGTGTGTGTGTGAGAGGGGGGGGGACATTTTCTTTATCATTCATTCATTGGTGCCCATCTAGATTGATACCTAGATAGGCTGTTATGAGTAGCGCTGCAGTAAACATGGATGAGATATCTCTTTGACAGAATGATTTCCCTCTTTTGCATACATGCATACTCAGAAGCTACATGAAGTTTTTTGAGGAATCTTTATATTGCTTTTCATGGTGGTTGTACGACGTTACATCCCCACCAAATAGTGTTAGAGAGTCCCCTTTACTTAGCATTCTTCCCAGCATTAATTGTTTTTGTTATATCTGTTTTTGAGACTGTCTAAAACCTACAGTTTCCCTCCCTCATCTTCCCTAGAACTGGGACCACAGGCATGCACCACCATGCACCATGGGTTTTGTCTTGTGTATCAGAGCTATTCTAACTGTGGTGAGACATTATCTCAGTGTGGGCTAGATGTTCATTTCCTGGACGATCAGTGATTAGTTGAATGTTTCTTTCATAGACTTTGGTCTTTCATATATCCTCTGTTGAGAGATGTCTTTTCTGGCTCTTTGCCCATTTTTAATTGAATTAGGTTGTTGTTGTTTTGTTCAGTATTTTGTTGTTGGTGGTGGTGTTTGTTTGTTGTTGTTTTTTTATTGTATTTTTAGCCAGGTTAAAACTTATTTTTGTCTACATTATACACATGTTGTTAAGACTCTTTTAATTTATACATTCAATAGTTATAAAACAGATATCAGAGAATTCAGTTATACTCTTTAAATATTAAAACTTATTTTGCTTTGCCTCATTTTCCCACATACCATTTTTGTACCCATTTCTTGAAACCCTCAGTGACCACCAAGGGGCCTGTTTCTGATGTAAGCACATAAGGGTCCTTTTATTGTCAGATTCAACCTGGGCCACCACAGGGCAGATGGAAGGAAATGTGGCAGTGGCCATGAGCCCAGGTGTAGAGAGTTTTTATAGGGAAAACCCACAAGTCAGGAATTACATGCTTGGGATTGGGTAGAAGGGATATGGGGCAGGGTGAGTTTTTGAAACTGTTGGTCTAGACTTTTGGCAGGTAACCACAATCTGCTGAACAGGATTATCTGGACTGCTCAGCAGAATTATCTAGATATCTTCAAGGGCCATAAACATAAACATGGAATGTCTGCAGGAGTTGTCTGTTTGAGTTGTCATGGCATATTCTTGAGGTCTTTCCTGGAACTGAGGACAGCTGGTCCTTCCTGGAACTGAGGACAGCAGGTGGTCTGAGATGGTGACCCTACCCTAAGATGGGGTCTGTATTGCCTTCACATCATATTTTATATTTTTCCCAATTCATTGATAGTAATAATCTATGTTGAGAGTGATACCCAGGCTCAGTGGGCAGGTGCATGGTTGAGTGCATGAGCAACCTCCCTCTGCATTGATAACTGGGTGGTATTCCCTTGTCTCTGCTTCCTCCAGCTAGCTGATGATGGGCTTCCTGTAGGGCTGTAACTGTGTGGACACACTGCTTCATTAGCTAGTTTTTGGGAAGGAAGTTTGCAGCTTTGTTAAGGCAATTTCTTCCTGATGACCTGTTAAATTCTTTTCTTTTGCTAATTCCCAACAATTCTACTGAGTCTTATTTACTATTCCTAAGCATCATTTTGTGTGTGTGTGTGTGTGTGTGTGTGTGTGTGTGTGTGTGTGTGTGTGTGTTCGCGCGCGTGCACGTGCCCTTCTTATAGCTGTTGCTTTGGCAGTATTTCATCCAAATAAACATATTATCATACTTTAAATTTGTTCATTAACTTTCTTTTACCCCAAAGGTATTCAAATGAATAGCTACATTATTTATGTTCAGAACCCGAGGCACCACAAATTGAAAAATTCTTAGCTAAATTTTGATTTATCATGAATTTTGAGTTGTCATGAATTTTTTTCTTTAATCTCATTTTGTTTCATAAAACCCTGAACTTACTATTTAGAAAGTAATGGAGAGCATTAAGCAAAAAAAAAAAATATATAGGTATTATTCAAAGCTTTTTGATGTCAGCATAGACTGTTGCTCTGATACTGCAGATAAATAGCTGGCATGTTAACACACACACATATATATATAAATGAGAAGTCCCCTTGAAGGTGCAGTAAAGTGCTATCATTTAAAACTCTAATCATTTAGGATTCGAAATTGCATGGAGCTGTGGCTCATTGAAGAGTGCTTATGAGTGAAAGATCTTTTCTTAATACCCGTTCCATCACTCTTAAGAACACAGGAGAACCAATTCATAATCTTGTTTTATAAGCAACATATATTTAAAATGTATTCTAGTTTCCATAAATATTTGAAATAATGTTATAGTATAAGAAATATAAAATGAAAAAATGTCCCACTTCAGCTTCCTTCCATGTGATTGGTCTTTCCTATAAATTATGTAATTACTATTTGTTATTTTTCTTATTATTCAGAAAGAGCACAAGCAGGCTATTGCTGTTAGTATGGCATTTGACTAATTTTTGTAGCACATTTCTTTTCTCTGTTTTGATCATTTACTGTGGGGTCCTTCCTCCATATAAGGATGGAGATAGATTTATCCTAAAAATTATTTTCAATGGAAATGTTTACTGTTTCAGGGGTTTGAACTTCTTGTTACTGGCAACTTTGAACTTTATTTATGAATGTTCAGCCTTCTTCTACTCCTCTGATTCTTAGCTCCCTTTTTTCAATTTTAGCTTCTTACTGAATAAAAGCAAGCAAGCCCCCCCTGTTTACCACATGACTTGGCATTCATCCTTAACCTCCCTCCTGGTGCAAAGACTCTCCAGATACCATGTCTGTTTCCTGCTATGAGAAAGAATCCTGACACTTCCCACCCTCATGGCAAAGTGGGTTTAGATGTCTCTTGACTGAATGTAACAATCCTTCCTGAAAAGTCTCACCCTGTGCCACGTTTAGTGCTCAGCTACATTATTTATGTTCAGAACCCGAGGCACTACAAATTGAAAAATTCTTAGCTAAATTTTGATTTATCATGAATTTTGAGTTGTCATGAATTTTTTCTTTAATCTCATTTTGTTTGATAAAACCCTGAACTTACTTTATAGAGAATTTAGTATTCATGTGAAAACCATAAAGGAGAAATAACCAGACTTCCAAATGAGAGGAATGTTGGGAGAAATGTGAATTGAATAAGCTGCTTGGAGAATGTCCAAATATTGCAAAATTGTTTTGAAAATACCAAGTGGAATTCCATAAATAATCAAGAAAAACCAGATGCCTTTGATCACCAGATAATCTGTGGACGTGTGCCAGGGTGTCCTGAGCTCTTCTCAGCTGTTCTTAAATTGACCATTTAATATGAAAATAGATTCGAAAACATTTAACCCTTTTGCCAAATCCAATTTGTTTTAATTAACTCTGATTGTCTAGATCCAGAGTTAATAAATAATATTCTAAAATGTATTAAAGACCCTCAATTTTCTTTCTTGGTCACATCAGCCATTATTTACTGCAGATCCACTGTAAACAAAGCATTGTACCTGTTTCCACTCAAGTTAAAAGTAAAATTTCACTGTTCACTGATAAATTACCAAGAACAGTTCTAATAAATGCTGTAAGTGTGTGTAGAATCAATTACAGCATTTCTTGTGTGGATATCTAAAGCTTTTATAACTGAGTTTTTATCCACTGCAAGACAATCTAGGGGAATATAGAAGTGTCAAACTTTTCCCTTTGTCAAAGTAATATTTTATGATGTATTTTAAGAGAGTAGATAAAAAGCAGTACAAGGACACATGGAAGGGATACTTGTATTAAAACCTTAAGGACTACTAAAACCCAAGACAATGGAGTTGAGAATCAGTAATGACTGCATTGCTCTGGCAGTTCCTTAGGGCTGGAAGTGTATTCCTCTCTGTCATTTCCCCAGGGAACTGTTTTGTTTGTTTCAATAAGAACAGAATTCAGTCCTGCTTATGTTTGCACGATGACATGTTTTGTGGATATTTGAGGTGTTTTCCTGTGGGTGGGTGGTTATGTCTGCGTAGAAGTCTTTTATTATGAAAAGTCTTTGCTTCAGATGTTGATGTTGTCATATCATTTTGTGAGGTGAACTAAAATTCCCTCATTCCTTCAGCAAGTGTGACCCAAAGATTGGGAACTGATTTGTATTTGACTGCACAGTATTTAGTGAATTGTGTGTGCACGTCCCTCTAGATTGTCTCAGTTGTTAGAGGTGAAACTTTGTATTAGCCTTAAGCTTCCAGATCGGAGTCATGCCTTTGCTCTACTTGCCTTACAGTCTTCTGCACTCCCTCAGTCTCTGTTCTTCAAACCCTCATCAGCTTTCGAGAATCTACTTCTAGCCTTGCTTCCCCTCTCCTGCAAAAACCCCTTTTATGACCAGGCTCTCCATGTCAATCAGCAGTGTGTCTGTTTTCTGATAGAATGGCGTCCTCCCATCTTCCTCTAGGTCAGTCCATTCTTACCATGTAAGGAGATGGTTCAGCTACTGGCTCTTCCATAGCTTCCTCTGCTTCTGCTAGTATAATTTACTACTTAATCTGTGTGCTCATATTCACGATGCCATATTACATTTAGTGTACTAGGTGGAGCCAAGTCTTTTCCACTTATTTTCACAGGGAACATTAAAATAGGTATGTTTAACTGGATAGAAAAGTGATACCTAGGAAGCAGGCGAGGCTAGAAGAATTCTCTAAAACATCACAGATGTTGGAACTGCAGGGAACAGGGTGTGTTGAGAACAAAGATACTTCCTGGAACTGGCTTCTGAGCAATAGGTGCTACTCCATGGTGCTACTGTAAATGAATTCAGGTCACTGGGCACCTACGATCCAGGCCGTTGAAGAAGGATGGGCCTGCACCCTTGTGCCAAGATTTCAGAATGGTAGCTTAGGGTACAGTTTGGTTGCTGTTATGAATGGGAAAACTAGCCAACTAGACTCAAGTGCATCTGGAGGGAGTGCTGATGCCCAGGTACAAGCATTACTTGAGTGGTTGAAGACAATGAAGTCACAGACCTGCAGGACAGTAGAGAGACTCCCTTCTCCTATTGAGGAGAAGGCTATATTGAGAACAGCAGTTGGCAAAGCTGGAATAGTTTGTAGGCTGCTGACCCAGCATTGCAGGGGAGGGTGGATATAAAGCTGATTGATAGACAATGGCTTAAGGACTAACTAAGAGGATACGTAAGAATCTTCATGTTTAGCTACTTCATGTAGGAATTGTAACTTACTTATTTGTCATCCCTAAATCTTTAACATTTTTATCTTTGTATATCTCATTTTACAAAAATCTAACCAATAGATGCATAAACTGTGGCTGAATATTGACCACGTAAACCTGAGAAGGTTACAAACACATTATATTTAGCTTAAACTACTTTCCAAAACCTAGAAAATTACTGAATTATACAATACACATCCAATAAGAAGGGATCATAGATTCCAAGAGTCTGGCATAATGTATAGTATGTAGTAAAGGGTCCATGAGATAAAAATACATTGTTGGCTCTCTTTCCACGTTGCTATACTATTTACAAGGTAGGTTTCCCCAAACCCATGGGAGAATTTCTAAAGTCAGTTCTTTATAATCACATGGTACTAAATTTTTTTTTTAGAACTCTGGAAAAGGAAGTTGGAACCATTTTATTGAGCTTCTGAGAAAGTTAACAGAAGATGTTTTCATGGTATTGGAGCCAAGGATGATTCAAGCTTTAATTTTCATATTGGTTTATAGTAAAGCCAGTTTATCATGGTGAAGATCCATGCATTGCCTTTCAACCTATGACAGTCACGAAATTCTTGTAAAATTGTCCCCAGAGGATCAGAAGTTCAAGATCATCCTCAGCTACATAGTGTGTTTAGGGCCAGCAATGGGCCACATGAGACCCTATTTCGGGGGGGCAGGGAGCAGACAGATAGAGAGAGAGACAGAGAGAGAAGTGGGATGCTATCTGAGATTTAATTGCCCTGGTCCATTTAACTAATTGAAGAGATGAGCTTCCATGTACCTTGGACAAGAGACAAATGTAACTCACTAATAGTGGACCGACCATCCAGCACATCATTCCCTTTGAAAAGATTGAGGACTGTGTGAGGTATCATGGTTATATGTGTGTATGTCATTCCCACTGAAATAAGAGATCAAGAATCATGAGATGGGCATGGTGAGCCCCTTTTCTCTGCTTCCTTCCTTCCCTTCTCTCTCTCCCTGTTTCTTTCCCTCATTTTTGGTTTTCTTCAGTCAACACTTACTGGGTGTTTTGGAATGTTTAGTGCAAGTACAAGAGGAAGATGTTTCTGATCTGGAAATACTGAAGACTGCTAGCCAGGAGGAAGACAGAGAGAGAATGAAATGATTGTTCGGAATAGTAAAAAATCGCTGTGTAATAGTTGGCACATTGTCAGCACTGGAGATGGACGGGTGTGCTAAATGTATTTGGAATAAAGCTCTCCCGTGGACTGTGGGTAAGGCAAAATCATATTGCAACCAGCACTGTTTGAAAAAAACAACAACAAAAAGTTCCCTAGAACACATTGTTTTTCCCTTCTGCTGCATGGTTAGGAGGAATGCTGTTTGGTGAACCTTTTTCTGCCAGCTGTTCCCATCAGCCTTTGCCTGCAGGCTTTTCTTGCTCAGAGAGGTAGAGAATGCGGCGGTACAGGGCTTTGGGCACTCCGTTGGTTATTGCTTCCCTTATGTTCCTTTAGTCTAGTCATCTATGAGATGCTTTTTAATTCTTACATTGTCAACTAAACGAATTCATAAGTCTCCAGGGACTCGTAGCCGGAAGGCACACGGGCTGGGTAACAAAGCCTAAGACATTGACTTTCCATCCTGACACTGTTTTGGAGTATTTCTTTGTGTTCATTTCCTGGTGTAAACTGGGGCACAAGATCTTGATGTGAACTTTTAGTTGTTCATTTTAATAAAACTCTTAAGACAGTCCAGGGCTGCAGATAGTCTTCCAATCTTTGTCTGAGGAATCCGTACATTCGGCTGCTTGACTCTTTTCCCTCAAAAGTGCGTCACTTCCTGTCACGACTGTCAGTCACTGATGTCATCACTGATCTGCTTACTTACTTTTGAGATGCTGAGGTCACTGCACATCTCTGTTCTCCTCTTGTATTGGTTCTGGAGTCCACTTCCTGAGATTGTCCCTGGACGATGTTCAGTGTTATGGCTCCCTGTGGAATCTTCATTTCTTCCTCATCCAGCCCACCTTGCAGACTGCCTTTACAACGAACTTGTTCTCACTTAGTCGCTTCAGCTCCTTCAGTGGATCACCATTACCGAAACAAGGATCAAAACTCCCATCAAAAGCTGGGCGTGGTGGTGCACGCCTTTGATCCCAGCACTTAGGAGGTCTCTGGGAGTTTAATGCAAGCCTGGTCTGTATAGCGAGTTCCTGGTCCTCCAGGGCTACATAGTGAGACCCTGTCTCCAAAAGAAAACCACACACAAAGTAAACAACCAGCCACACAGACAGAAATGCCTTCCAGAGGAAGCCTCCTTCCTTAGTTACCCTCAGCTCTGCTTTGTCTTCTGTTTCCACCCTTGGCTGTCCCCTTCCTGTTCCATCCAGAGTTTCTAGGTGGGTATCCATCCTTTCTCTGCTATACAGCACGGAACTGGCTTGAACTGGCTTTTCTTAGTCTATGCTCTGGGTTCAGTGTACATATGCTTCTGTCTCTTCACAAGCACCGTTGACGACAGCAGCAGAAGGGAGACAACCTACAAAGAGTTTCGTCACTCCCTTTCTTCTCCACGGCAAGTCTGTGAGACAGGTAGCTGCCGTTTCCTCCAGTTTATACACCAGGTAAGGTGAAAACAGTTTTCCCTAAATCTTCCCACAAGAGTTAGAATTGACAGTCAGTGAAATCACTCTTACTGGAAAGCCCTGCCTTTTAATTACGGCACCATGTGACTTCTCTCATTAGGCTGAGTATCCCTTGCAGGCAAAAATTCCATGTGTAATTATAGTTGCATGAGCGTAAAGTGTTCATGCACTTGAAGTGGACTGAAGGTGGGGGTTTAATAATGTGTTTAGTTTACATAGTCAGTTAAGCTTACGTAGCCAAAGATAACTCATTCTCAGAATAAACGTATTGAGCATCATTCATCTGACGGTAAAACTTTGCTTCATTCATTGTCTGGCAGTGCTAATGTCAAGTGACATGGTTCTTGGCACAGCTAGTCACTGTTACTGAAGGTACTGCAATATGTTCTAAATGTCAGGCAGTTCACTGCTCTGAAGGAGGCACATTTGGGGAGGACTTAGAAAATAGAAGTTGGGAAATCATCCTAGTGATATTATTCATTAGTATTTCTCTTTGAGGTTGTATTTCACTGTTTCAGCTGCTTACTTTTGTGTTAACTCATCAAAGCAGCAATTCCCTGGTTGAATCACTTGTTGATAAAGGAAGCATATTTGTTTCCGTCTGAGCTCTGTAATTCACAAGAAAGATCTTGGGACCATTCACTGTGCCGCCGTAGGAGCACCCAGCGCAGAGTACTGTGAGAGTGCCCAGGGATGCAGGGGTGAATGGCACACCACCCTGGTGTACTTGCAAAGCAATCTAAGTTGTTCAGGATCGCTCGCCACAGATTGCTAACGATTCCATCGCTAGTGACAACAAACAGCCGGAGTTCATCCTCATAGGTGGCCACTGTCGTTTTCCGTGGCAGCGACATGATAAGCACTACAGAGTTCCCAGGGGATTTCAGTGGGAGCCTTTCCAGGCATGTTTCATGCATCCACCCTGCCCTGAGGAGTTTTTCTTTCCCAGAGGAACTGATGCAAGTTAAAGCTATCAGTTCTAGAAGAGCTGGCTGCAAACTCATTTCTGCCCGTTTCCTACAAGTCCTGCTGTTTTGAAACAGGCGACAGTTCTAGTATTCTGCCGTGTCATTTACACTATACATTTTTTTCCTCCTCTCAGTACCCAGTGAGAATATAGAAGACTTTCTTTTCTCTCTCGATATATTTTGAGATCCATCAAGACTTAGCTGATGGTACAACTCTGGGAACACCTCTCTTGCGGGCTAATTCCCAAGTCCCAGGATACCTTCAATTGCTTTGGTCAACGACATAAAAAGGAGACTTTGAGGGCTCCTGACTAATTCTTTGACATTAGGATGTTGGGAGTTGGGTGGTACCATGATAGTTCCCAGTTGTAATCTAGGAGTAGCAATTTATTTATTTAATTTATTTTTCCCAGGTACATGTGACTGATCTTTGATTATCATTGTAATAATGTTCACTGGGTGACGGTTGTAAAAGAGGTACAAGAAGGGTTCTGAAGTCGTGTATTAATCCACTGCATGGAGATAGCCATCTTGTTAACTGCAAAGAGATGAGTGAAGGTTCTCCATAGGGACAGAACCACACATAAGTGTGTGTCTATGCTGGTGTGCTTACAAGTGTGTTTCCATGAGTGTGGAGGCCAGAGGGTGGTGTTGGTGTCTTCCTTCACCTTGTTTTTGAGATAGAGTCTTACACTGAATCTGGAGCTCACTGATTGGGCTAGATGAACTAGTGTTGAAATGAACTTTGCCAACCATCAAGTGTGCTGGGATTGAATCCTCCTGTATGCTTGACTGGTCTCATACTAGGCCAATTGTTAGAGTCTTTGGCCTGGAGCCCATAACTGAAGCTCCCTAGGGCATCTCTCTAGTCAGTGGAGAAACATTTAGTAGCACAGACTTTCAGGGCCAGTTTGACTGATCAGTTATTTATTGGGTGCTCAATGAACCAAACACCATGCTATACTTTGGCAATACAGGGATGACCTGTTATCCTGACTCATGAAGTTCATGTTTTACTAAGCAAGAGATTTCAAGTAAACAAAAGTAATTATCGAGAATGGGGTAGAAACACTCAATAGTAGTGTACTTGTCTGTCATGCCCAGAGCTCTGGGGTTGAGTCTTAGCACTTCTAATAATAATAATAATAATAATAATAATAATAATACAGACAAAACCCAACTACAAAGAACCAGTATTTGTGTATTTAGAAATAATAATGAAAATTGACATCATTGGTTTGAATGAATAGCATTGAGGGAAAATAACTTTAGTCTCTCGTAGAAAGACAGTCTCACAATGTCTAGGGTGAGAAGGCCAGCCCATGAAGAATATATCTATCAGTTAATTTCATGTTGCTATGATAAATACCTACTAAGAGGACTTCAGGAAGAAGGCATTTGTTTTGGCTTCTGGGAAGGCATGGCCGTCTGAGTTTGAGCTTAGCCAGGAAGCAGAGAGAGATGAATGCTATGCTCAGGTCATCTTTACGTTTTCATTTAGTCAAGGACTGCAGCCCTTTAGATGACATGCCAGAATTCTGGGTGGAATTCTCTTTATCAAATAAATCTTTCTATAAACAACATCTTACACATGTTTCCAATGGTGACTCTAAATCCCGCCAAGTTGACAGTCAAGATGAACTGTCACAGTACAGGGAAGCGTTCAGGCAGAAGAATGACACACACAGATACCCTGATGTGAGAAGCATGGCATGAATCATGACTTGAGCTGTCAGTGTCTGCAGTGTGGCTGGGAAGGTCAGAGTGCACAGAGAAATTCAAATGATGTACGAGTTCTCGAAGCAGCCCTGCTGGGGGTGGCAGAGCCAGTCTGGACAATCCAAAGAATGCCCTCTGTGCTGCTCTGCCAGGGTGCTAAATGAGACACCAGGAGAAGAGTGCAAGAGAAAGGAGTTTTCCCACACTTCTGAAGACACCTGGTTTTTGGTTGGTTGGTTTGGTTTGGTTTGGTTTTTGGGGGACAGCGTCTCACTGTTTAGCTCTGGCTGTCCTGGAACTCTCTATGTAGATCAGGCTGGCCTCCAATTCACAGAGATCTGGCTGCCCCTGCTGGGATTAACGGTGTGTATCACCACCTTTCTAAGACATTTCCAGATGGCAGTATTTTCTCTGTGTTCTCCGACAGTCCGCCATTTTTTCATAATACTACACTGTGTCTCTTTGTTCTCCAAATTTACTCTTTGTATAAGGAGGCCCGTGAGGTTTACTCTGGGTCTACCTTAGTAGCCTCATTTTAAATTAATTGTGTGTGAAAAGGCTTTACCATCAAATGCTACGTTCTGAGGTTCTGGGGGGTTTAGATTTCAACATATGTATTTTAACGGTATACACTTTAGATTTAATATCCTTCTTCTCATAGTTCTTCCCACTCATTATAGTTTCTAGTCTAACAAGACAAAGCCTGTATTGTTTACTTGTTCTTGTGGCCAAGTAGAAAACTATAGCACATAAATTATTATCATTAGAGCAACCCTAAACAGACAGTGGTATAGTCTTCACAGATTGCAGAGCCAGTGAGGGGAGGAGCTGGCTTTGGGGCTGCTTGCTCCGCTGGTCAGGCTCTTTAGCAGCTTTCTTTCCTAGAGTCCCCTGTGAGCCAGGGTTCTCTAGTGCAGACAATAGGTTCCTCCCTTGCCGGCTTAAGTGGGATTTATTGTGATATTAGCTGGTTTATAGACTCTTTGCAAGGTTGCAGAAACATGCTGTAGGCTAGATTTTCACGAACGTTTCCTAGAACCACCCCCACAGGATTAGCCTGGCAAGAGAGTCGCTGCTGCTGCTGCTGCTGCTGCTGCTGCTGCTGCTGCGGCTGCTGCTGCTGCCGCCAGCCCCCAGAGGCACATGGCCTCCCTGCCAGTGGTGCAGTTTCCGCACATCTGTCTCCCAGACCCATCGTCCCTGCCATCACCTGTGTTTGCGAAGTAGATGCCCAGGTTCCACGGGGTCAAATCCAAATGTGCCAGGCTGCGCAGCAGCTGCAAGGGAAGGCTGGGAAGGCTCGGCAGAGCTGCCGCAGACAGTTTCTGCCTCTACCAAAAAGAAAAACAAAGATTTGCAGTACCCGCCAGTGTCACATGAGGGATGTTCAAGATACTCTCGACCTTCTCTATCTCCCAAGGCCCGCTTTGTCAAGTAATAAAACGAACGGGGTCTCTTTTCAGTGTTGTGTCTGAAAAGGTGCTAAGATGCAGAGATCAAGATGAGACACTGAGAAATCTATGCCACCCATCAGTAAATGCCCTCCACTTTATGGTGGTGTACTGTATGAGAAAAGCATGGTGGAAGGCTGTGAGAGAAGGGACGGGGTATACAAAGTACAGCCGTGCCTTCCTGGTCTCCCGGGCTCCTGTCTTGAGGCTCCTCTTGAACTAGTCTTTTCCTGTTTGGTTGGTTAGGCTGGAAGATTCTGTAGCTATCTTGTCCACTGTGATTATTTTAAGCTGGGGCATTCTGTGTGCTTGTGTCTTAAGGTGGACCTCTCTGTCTTTTGGGAGTGAGGAGCTATGTGTAGGTGTATACACATCGATGAATCACTTGATGAAGTACAGGAAATTAAAAACTTTTGTGCCATCAAGAGAGACATAGAACAATCAGGCTGTGTACTTCTATTATGCATGCATTTGTAGACACAGTTGTTTAGTTATCTCTCATCTGAGCTCTCTTGTCACGTTATTGTTTTGGTGCTGGGAAAATACCAGGACCAACATTAGTACATCTTGTCGGCCATTCGTTACTGTATATTCACCAAGAGATACTGTATAAAACACCAGCTGAATGGACTAACTTTGTCAACTGTCTTCCCTTTGGGTTATACAATTTAAGAAATTAGCTGGGAGGTGATAGCACACGCCTTTAATCCCAGCACTGAAGAGGCAGAGGCAGGAGGATCTCTGTGAACTTGAGGCTAGCCTGGTCTACAGAGTGAGTTCCTGGACAGCCAGAGCTATTGCACATAAACACCTTGTCTTGAAAAACAAAACAAAAATTAAGAAATTATTATTATTTTATAACTTAAGATGAAACTATCGCTTCAAATTGATGAAAATTTAGAGTTCTTTTTCTCCATAACTTGGATTATAGTTTTCTCTTTTAAAACCTATTTGGATTTATACAAAGTGAAGTTGAATGGGAAGGAGAGATATTTGTTATGCTCTTCTTTTTACTCCTGTAAATCTGACACTTAAAAAAGTACATACTTGGTGAAAGAAAAGATGGCTGTGATTATCAGTGTTATTACTAGGATATAATAATGATGGTTAGAAATGTCACTATCTTTTAGAAGTGTTTATTAATTCACTGGATTGAAGGGAGGATAGATTGAAGGAAGGATGGATTGAAGGGAGAATGGATGGAGGGATGGATGGATGGATGGAGGGAGGGATGGATGGATGGAGCGAATGGTGATGGGTGAATGGGATGGTGGGAAGGATGGATGGGCGACAAAAATACCTTGGAGTTTGTGCTCCATTACACAACCTTCCTCTGTGTATGCTGTATAATTGTACATACTGCACGGGTCTGTTGAGAATGAAATAAGATAACGTGTGCTTTAAAGGCTGACATAATGCTGACCTGGCTTGAGTTTATATCCTTAAAGCTCTCCAGCAGTACTACCTTCATCACTTTACTCCCCCCTGAGAGAGTCCCAGTGGAGATTAACATAACAAACACTCTGGGAACTTCTCCAGAGAAGAAACCTGTTGACATTTAAAATAATCACATACACCTTCTTGCTTGTGTGGAACATTATTAACAACTTCCCAGAATGTGATTCCACGAAATAGAATTCGGGAAAGGCTGGTATGAATCAGCTACAATTATAATTCTTTTCAAAGGAAACAACTGATTTTTTTTTTTAAGACTGCCTGAGACACCTTATAAAGCAATTGCTGTGTGTGCTAACCCTTATTCTGTGGTAGATGGAAGGCTTGTGTAGGAGATAGCCAGAAGGCTTTCATGAGGTAATATTCCTGGGCATGTCCTAGGCTCCTTGTGAACGGGAGCTGGTACCCTGTATACGTTCCCAGTGTGGCTCTTCTCGTGCTAATTTTGTATATTAGTGTATTGAATTCATGAGGACTGGCTTCTGATGTGTCCACCTGTGATGTCCTTCAGAGCTAGGCAGGCCTCTGGGGCAGAAACAGCAGTTTTCCAGAGTATTTGCATTCAAATACTGGTCTTTGGTGTGTTGGATCTTGAGTTCAACCAAAGTGTCCATTGTTACAAATGCAGATTTACATGTGCAATCATATCATTGCCTCTGTGTGGGAAAGGCACTTGAAGATGGAGAGAAGGGTTTTTTAACTCCATCGTTTTCACTTTATATTAAGAAATACACATCATGTGAAATAAAGAAATGTAAAAAGTGAAAAGCAGACTTGTGCACATTTATGCATACACACGCGCACATACACACACCACACACCCACAAAAGTGAAAAGGGATAAAATAGGACACCAGGGATTAACAGTTTTTCCTTACAGTTTTCTTTGTTTGGTATTTTGCAAACCAACATGCAATGTGACATCTGAACCATTTTGAAGTATACTATTCAGTGGTGTGAAATTCAGATATCCCCACCATCCAGGTTTTCTCCTCTTGCAAAAGTGACACTTCTTACCAGTGAAATAGCTTCCTGCTCTTCTACCTTCTGCCCAGGCAGCCACTTGTTGCTTGAATCTTAAATCAGTCTTATCATAAAAAAACCTGGCACCAGACATTGGGATAAATGCTGAAAAATTAGAGAGACAAAGGAACAAGCCACCTCTTACCTCTAGGACTCCTCAGCCTGAAAAGCCTTTAGTTCCTGTCTCCTCATGCCTTATATACCTTTCTCCGCCCAGGCATCACTTCCTGGGATTAAAGGCGTGTGTGCTTCCCAGTACTGGGATTAAAGGTGTGTGCCACCACTGCCTGGCTCTGTTTTCTCTCCTAGACTGAGTCAATCTCATGTAGTCCAGGGTGGCTTTGAACTCACAGAGATCCAGATGGATCTCTGTCTCCCTAGTGCTAGGATTAAAGGTTGTGTGTCACCACTGCCTGGCCTCTATGTTTAATCTAGTGGCTTGTTCTGTTCTCTGATCTTCAGGCAAATTTTATTAGGGTACACGACATATCACCACAGCCACTCTTTTTTTGCCTCTGAGGTTTTGACTACCCCATCCGCCTTGTATAAGTAAAGTCATATAGTCTGAAGGGCTTATTTCCATAACTTTCAAGGTTCCCACATGGTGTACATGTCAGAATTTTTCTTTTTAAAGGCTGAATAATCATTCTATTGAGTGTGTGGATGACATTTTGCTTATCCATTTATCTGTTGATAGACAACCTTGGTTGCTTCCACGGCGTAGGTCCTTTGCATAATGCTGCTGTGAGCATGGGTGTACACTGATCTCTTTGAGGCTCTGCTTTCAGTTCCTAAATGGAACTGCTGGACTACATGGTGATTTTATTTTTCAAAATTTCAGGGTGTTGCCACGTTCCTTTCCATGCAGTTTGTATAGTTTCAGCATCCCATCAATAGCTCACCTCCTCCATCCTGACTAGTATTTGTTTCCTTTGGGGCACGAGCTGTCTTAATGGAGGTGGTATGATGTCCCATTGTCACACTGATTAGCATTTCCCTAAAATGCTAAAGTCTGCCATTTTTCTTGTTAGATTTTTTTTTCCTTTTGACCTTAAAAAGGCTTAAAAATCTGGAATGAATGTACATCTATTCTTTTTCTCTTCAAGGTGCTGGGTGGAGTTAGTTGCTCTCTGAAGGAGTTAGCAGCCTTTTGTGGAATGGGCTTTTTCTTTGCCTAACTGTAAAGTCCCTATGTAAATTGTCAAGCTTGTCATGTTCCTGCACTGAACATGCCGGTTCTTCTAGGTGCCATCTTGCGTATGTTCTTAATTGTTACCAAGATACTAAAGTTCTCTCGATTTTTCTTGTAAATTTATTTTAAATGTTTTTATTGTCTTTTACATGTAGCATCTTTGGAATTTCTGTCCTGGTTTGAATCTGAAGTATCCTTTGCAGGCCCATGTTCTGAATGCTGTTCCCTGGAGGGTGGTACTGTTTGGGGAGGTTGTAGAGCCTTTGGGAGGTGCCTAGCTGGCAGAAGTAGGAGGGGTGAGTGAAGATTGTCACCCCACCCCCACCCCATGTGGGGCCAATTTTCCCTTTTCCCTAGTCCATCTTGAAGTGTATACCTTCTATCTCACCTCCCTCCCAATAAGGATGGAGCCACTTGGCCATGCCTCCCCACTGTGATGAACTGACTGAAAGCCTCTAAATCTGTGAGGTAGAATAAGTTTTCTTCCCTTATAGTTACAGTGAAACAAAATTGCCTAATACAGTTGCTATGGATTTTGAGAAAAATAGTTGTTTTTTTTTGTATGTGCGTAATGAAAATGGTTAATGCATGCTGCTTGGAAAGGAAGATTTCTCAAATAGACAAAACCATTGGAAAATGCTTCTGTAAATGTTTATCAATACTCCATGGCTTTCCTTCTGTTTTTCCTTTTGATATGATTGTCTGAAGTCATAAATCAATTTTTATATTACTAAAAAGATTATTGAATTAGTCAATTGAGAATTGTTTAAGGACACGGGTTTTGATAGTAAGGGCTGTTTGCCTAGACTCTTCATAAATTATTATAACATGGGTTGCTGAGATACTTGCATATAACTTGTTATTAAGTGAAAAAAATAAGAAAATTATCACACCTTCGATAGATGAGAAAGTGTAGACTTCTAAATTTCTGCAATCTTGATTTTATATTCATTGCATTAAAAAGTTCTCAATTAGTCTGATTTTATAAATATAAAAACATCACATGCGGTCTAAAAGGGTTGTGTGCTGTGCTTTTGTTTGTCTTTGGATGTCTTGGATAGTTAAACACAATGGTCCTCTTAAAGTGTTCTGAAATTAGGCCAGATCAGAGTAGGAAGCCCCAGATGTCCTTTGAGTGGAGTTGAACAGTTCACTTAAATCAGTTTCTTCTCCAGTATTGACCTATGACCTGGCAAGAGCTCCCTGCTCCCCCCAAATTCCGTGAACTGTGTCTCTCTGCCCTCACTTTCTGGTTTGTAAAAGACCAAATTATACTCCACCAGTATAATGGTGGAGATGTGGGAAGAAGTAGGCTTTGGTTCACTTTATTTTATGCTCTGTAGACTCCCATTAAACCCACCCTCAGTTTTTTTTGTTTTTGTTTTGTTTGTTTGAATTCCCTGTTTATCTCTTCTATCTGCTTTCCGGCTCACTTCATTGTCTCCTGGCTGATCATCTGGCCCTGACCAACAGCTAACCCAAGGTTAAGCCTTTGGTCTCAATGAGGCACTGACAATTGGCTACATGTGGCCTTTGCTCCAGGCACTCAATAGTTAATATATTCATGGCCGAGTTAATAAAACAGGGAGCAGGTGACAAATTTAGTCTATAGAAACTGCTTGCAGGAGAGTGGGCATTGGAAAGAACTGAAAAGATATCAGGGATTCTCATCAAACAAGGTGATTTAGATGAAAGGTCACAAATTAAATTTAATGTGAATTATGCAAAAGTAGTTCACATTAAAAAATTTAGGCATATTATCTTATGCCGTTGCTTTGTACTGCTTTTGAGTCCTTCGTTGAGTAAAGAGGGTGATATTGTTGTCCCTTATAGCAGATGTTTTAAAGGTTTATGAGACTATATACTTTTCAAGATCTGTGCATCATAAGACTCATTTACCATGTCAGAGAAAAGGTACAGGAGCCTTAGGGAGAGAGAGAGAAGATGAACAGAGCTAAGGTACCCAGCATCTTTATGAGAATGTGTTCTGTCCAAGTATCTATGTGAGTATTTTCCAGACAACTCCTTTATAAAATTCCTAAAACCTACTATACCAGCAAAATTCTATGGGCAGAAAATGAAAATATGCTTTTCAGTTTATGTATTTTATTCAAAATCTGTATCATAGAATGAGGTAAACCAAAATGAATTCACATAACTTTTTATTAGTGATATAAAACTTCTAATCACATCATATAAGCAATGTTGATTAAATATGCTTAATAATTTTAACCTAAGCAAACGTCTTTGAGATAGGTCTAAAGGTTCCCTTCCAAGGACCTTATCTTTGGCTTTATTGTTATTACCATTTGTATACACAAATCAGAACCACTTTAAAGTATGAAATTTGACTTTTAGATAATTTTGATTTTTCTTTTTTTAACAACTGATATCTAACACACGTGACATGGTTAGAGCTGGATTTTTCATCAACGATAATAGATGTTTCAAATAATCTTGATCATTTCAAACTTTTCTACATAATTCATTATGTTGTCTCTTTTATATCTGATTAAGTGTTCCTCTTTTACCAATAACATATGGGTGATTACAGTTAAAACATCTGAGTGTCAAATTTACAGATCTTTGTTTGCATATGCTTACATTATTGATGTTATCCTCAGTCCATATTTCCTGCCGGGGAGCTTTTAAAGTCCTCACCCTGTTTTGTAAATGAGTTTAGTTAATGGAGAGAACCTTGTTTGGAAACCCATGCAGCCAAGCCCAGGGGCACTGTGGATGAACTCTTCCCTGGGGTTGTTAACTCTGCCCGTCTGAGTCCTTCCCATTGACATAGCATACAATGAAAGCCATGTACAGGGGAGAATTCATACAGTAAACAATTGAGAGAGAAAAATTTATTTTTTGGCTTAATATATTAAATTTTTTAACATTTATTTATGTGTGTTTGTGTTTATGTGTGTGCATGAGTTTGCCATGGTGGGCGTGGGAGGTCAAAGGACTCATTTCGCAGTGTGGATCTTGGGGGTCAGACTTGTGCCATTAGACTTGGTGGCAAAGGCCTTTATCTCTATGCCTGGTGAGGATACTTTGAATACCTGAAATATATTTGTTTACATATTATGGGTATTTTACATTCTTAAGTATATAGTTTTTTTATACAGAGAAATTCTAGTGTTTTTCTTACACTGCTGAGACTCATTCTATGGATATAATTCTATCAGTGATTGTCACATTGCTACTGACGGTGTAGCTCAGTGGTTGATCAAACTGAGTTTGATCACTTCAAAAATGAATGAGTAGATAGGAAGGGAGGGAGGGAAGAGAGATAAGAAGGAAGGAAGGAAGACAGGAAATAGAGCAGCAAGAAAGCCACCTGTTTCCCTGTGTGATATTTCCCTGAGAGGCTGTTTATGTAAACCTTGGGGCACCTGCTCATCCAGAAGGGCAGTGGAGGAGCAGCCCCCCCCTCCGCTTGATCTCCCCTGCCCCGTCCCACTCCACCTGTACATCCTGTTCTTTCAAGCATGGCTAAGAGGGCAGTTAGATTCTAGGGAGGGAAAACTGTGCTCTGATCTTGCTATCAAGGACTTTCTACTTGCCCCCCAGTAGCCCTTAGCTTTTATCTTTGCACCATGGAATGCTGATCAGTGCCCACATTTCTCCCAATTCCACTCTTTAGCAGATATTTAAAGGCAGATCTGTCTCACTGTCTGCTCTATGTAGAAATGCATGGAATGTATTTGCTACTCCAGGCCTCCTTTAGCTTCAATGACTTTCATGCGTGTGGGCTTTGCTTCATACTCCTTTAATTGTTATTTCCTTTTTAAATTAAAAATGTTAAATTTAATTTCCTATATTAAGTGTATCTTAAATGAATTATTTTTGGAATGAGTACAAGGTCTTTAAAAATAGAGCCTGATATGTTTTATTATCATTCATAAATTAATGTGGTTTTCTGGAAGAAAGCTTCTAAATAAATGAAAAATAAGTTAATAAGTTAGTGAATGACTTATCCTTAATTACAAGGATTTGAGACTAGAGGTTAATAAATTTAGTGTTAATGAAAAACCGTTATTTCTCCCCATCAAAACTGAAAAACCCATAATTATATTTCATTATGTTGCGGGTTTGAGGGGTTAGCAATTTCCGCTCTAGAGCTTCATTGGGAAAAGAAACATCAGGACTGCTGATTCTAAGTCAGAGTCAGTTAATACAGTCATGATTTGGAATTGATTTTAGCCCTATGGTCAGGATTTTAATGTTGGGATCTATGGGGAAGGGAGGTTATTTTCTCCAAAATTTGGTGTCAGTTGTGGTAATGATACATAGAAATTCACAGAGGTGTGTGATGCTAGATCTCACCATTTTGAACCTGGAAAGCAGTATTAAGAAACTTTTATCCAAGAAAACATGGCTTTCCAGTTCCAAGCCCACTGCTGAATGAATCATTGTGTTGTGAGCCAGTTCTGCTGTGGAATATGCCTTCTCTCTGCCTCATTTTTCCAAATAAACAAGTGTGCGGCTTAGCCCCTGCCTTCCTCAGACAAGTGCTGCCTAGGTCGGGCGGTTAGACACACTCTGAGATGTCACACAGTGGGAACTGAGACACTGAGGGCCACCCGTCCATGGCCGAGTCTCGCCCAGCATGTCCGTTTTCATCTGCTTTTGGCAGCTCGTGCCTCTGCCGTTTCCTGTGGGATTGGGTTAGCCCTCCACTGGGCTCACTGGGTGAGGGTGGTGACATTGTAGCGGATGACTCCTCTGCAGGGGCTGATATTTGGGCCAGTTATGTAGATCTGATAATACCATGTGTTCCACTCGGTGGGAAAGCAAGCACTATTGCAAGTAACTTTCAAAAAAAAAAAAAAAAAACACCCTCAAGTTTTGTTGATGTTGAACATTGACAGATATTGGAAATATCTATTTACTTGTTTCCTTAATTATTATATTATCATCACTAGGCTTTGTAACACTTTAAAGCTAAGGTGGATGATACCTTCATGGGGTTATGAGGAGTTGCTGATACTTTTCTTTCAGAGAAGGAAGAGAGTTACATCTAAAACTCCATAGAAACAACAATCAGAATGTAGGGGTGAGTGACATGACTTTTTTTTTTAAATAAAAAAGTCTTGGTAGAGATGCACATACCAGTGAGCCGTGAAATATGGTTGGCATAGGTGTCTTTTGCTTGCCTGTTGTTTAGTGTTGTGGCGTGGTCTGCTGCCCCAAAGGCTGTGGTACCTTCCTTGTCCTTCCCCTGAACTTCAAACCTTTGAACCTGATCTGAGGAGCAGGATATAAACAGCACCCTGGGGTCTTGCATGTGGCCAAATATTGTACTATAATTAGTAAGCTTTATGACCTGCCCTAACCTTTCCTGAGTGATGCCTGGGCAGAAAGAGTAAGTGCTTTTATTAGCTCCAGGCCTTGAACAGTTAAGAGAATTGAGCCACATTGGATTTGAGCTCTTTGAAGTAATAATAATTAAAATGAATAAATACTGGGTAGAGCGAAATACATTTAACTGACTTCCCATTTTTTAAAATCTCTTGAGTTTGATAAATTAGAAGCAGAACTAAAAATGAAATCATATGAGTGTTCTGTCAATTAACTTCAAAACAAATTAACTTTGTATTTGATGTGAATTAGACAAATTTTCTTGTAAAGCTAAAATGGGAATGTTGGAAGGAGGAATTGAGGGCAATATCATGATTATATTGGGGAGGGATGTGGTTAAATGCGGGGACACATAAAAGAACCGTGGTAGGTGGGGTGGGATACACAAGCCCATCTGCTTCCAGCTTTCCTGTGGGTAGGTGGGTGTGTAAGGAGGAAGCCGCAGAGATTTCTGGATTACAGTTCAGGGCTGTGTCGGTGGCATTACAAGAGAACGTGGAGATCCAGGTGGCATATGGGTGTTCAGGAAGCAGTCTGACTCAGCAAAGCCCTGGGCATCCCTTACTGAACTAGCCCAAGTCTCTGAGTCTGCAAGAAACCCAACACCAGACATCTGTGATATATTATTTGCCTGAAAGAAGAGGAAATAGAAAGGAATGTTGAATGAAAGCCTGAAATTTTACCAGATACAATGTTACTTGTATTTATATGGCTTTCTGTAAGAAGAGTTTTAGGATTTGGATATTAAAAGGTAGTGTGTGTGTGTGTGTGTGTGTGTGTGTGTGTGTGTGTGTGTATCTGTCTGTCTATGTGTGTGTGTCTGTGTGCATATGTTTGCATGTATACATGTAAATAACTAGTTATGTATATCTCAATATATAATTACCTAGAAACATAGATCTATAAAAACAGGTAGCTTCCTATCTAGCTATTTATTTTAGTCTTTTTAAAAAGCTTTTACTTAAATATAAATTTTCTAGGAAATAAATTAGAATAGTCTTGGGAAGATTTAAAAGTATTTCCCTTGTGTTTTTTTTTTAAAATGCTAGAATATTTTTCATAGTCATATAAGATCATCTTGTATTATAATATTGTGTCATCTGAGTAGCTACAAAGATTCTTTTCCCCATGTTCATGAGCTTTTATTGAAAAAAACATTTGCAGTCAAGAGCGAATTAAATTTTTCATTATTAGAAAATGTCATTCTTTCCTCTGATCTCTTTTTGACCTATTAATGGCTTCTCTGAAATGACTGCAATCATTTTTAGATATCTCATTGCAGAAATTAGCACTGGAGTGTCACCTAAATCCTTCAATCTGCCTTGCTTTTCTTCTCATCAATAAAGGCGGTCATTTGAAAAGAACCCGTAATTTAGTGTCATCAATAAATCTTTGTCTAAAAACTGTGTAGATATGTGAAGGCTTTTCATAACTCCCAGCCACTAACGTACCTGCCATGGGACTTTGTTTCTTCAGTGTCCCACCCACTCTCTGTGTGAGCAAATCCTTGTATTGGTCAATAATGGGACATGGGCTGATGGGATAGTTATGAGTGACTTACCCAATTTTTTTTTCATGGCTGTGCTCACTTTTAGGATTATGTGCCTGATAGTCTGTATTACCAGATCACAAAATACTTTCATAATTCATTGATTTGTCCATATAAAGTGATCGTTTAAAACTGCTAACGTTAAAATGTTACAATAGACAATTTCACAGCATAAAACATGATGTATACTTTTAGACCCACAAAAATAGCAAAACGAAAATCAGCAACTTTCTTAATGCTGAAGATTGAGGATGTGGTTTGGCAGCTAGAGTTCTTCCTTTCCACTGACTGTCCCATGAATTCCAACACATACATGACTGGGAGACTACGGAGGTGGCTCAGTGGTTAAGAGCACTGGATGCTCTTTCAGAGGACCCAGGTTCAATTCCCAGCAGTCACGTGGCTGCTCACAAATTCCTCAACTCCTCCTGTTCATGGGGATTTGATGCTCTTACCTGGCCTCCACAGGAACCTTTCATGTACGTGGAATACAGACATGCATGCAGGACAACCACCCATGCACATAAATACTGATAAAGTTTTAAAAATTAAGGATATGTTATTAGGACTTCTGTTGAGACATTTGTACTAATGACTACCTTTAATCTTTCTACTTAGATCATTGGCTGACAGTATGGAGGCTAACTGAGATCAAATCCCCAAAGTATTTCTTGATTAGTGCAGTGTTCCTTTAATGAGAATGGATTAGGCAGGTACTGCAAAGGTTGTTGGGTGAACAAATACCATCCTTAGGAGCTCCTTTGAGATCAAGAGAAGGAGTGCAGAGACCTTACACGGAATAAAAATGTAACTTTTACTACAGCCTACAGGAAGGTTTCTTTTATATCCATGAAAGGCCTCTCCAAATGAAGCTAAACCAAGACTGGTCCAAAGGAGACCAGTGTTTTAAAGTCTTCTGGCAGAGGCATCTTAAAATTCGGGGAAGCTCTCCACATTGTCTGTGATGCTGGATTCCTTGTTTCAGAGAGACTCTATCCACAGACACAGGGAAGGGGAGGGACATGAGAGTGTTCAGTGTCTGCTTCGGACCCACCAACAGGCCAGGTGTTGAAGCAGATCCTCTTACATCTCTACCATTGCTACCTAGTTTGGTTGTACCTGTAGTATGAACTAAGAAACGAGGCCTTGGGGGATTTTCTCATGGAACCTGGCCATAAAATTAGTAATGAACCTGTGATTGTTTGAATGAGAAAATCAGCCATAGTCTCAGTTAGTGGTGATACTCGGGGAGGTCTAGGTGGTGCAGGCTTGCTGAAGGAAGTCGTCTCTGAGGGACTAGCTTTACAATGGAAAGCCTATACCTCTTCCAAATCCCTCTCTTGGCTTCCTGCTTGCATTGAGATAGTCGCTTCCTGCTCTTCCCACCACACCTACAGTTTGCTACTGTGCCTCTGCACCATGACAGACCGAGTTCCCCTGGATAAATAAACCACCTCCTCCCTAAGCTTCCTGTGTTCAGTGTTTTATCCCAGCAATAGAAAAATAACTAAGACAGAGTCTTTTCCAGGGTGTGTATCAGAGCCGTCCCCCTGATGAAAACACCTTCCACCAGTGAGCCACACTCCATTCCCATTACACTTTAGATTTGGTCTTCTAGCACCCCTCTCCACCAGCACGCAGCTCCAGCACCCCTCTCCACTAGCACCCCTCTCCACCAGCACACAGCTCCAGCACCCCTCTCCACCAGCACCCCTCTCCACCAGCACCCCTCTCCACCAGCACACAGATCCAGTATCACTGTAATTAGATAGATCTTAGAGCTGTTACTTGATACAAAAATGCACTTGGGATTGTTAGGTCTTCTTGACCAACTGTTTATTGTTACGTAATGATCTTTGCCCACACTGGTAGTTGGTTGTCTAAAATTTCCTTTACTGATATTAATAATGCTTTCTTTTGGTTAATATTACCATGTTAAATTCACTTGTCTTTCATATGCGATATACATTTCTTATAGACAGCATATATTTGGGCTTTTCATTTTATATCAGTGTGCCAATTCCTAGCTTTACTTGTGGTCTATAGACTCATTTACATATAATGTGATTATCAATGATGACATTAAAGTTTTTTTTTTACATTTGTTTGTGTGTGTATGTGTGCATGCATGTGCACAAAAACTTACCATTGGTGCATGAGTGGTGGTCAGAGGACAATTTACAGGAGTTGATTCTTTCCTTACACCACCGTGTGGGTCCCGAGGATCCAGCTCAGGTTGTCAGCCTTGGCAGCAAGTGCCCTGACCCACTGAAACATCTCAGTTAGGTTTTTCCATCTGCTGTGACCTCCCCATATCTGTCTCTCTCTGTGTGTGTGTGTGTGTGTGTGTGTGTGTGTGTGTGTGTGTGTGTGTACTTTTATGTACATGGGTACATGTGTGACCTGGTACAAGTATTTGAGGTTAAAAAATAACCTCAACCTGTTTAATATTACATGGGTTCTGGAGGTTTGAACTTAGGTCTTCAAATTTGCATCGCAAGGGATTTATACACTGAGCCATTATATTCTCACAGCATGTTTTCATATCTTGAAATTTGGTTTAAGTCTATCTGGTATTATTATGTAATACTTCTCCTTAACTTCTTGAACAAACAGAAGAAACCTACTGTTCCAACACTTTTGCTAGTTATTTATGTACGTGTTCATGTGTTCACATGTGTGTGTTGGGAGGATGTGCATGTCCCTATGTGCAGATGTTCATGTACATGTCTGTGAGCATGTGTAGAGCCAGAGAACAACCTCAGCGGTTGTTTCCTATCCAAGTTGCCCTAAGAATCAACCTGTCTGAGGCTCCCTAGGGCTGGTGCTGTTCTGTATTAGTTCTGAACCACTTGAGGTAGGTGATTTCCTCTACATTGTTTTCTGTAAATTTGCATTTCTGTGATTCTTTATTGCATGCCAGGGGATGTTTTCAAGGATGCATATTTGAATTCCTTTAAGTATCTGTAACTTCCTACTAAGAGAAGGTTAAGCAGTTTGATCCCTTTGGGATTTCTATTAAGATATGTTCCTCAGGGCAGAGTTGCATTTGCCTCAAAAGTCCCTTCTCTCTCTAATGCCCCGTGAATGTGGAGCTTTTCCTTTTTGCTAGTGGGGGACCCTGAGAGCTTAAACTTAAGAGTACAAGCCATCATGTAGAAGGAGTGTTTTCCACAGAGGCACATTTAAAAAGGAAATTATGCTTGCTGTAACTGAAAAAGTGGATACAGTGAGCCAGGGAACATGGTTGGAGGGATTTCCCTCTTTCTGCCTAACATGCTCTGCAAACCTCGAGCTAAGTCAGGTAGACATTCTTCTCCATTGCTGATTGGTTACGCAGAGTTCACTGTCATTTAGACAGTGGAATAAGTTCTGTGTATCCGGTGTGTATCATCACATCCGTTCCCCTGGGGTATTGACTCACTCTTTTGCCACATGGGTTTATAGAATTTCCATTCAGCACATACTAGTTTCTAGTCTTTCCCCCATATAATGGTAAGGTTTTTTTTGTTGTTGTTGTTTTTTATTGTGTTTGCTGTAGATTTTAGCCATTATTTGGTGGGTTCTTGGCTCCGTTATTGCCTGTGATGAAATAGTCTTATTCAAATGTTTGATATGATCTTCCCATTCAAAACAGCAAGGTATATGCTGGTAGCAAAGCACCTCCATTTCTGAGTTAGTGGTTCTGAGGACCTCTGCCTGATCAGGAAGTGGAAGAGAGGTCACTGGAATGATGTCTAAGCATCCCCAGAGACTGTAACTTTATCATTTTGTACCTGGCTGTTATTTTCATTGTGTCCAAGAACTGGAGATCCCTGATGTTGCCTTGAAGAGTCAATGGACTGGCATTCTCAGTCCAATGAGGTAAGCTTGGGTCACCTAAAGCCAGGCTCTGGAGTCAGGGTTCTTTCTTTGTTTTTAGACAGTCATTTATGTGTGGAAATCTTGTAGGCCTGGTCATTTTACAGATGAGGAAAAGAAACTCAGAAATGGGAAGTGTCTGCTAAACTGGAAGTTAACAGCCGAACAGAAAGTAAAAGGTCTAGCCCCATGGTGAAGTGGAATAAAAATGGGGCAATAGGTTAGACATAGAATCAGTTTTCCCATCAGGAGATGTGAATTTTATGTCCTGGTTTAATTTGACATGGTAGCTATGTAATTTGGGATAATAACCTGTTATCATTTTCAGAATCATTCTTTATCTGTAGAATGGTCAATTTGTCAAAGAACCTGCCTTCATCTGAAATTGACAAATTGAACTACAACGTATTTTGATACTTAAAATCTGCTTAAGATTGATTAAAAGTGTCAGCTAATATATAAATCTATGATGACCTCCTTTCTTCTCTCCCCAGTATCCTTGAGGTCAGAGGAAACATATGTTTTAACTTTTATATTGTATATTCTTATCTACTCTGACAGCTGCACCTCAGGGTCTGATCTCTTCTGGAAAGTATTATCATAATTGGGCATTCTGTGACTTTCCTGTCAACAATAGATGGGCACTTGAGATTCTGGAAGGATTGCTTCAGCAGACTCTTCAGTGGTTCTCTGTTGAACCCAAGCACAATTGTTCGGAAAATGTTTCAATGGGTGGTTTCAAGGAGAGGCTGCATCTCAGTCCAAGCAGATAGAGTATTTGTTGTCTTATCAAACAGTATATTTAGTCATTGTTAAAAATGTGAAAAGGAAAACTCTGACGTGACATTATGGGACAAGCAACCTCCAAAGATGTCCTTGAGTTCCTTTTCTACAGGCCATCTACTGCTTGGCATGCAGCCTACCCTTAAAAGTAGTTTGTTTTCCCAGTGAGACTCCAGTGGAGAAAACTCAATTTTCCTTTGCAAGTGGTTTTCAATTGGAGATTGCTTCTGAGTTAGGGATGGGTTATGTTTATTTTCTCTCTCTCCCATCTTTACCTGGTTTTTGTACCTTTTCCTAGGCTCCTTTGTTTTGTGTTTTGTCCTATTCTGATATATTAGTTTTTGTTTTATCGTATTTTATCTTATTAGTATCCCTTAGAAGCCTGTTATTTTCAAATGAAAGCCAGAAAGAGAGTGGATCCAGATAGGAGGGGAGATGGGAAGAAGGAGAGGGAGGGAAAATGATAATCAGAATATATTATGTGAAAAAAAACTATTTTCAATAAAAAGGGAAAATGTGAAAAGAGAAAAATAGTAACTGCTTCTGAGTTGAGATAACAATGATAGATCCTGCATGTATTTTGTCTTTTAAAGGCATGTGTATGTACTGTAGTATGTATGTGTATGTACTTAATATGTAAGTGTAAAAGTAAATCAATATTTTTTTTTTTTTTTTTTTTTTTTTTTTTTTTGGTTTTTCGAGACAGGGTTTCTCTGTGTAGCTTTGCGCCTTTCCTGGAACTCACTTGGTAGTCCAGGCTGGCCCCGAACTCACAGAGATCCGCCTGGCTCTGCCTCCCGAGTGCTGGGATTAAAGGCGTGCGCCACCACCGCCCGGCAAATCAATATTTTTAAAGGAGTAATATTATTCACACTTTTTGGGATCTTCTTTTACTTGATGATTCATCTTGATCATGTGGTAAAATATTCTTCTATAACCTTTTTCTTAATGTTGCCTCAATTTCCTCCACGTGGAATACAGTGACTTTTTTTTACTAAGTTCTTATTATTGGACATTTAAAAACAGAAGTTCAGAGACTATGTTGTATATAATTTACTGTATTTTTTTTTAAATTTTTTTAAAAGTTTTTATTTATTTATTATGTATACAGCATATATGACTGCAGACCAGAAGAGGGCACCAGATCTTACTACAGATGATTGTGAGCCACCATGTGGTTGCTGGGAATTGAACTCAGGACCTCTGGAAGAGCAGTTAGTGCTCTTAACCTCTCAGCCATCTCTCCAGTCCCCAATTTACTGTATTTTGATCACTCAATTATGAAAAGCTTTCCACAGAGAACTGTAATTAGTACATAAGAAAACTTGGTGGTAGAGAAACTGAAATTTTAATGTCTGTTACTTGAAACTCGGATTGGAGAATTTCTTTTTAAATTATCACTTTTTGTTTTTGCTGTTGCCATTAAATTTTCTTGTTCAAGCAATTTGACCTTATATAAAACTGGATAAGCCTGCATTGATACTATTTTTTTCTAAGTAGTGAATGACATGCAAGATAAATCATCTAGCCTGTGTCTCAAATTCCTCACATTTTATTCATGACAACAACAGTATACTATAGTTGGAATGGAATTTACATTATACTTGTTAGGGACCACACATTCAAATACTAACTGATATCAAGTATGGTTGCAAAGGACCAGTTTAAGTAATTGGGATGCCTGGAAACTATTCTGTGTGTGTGTGTGTGTGTGTGTGTGTGTGTGTGTGTGTGTGTGTGTGTGTGTGTCTGTGTGTTCTTTTGATGCTGGGGAATCTCATCCAAGACTTTGTACATACTAGGCAATTGTCTACCTCTGAGCTGTGTCTCCAGACTTGAAGACTAGTCTATATCAAATTCATCAGTTACTAATTTAACTTGAATTAAGTTTTTAACATGGGAAATAAAGACCTAGAATAACTACTTTTTTCTGTAAAAAGTGAAATTAAATATATTTGTGGAAAGACTCCTTACTCACTAATATTAGCAATAACTATAATTATTAAAGAATACAGTGCTGGTCACAAAGCTGTATATAGGTCTAGGTCTATATTGGTCTAAGCCTAGATAAAGAAGTCCCAGGACAAAGGGGATAGCAATTTGGGAATCATAAAATCCTGTAGGAAAGGAAGGCTTCTCTGACATCCATCCATGCAGTGTTTCTTTAAAAATAGGTAAAATGTATAAAAACCAGAAGAGTTCAGGTGAGAAATTGTTTAATGAGAAGAAAAGGAAGAATAACCATCTTTAACTACATTTGTGGATTTCCAAGGAGCCTAAGTTAAATCTACTTTAAAAACTTCAGTTTTCTATGGAGCACAGATGTTTTTGATATTTCAACATTATCTGTAGGAATTACGGTGGAGTTTCCTCCACTATCAGTAATCCGTTAACATCTTTCCACTGAAATAATGAGATTTGGAAATGTTTTCTGGACATCATTCACACTTAGACTTGAAATGTATTTGAAGTACACAATTGATATGTGTGATGGTTCTGGGGATAGCCTAGAGCAGTTCCATGGCAAGAGAACAATAATATTTGTTATCTCTCAGCCTCTCCCACTGTTGCTGCCTGTAAAGTATTTGAGAAGTCAAATGTCCCCAAAATAGAAATGACATCAATATGCCTACTAATTAATTTTTCAAATGCCCTTTAAATTACCATCACACTTTTTATGAATGCATGATTTATAATTTCTTCTCATGCCCACCTAGCAATACATGGATTCATAAACTTTTCTAAAATGTGAAGTATGTTTATTTTGTAAAATGATAGGAATATAGAAGATACAAATAACCTCAAAATCTTACCTACCCCAAATAAAATGTTAGTATTTGGAGAACGTCAGTCTCTTCATATACAGAGATGGGAGGAAAGATTAATGAATCTGTAAATAGACATAAATAGTAGTAAAGTGGGCCTGGAGAGATGGCTCAGTGGTTAAGAGCACTGGCTGCTCTTCCAGAGGACCTGAGTTCAGTTCCCAGCAACCACATGGTGGCTCACAGCCATCTGTAATGAGATCTAGTGCCCTCTTCTGGCCTGCAGGTACATATGTGGAGCACTTATACAGAAAATATAAATAAATAAGCAAACAAACAAATAAATAAATAAATAGTAGTGGTAGTAAAGCATCGAGAACACAGGAAACACTGAATTTAATAGAAGGGAAGGGGAGGGACTTTTGATAAAGCTCATTATTAAACCATTTTTAGCTTTTCTTTCTTTTTCCTTATTTTCCTTTTTCTTTCTGTCTTCTGCTGAAGATTGAACCAAGGGTCTGATGCATGCTAGGCAAGCACTTAACTAGGGAGCTTTATCCCTGGCCCATGAGGCCGTTAATTTCCGAAATGGTGTCTTGAAGGAAAAGAAAACTAGTTAATGGAATTATGAAAAGTTTGGAGCCATGGTGATATTACCACCATATATATTTAATGTCTGAAATTAAAAAAAAACTAAAAATATATGGCCAGTATGAGAATGTAGAACATCTGGTACTCTATGGACTCATGGGAAACATTTCTGGCCTGATAATCCAGTGTTCTGCTCACATTTACCCAAAATAGTTAGAGGTCATGTGTACAAACAAAATTTGTGCAAGATGTTTAAATTTCAGGGCAGGTAGGGTAAAGTTAAAACCTTCCTTTTTAGGGGGAAGTGCTGTGGGATGTTCTGTATGTTAAATGTGTTGCTATGATTGGTTAATAAATAAAACACTGATTGGCCAGTAGCCAGGCAGGAAGTATAGGCGGGATAAGGAGAGAGGAGAATTCTGGGAAGTGGAAGGCTGAGGCAGAGAGACGCTGCCAGCCGCCGCCATGGAAAGCGAGATATAAGGTACCGGTAAGCCATGAGCCACGTGGTAACTTATAGATTAATAGAAATGGGTTAATTTAAGATAGAAGAACTAGATAACAAGAAGCCTGCTGCGGCCATACAGTTTGTAAGCAATATAAGTCTCTGTGTGTTTACTTGGTTGGGTCTAAGCAGCCGTGGGACTGGCAGGTGAGAGAGATTTGTCCTGACTGTGGGCCAGGCAAGACCAGGAAAACTCTAGTTACAGGTAGGGTGGCACATACGTATAGGCCCAGCGTGTTGGAACCTAAGACAGAAGGACTGTGATCTTAAGGCCAGCCTAGTCTACATAGCAAGACACTGTCTCCAGAAGCCAAATTAAATTATAGTAAAAAAAATGTTTACTTCAGATATAACCTGACCAGAAATACTTAGAAGCACTCCATATAAACATACAAACTGGGATCATATCTAGCAATAGAAAAGAGATTGTTAATATATGACAACAGAGATGAGTTTCACATCATTACATTGCATACAAGGAGACAAATAGACTTTTGTACCTGAATCTTCCATACCTGTAAATTCAACCAACCACAGACAGAAAATACCAGCCAAGAAATTTCATATATAAAGAGAATGTACAGACTTTTCTTTCTTGCCATTGGCCTATAGGCAACATAACACACCTTATGTTATATAGAACTTATATAGACTTATATAGAACTGGGTCTCATAAGCAATCCAGAGGTGCTTGCAAGTGTATGAGATTGTGCAAAGGTTAAATATAAATATTGTGTCACTTTTTATCAGGAACTTGACCATCCTCCAATTTGAAATCTGATAGGTCCCAGAATGAATTTATCATAGATACTTAGATGGCTCTGCATACTGTGGAATCCACTCACCTGGTGTTCATGAACAGGCAAATTTACTTGTGATGATAGCAATCAGTGTGTGCCTCCCTCTGTGGTAATGGAAGGAGAACTTGCCTAGAAGGGGCAACAGGCACCTTTCTGAAATCATGACAGCTACATTTTAGCTCTTGATGCTGGAAGGGTTAAGTGATAATGTTTGTAACAACATTCAACTGTACATTTATGATCTGTGTACATTAATATATATATAAACTGTGTATCAGTCTAAAAACTTTAAGACACACTAAATGTATATAGTAGATACCGCATTGTACGGATCTCCTGGAAATGAAACAAGAAGGCTCACATACTTGTGCTCTCCTCACGGAGCTTGTATGAGTTTTTCTTTTTTCAGGTTTCACAACATTCATTCTCTGTCTGCAATCACAGCCATCCGGTTGTTAGTTACTTTTGTATTTAATTAAGTCCTGTGCTTACCATAGATCTTTTGCCACAGTTTTCCCATGTTGGGCTTATTTATTCTGACTTCTCTCTGTTTATCCAGATTTTATTGTCAAGTGCTTTTTTGGGATTGTTTATTCTCAGGCAAGACTCATGAATTCTCTTTCCTGCATTGTTAAACATTGACAAATGCTTGCCTTTGCTTTTATACTGAAGTGTTATGTAGCTAGATTTAGTATTCTTGGGTCACATTTGTTTCTTATTCTAAAGACATGGATGGCCCCTGTCTTGTGACATTGAATGTTATTGTCAAGATTCCTCCAGTTGGCCTAAATTTGTTTTAAATCATTCTTCATCTAGCAGATGACTTTGCATTTTATGCCAGATGTCTCAAGACCTTTCCATCCTTACACTCAATAGCTTAATCAAGCAGAGCTTTATTTCTTTTTAATTGTGTCTAAGTGTTCTTTACTGCCTACAGTGTGTTGTTTTGATATACAACTTCAATTCTTCCATTATTTATAAAAAGCATTAGAATTTTCAAGATTATTTGAAAAACGTGACCCTTTCTCTCCATCCCCCACCTCCAGCCTGTGCATGTATATGGGCACTCATACCCATGTGCACACACATGTGTGTGTTGATCCAAGAATATCTAGCACCTTGACATTTGGTTATTTTTCTTCCTGTACATGTCACTTTCTCTACATGGTCTCAGAGGTGCTACCTGCACCTAGAGCTTCCAATTCAGCTTCTCTGCAGTTCAACGGTTTAAATGAGACCATCTCAGGTTTCATCAATTTTCCTTTTCCTCATCACCCTGTGTTGTGCAGAGCCCATGTACTGGATTCCAAGCTATGCAAGAATTTGAATCCTTTCCTCAACCTGTCCATTTTTAAGATGATGTACAGGTCTTTTCTTTTCCTTTTCAATTCCTTTAAAATATTGTACAGGGGTGTGTGGGGGGAGGGGGTTGATGTGTCTGTGGGTGCCTGTGTCACGTGGATGTGAAGACCCGAGGACAGTCTTGAGAACCCTTCTTCACAGGCTGTATATTCTTTTCTTTGAGACAGAGTCTCTCTTTGACCTGTCACTCACCTGTAGGCTAGGCCCTCTAGCCATCCAGCTCCAAGTATCCACCTGTCGGCCTCCCCAGTACTGGGATTACATATGAGTGATAGTATGCTTGGCTTTTTTCACATGGGTTCTATGGTTCAGACTTGGGTTCTTTTACCAAGTCAGTAATCTTCTCACCAGATTTCAGCCCCTAGTTGAGGATTTTTTAATTAGTCATCTGAGGAAATAGATTCAGTAACTGTTGGATTCCACTGTTATGATGCCCATGCTCACAGCACTTTATTTCAGTTAGTTAGATGATGAATCTTTTTATATCTTCTCTTTATTCTCCCACCCTTCGTCCCCAATAACAAATATGTGTGTGCACGTGAAAATATTAAACCCCCTAATTTAAGATGGAGATTTGAGAAGAAGCTTAGACTCGATATCCAACCATAAATGCGATAGCAGAGTTCAGGAGCTGACAGCAGGCATGTCTTGTAGGATGCAAAAGTAAATGTGATGTTGTTAAAGACTGCTATCTAGATTTTCTCCAAGACTGAGTGCCATATTCCACAGCCTTGATTGCTGAAGGACTGACCTGGGTGTTTCCATAAGATCGTTAGGTCAGTCAGTATCTGTCTGTCGGTCTTCTCTTTAAGAATGAAGACTAGCAGGCAGTGGTGGCACACACCTCTAATTTCAACATTTGGGATACAGAGGCAGGTGGATCTCAGTGAGTTTGAGGCCAGCCTGGTCTACAAAGTGAGTTCCAGGACAGCTAGGATTGTTACACAGAGAAACCCTGTCTTGAACGCCCCCCTCTGCCCGCCCAAAAGAATGAAGACTATTGTGATTTTTCAGCAGGGGCATGATGGCTTAGACTTCCAAGAATTGTATTACTTGGGGCAACAACTATGAGCATTGGAAAACTAATGGGCTCTCCTCGTCCTTGTCCTTAGCAGAACTGTTTGCATAACTTCGTGACAAAATCGGATCAAGCAGCCACATAACCTGACTTTCAGGAAAGAAAAGCGCAGCCTCACAGATAGGGCAGGAACGCAGTGAGGAGGGCAAGCTTTGAGGTTTACGTGGAGGTGCAAATCATCACTCAGGAATGTCAGATGAGCTGGGTGTGGTGGTGCACACTAGAACAGGCGTGGGGTGGAGAGATAGTAAGTCGAAGGACTTTGCTGAGTCCATTAGCAGAATGCAGTGTGCACCACCAGAATCATGGACATTTAGTGCTACCCTCTCGAAAAGGGCAGTTTTTAATAATTTCTTTTCTTTTGTTTTCAGGGGTGGGGTTGAGAGTACTCAAAAATCCTTGTACCAATTTGAAATTTTATTAATTTCCTCCAATTTTCTCTTCCTTGAGCCTCGAGGAGTAGATAACGAGAGAAACGATCATTCTCTTATTTGTTTCAGTTAGCCAATTTTCTCGAGTTTAGAATAAAGAAATTTAGCCTAACCTGACATTTATGGTGCATCTGTCTGGCTACATGTTGTTATCTCCTTTGGAGTTATTTGCTTTGTGATGATTTTTCTACAAATACATATATTATGCAAATGGGAAAAAATTAAAAATGTGTCTCATGGAGTCGTTTGCAACAGGCAAATTTGGCGATGCAGAGTGGTTACGGTGAGTTTTATTTCTTGGCATCTGTGAATGATGGGAAGGAAACTTCTGCACGTCCATCTAGAATCCTGGGAAATTTGTTGGTTGTTGTTTCCCCTGCTTCACTATCAGAACATTTTTTCTCCCTCGTTGAAAGGAAATGTATTTGGGAAAATCATTCAGTGGATACTTAAATGTGAATTTGAAACTGTGCAACACACTTAGCTTCCCCTTCCCCCCTCTTTGTAGCTGAGTGGCCGACGTGGGGAATCAGCAAAGCAGGGGCTGGCGAGGCTCTGCAGTTTGGCTGGGAGGAGCACCACACAGCCTCCTCTTTCAGCAGCGTCCTTTCTTCTGGTTTTTATGGTGTTCACATGAGGCACGAGGGTCTGACTGCAGCGCTGAGTAGCCAGGAGAGGAATTCAGAGTAACACAATTCCTCTTCGCCGCCTCCCAAGCACTAGCCAAGCACCAACAGGCTCCCAGGAAAACCAAAGCAGGCAGGGCCGGAGGGGGGAAGCCAGGGTGGTGTTAGGAGAGAAAGACTGATTTTCATTCAATCGGCTTGTTTACATAAATAATTTCTTAATTCTATTTGGAGCGTCTGACCACTCCCCTACACTTCCCACTTCTCAGCGGCAGCGCCCTCGCTCGAAGGTGGCAGGGCACTCTTTCAGTTCTCTGTTCGCCCGGGTGTTTCTGTGCACTCTCTTCCTAAATATTTCACGATTTTAATGCAGCTGATGTTTGGTCAGAAAAAGAAAATACTGCCTTTCTACTCTGAAGCTGGCGTGCACACTGTCACCCACCTCACTTTTCATGCTGTCAAATCTTTCTGAGCTTGCTATGACCTACTTAGGGATCTCCTGTCAAGGTTAAAAACTCTGGTGAATTTTGTGTTGCAGATTTCTGTGTCTCCAGCATTTGTACTTCTGTTTTCTAGCCCTGTTCCTATGGAGATAATGGCCAGTCTTGTCATGTAAACCTACTGGCTTCTTTTTTTTTTTGGTAGACATGCTTTTTAATTTGACTGTCAGGAAGCAATATCTTTGACTTGGGAGATTTGATTTTGTAATGCACTCTGTGTACCTTTGGGTATTTTGTCAGGATATATTTTAATGGCATGTTCACCTGACTTTAATTCTGGTTTGTCAGCATTTCCCTCATAAATCTGTATTTCTCAGGTGTTAATTTAATAGTTTTAAGAATGTTCTTGAGTGGAGCCAGCCATCATCCTATAGCAATGAGATTAATTTGAAGAGGCTGGAAGTGATGAAACACACATAGCAAATTCTCTTTGAAGGAAGTCAGTTCATAAATGGCAGCCCATAATTCATGTGAACCGGAGGGAAGCAGTTCCTGCGGCATGAAGGCCAAGAAGCCTGGCACATCCCGAGAGCTCGGACAGGCTGGGCTTGCTGTCCTTTCTGGGATGTTTATAGGTTGATGTGACTATGTCAGTATCAAGTTTTTACTAGGAAGGGTGGAAAGATGAGGAGAAAGGACTAAAAGGGAGAGAAGGAAGAAAGGGAGGGAGGGAGGAAGGGAGGAAGGAAGGAAGGAAGGAAGGAAGGAAGGAAGGAAGGAAGGAAGGGAGGGACGGAGGAAGGAAGGAAGGAAAAGAAAGGAAAGCATTGTAAGCAGTACAAAAGCCAGCAGAATTAAATTTCCTCAATTAAGACAAGGGCATAGTGGTCTCTCATCTTAGGTATATGAGCAAATGCTGCCCAGCCCCAAGGCTCAGCATGGTACAAAAGGGAGTCCTATGATGAAGTGAAGGATGTCTCAGCCAAATCAGTGATGGACTGTGATAGAGGCCACCCTCACTGTGGAGGATGTGGATCATCACCCACTTCCGCACCCTCAGATCCAGTGTCCTTCCTGTTTGCTTTCCATGGTTGCTGATGTTCCAGTTCTTTCGCTTAGTTATTGGTTGGTGATGGCCATGTTTTCCTACTGGTCCTACTGTTAGTAAAATGTTCCTGCTGTTTCCCCCTTCTCTTCACAATGGTGGGATTAAATGTAGAGTGTCTGGGAGCATGCATTCTTAAGCTGTAGGAGAAGACAGCTAGGAGACTTCTGTCTTAGAAGGCTTTACAAGGGCTGGGACTGAAGCTCAGTAGTAGAGCACTAGATTTGCATGCAGAGTTCCTGGGTTCAAATCCCAGCACCTGAAAAAATTAAAGGGTTCCATCCCCTGTCCCCCATGGCATCTCTGAGTATTTGCATGCAGTGTGTTCAGTGCGTCACAAACAGCAGATACCCAAATTCAATCTAGCTGTTAAAAGGTTCATTAAGTAGAAATTCACAAAGCTGACTCTTTGCTGCTGCTGTTGAATCAGGGCTTCACTGTACCACCAGAGCTCACTTCCTCCCCAGCTAGTGCTGTCTGGGTATGTCTAGCTTTTCCTTTGAGAGTTTAAAGTCTTAGAATGTAGAATATCTTTCCTCATCAGTCTGCATAAAGTTTCAGGGAATAATCCAATTTCAACTTTGCTCATTTGCCCAGCTCAAGAGGGTATAAAATGTAGGGGTGCTTCTCTCAAACTGCAGCCAATGAATGGCAAGTTGTATCCACAAGATGTGCTTATTACAGCCAAAGCCAGCATTTGAATCGGAGTAGGCATGCCAGAAGCAGTTTTGTTTATTTATTATGTTCTTTGTTACTGCTGTTGGTTTGGGTACAGGGGATGAAACGCAGGGCCTCTGCATGCTACGCAAGTACTACATCACTCAGCTTCATCTTTAGCCTTTAACAAAAATTGTTAGTTTTAAGACAGTGGTTTCCTATGCTGCCCAGGTTGGCCTTGAACTCACTCTAGCCCAGAGAGGTTTTGAACTTTCAGTCTTCCTGCCTCTGCCTCCCTGTAGCTTGGATTATAGATATGTGCCAGGAGGCTTAGCTCCAGTTCTGAACACAAGTAAGAGTTTTCTGCAGATGAAGTGCTCCACTTAACTACTTTGCATGTATTAAGAGAATTCAAGTCCTTTTGAACCAGAAAGTAATATTTGCAATGACTTGGATATTCCAATCTTTTTTGAAGTATTATAGCTATTTAATTGTTCTGAGTATTTAAAAACAATAAATCATGATACTGTTTCATTTCAGCCATATTTTCACGATTAATTTCTCTTTGGGAGGCTTCGGTAGTTTACTCTTATATTTCTGAGGATTAAGTGGGATCAGACTGGTTCACATTAAGATCGCCTCTGTCAACACAAGCTAACCACCCAGTGAGTGCAATTATCTCTCCATTAACACAGCTGTCTGTTGGAACTAATGCATTTTCCTGTAAGTTCAAGAGTGACTGCTGGCTGACATTTCAGATTATCTAACCAAAGTGACAAGTTCTGTCATTCAAATTAGCATGGAAATTCATGGTCAATAACAGTTCTTATCCCAATGCCGGTTTGACTTAGCAAAAGATGTTGCAAACACCAGTTGTTTGTTGGTCCTCGGCTCAGAATGACTAGTGACATGTTGGGAGTTATTTTTCCCCATTTATTTTTATCTCTCAAAACTGTTGATGATTTTCATTTCTACAGAACAGCTCCTATCCAGGAGCTGTCTGTGAAGGAAGTGATTCTGTTATATAGTTTGAGAAGCTCAACATATTCTTCCTGGCTCTAGTAGCTTATGTCTGTACCCAGCTATTTGGGAGTCAGTGCTCCTTTTTCTTATGGTCAAGTGGATCAGACGGCATTGAAGTTGTTATTGCATGTGTCAGATGTTGACCTTATCAGGTATGTTGTGTGTATTAGTTATTTTCTCATTGCTGGGATAAAATTCCTGATGAGCACTTACAGTTTATTTTGGCTCACTGTTTAAAAAGATTCAGTCCACTGTGTTGGAAAAGACACTGGTCAGAGCTTGAGATAGCTGAGAGATAAATTGCTTGCTCAACTTACTTTCTACTTCTTCGCTTTTGAGTCAGTCTAGGAACCCAGCCAATGAGGCCGTGCATCTCACAGTAAGGGTGGGTCTTTCTTCTCCAGTTAAACCTCTCAGGAAGTACCTTCACAGACAGACCCAGAGGTGTGTCTCCTAGGGGAATTCCAAATCCAGGTAATTTGACCATGCAGCTTAACCATTGCTCTATGGATCCAATGATGAAGAGAGAACAGAGCAGCCTGTGGGGACAGAATCATGTGGTATAATCTATAACAGTGGTTCTCAACCTTCCTAAGGCTGTGACCCTTTAATACAGTTCTTCACGTTGTGGTTACCACCAACCATAAAATTATTTCATTGCTACTTCATCACTGTAGTTTTGCTACTGTTATCAATTGTAATGTCAGTATCTGATATGCAGGATTTCTGATATATGAACCCCAAAGGAACTGCAACCCACAGTTGAGAACCGCTGATCGATAGACTGCTCACAGTATAGTTGACTACGGAAGTAAAGAATGCAGCAGGGATCAGGGGGCCAGGTATCACTTTCAAAGGCCAGCCCCTATTGCCCACTTCCCATCAGCCCCATCTGGGGAAAGTTCCACGGACTCTCGAAGTAGTTACAACAGCAGGGAGCATGCACACAAAACATGAGCCTCCACAAACCAAGAGTCCCCAGGGTTCTCAGGACCCGCCAGCGTTTGTTAGAAAAACCACTGTTCCATTTTCCCCAGATAGGATATAAGCTCAGCACTGAAGGTTATCACTGCAAGTAATTGGCTGGATTGTAATCGCCTGATAACACCTGAAGAAATGTCTACTTGGATGCCAGCTCTGGCCTCTACCCTGCCAGTGAAGTGCTTTTTCTCTTGGAGTTGGAATGTTTCATAAAGGTTTAGGAAGAGATTGGGACCCTCTGCTGTTTGCAGTTACCTGTTTGGTCCTCAGTCCTCAAGACTTGGGCTTGACCCCACTCCTTCATTGAAGCCTTCTTCAAGTTCATCATTTTAAAAGTCAATTCCACGCCTACATCGCCTTCTCTTCCCACTGCGGATTTTACACTCATAGCCTTGTGTGTTTAGCCCCTTGTTTCTTCCTGAATGACTCTCTGCTTCTTTCCTTCCTCCCTTGCAGCCCTTTTGTCTCAAATTCAAGACTGGTATGGCATGAAACTTTTTCATTTTTGACACTGAATTATGTATGGTATTATTTTTACTTTTAATACTTGCCCCCAAATTATAAAGTGCCAGGAAGTAGCAGACGAGTTCATCCAAGCTGATGATGTCTGCAGCTGGCCTGGCTACAGGTCTATCATGGCAGCACTGACATTTGCAGCTGTGAGAGGCAGTCACTGCTGACGTTCCTTAATTTGAGTTTCTGTGGCATCTCATATACAAGTTCTAAATGAGTAGCGTAGTGGTAGGTGAACTGAAGTCACAGAGCAAGCTGGGGACCTCTTTCTAGAAATGGCTGCATAGCAAAGGTATTAGGCTTGGAAAACAGAGTCTAGCTGCTTAGCTAGTACAGTATGCTGCAGCCCCTGTCAGCATGTAAATGAGTAAAAAGCCCTCCCCTCAGGGCTAAAGGAACCTGTGGAAGAAGAGGCCATGAGGTATAAGAGCCCACGGGGATGGAGGACACCAAGACAACAAGGCCCTCTAACTCAACAAGATCAGCGCACCTATGAGCTCACAGAGACTGAGGCGGGATACACAGGGCCTGCACAGGTCTGTACTAGATGGGGTCCTAGAGCTGAAAGGAGAAGTGGACACAAGCCCCCCTCCCTAACCCAGAAGCAGTCTCCAACTGATAACCACTTGTAAATGAAAGTTTAGTTTTCTCCAAGGTAATTTCAGGAAGGAACTAAACGACTCTGAAGAGCAAGCTCCTTGCCCACTGTCAGACCCAAAGGAAACTCCATTTCCCAGACTCCAAAGGACAGTCCAATTATCCAGAAATGAGCTCAACATGGACTATAGGAGAATTTCTGGGAGTTATATAAAAGCCAGAATTCCTTAGGAACTTGTGAAACTGGGCTCTCATTTTCCTTGTCACTGGCAGAGGGGCAAGTGGCTATCTGTGGTGCCTATCAGCCATGCTGGCCTCAGTATTACAAGTACCTGTCACACATTTCAAAGTCCATGCTAGCGTCCTAGTCCTTCTCACCACCTCTCCTACCCTAAACTTCTCCAACTCATGGGCTTCCCCCACCCCCAGATACTCCGCACGTGAAGCACACACACACACACACACACACACACACACACACACACACACACACACACACACACACACACACACACACTCTGCTTCTTCTCACATAGCCTGGTCCAGTCTCCTGGCCATGTTCGACCTACTTCTTTCTCTCTGTGTTCTTGACTCTTTCAGATGCCTCTGGCTGTTCTCTCTCTCATATTTCCCTATCTACAATAATAAGCCGTTCTCCTTAACTATACCATGGAGTGGTCATGTTATCAAGTTTATACACCCAGCTGTGGATGTCCAACAGAAAATGGACTCAATGGCATCTTTTGGTGGCTTCTTGTCTCATAATGTCATGTCAGAGCTTCTCTTTCTATTTTTTTTAATCTCATTTGTTATTTTGTATTTGTGTGGTGGTATTGTGTTCCCCAAAATATTGTGTACCCTAATAAACTTATCTGGGGTCAGAGAACAGAAAAGCCACTAGATACTTAGGCTAGAAAATGGTGGCACTCACACCTTTAATCCTAGCACTCCAGAGGCAGAAATCCATCTGGGAACTCTGTGAGTTCAAGTCCACATTGGAAGCAGCCAGGCATGGTGACACACGCCTTTAATCCCAGGAAGTGATGGTAGAAGGCAGAAAGATATATAAGGTGTGAGGACCAGGAACTAGAAGCATTTGGCTGGTTAAGCTTTTAGGTTTTGAGCAGCACAGTTCAGCTGAGAGCCATTCGGATATGAGGACAGAGGCTTCCAGTCTGAGGAAACAAGATCATCTGAGAAGTTGGCCAGGTGAGGTTAGCTGTGGCTTGTTCTGCTTCTCTGATCTTCCAGTGTACATCCCAATAACTGGCCTCAGGTTTGATATTATTAATAAGAACTGTTAAGATTCCTGCTACATATTTGTATTTTTTCTTCACCCTTTTTTATCCTCTAGGTCTTTTGCATATGTATTATGGTTTAGTGTTTTTATGTGATTCCCGAGTATGTGAATGAGTGGGTCTCTGTTTCTTGTGCCTTCTCTTGGGCTCTTTTCTTTCTATTTGTTTTGTCCTATTCTGATATGTTAGTTTTTGGTTTTTTTTAATATATCATATTATATCACAGTATATTATATTATTATCCCTTGGGAACCTGTTTGTTTTCTAATGTGAGACAGAAAGGGGATGGATCCAGGTGGGAGAGGTTGGGGAGAAGGGAGGAAGATTAGTGGGACAAGAACTACAATCAGGTGAGAAATAAATCTATTTTCAATAAAAGGAAAAAATATAAAAAACCAAAGAAGGAGTTCCTCCAGAAAATGTCATTTTGGGGCAGTGAAATTTAAATTTAATATAATGTTCACATGGCACAAAACTGTTCACTTTGACTTTTATAAAAGCATTTACAAATATTAAGAACTTTCTTGAGCCCATAATGGTGGTGCATGCCTTACCTCAACATTAAAGAAGATGAGGCAAGAGGACTGTGAGTTAAGGACAGCCTGAGTTATATAGTAAGACCCTTTTTCACAAAATCCCAAACAGATCAGATCACAGGCCTTATGAAAACAGGGGTATGTTGGATATAGTTAGTTGGTGGACAACTGTTGTCTGCTGATCTCAGTTCAAGGAGATGAACATTCCAGCATTTATAAGGCCCTTGTTCTTTGGACTCTTCCTGTTAGATAATATGTGGGGAAATAAAGTCCTGGGGGCTTATGGTTTGATGAAGAGTTTCTAACATGCAGAAGTGATGGAATGAGATAACTTTGCACTGAATATTTTGGGGGTACTAAATATTGGCACTTAACCATGCTCTAGAGTTGGGAAGATTAACTGTATGTTTGTGAAGAGTAGCTAGAGAAGGCATCTGGAGATGCTAATATTCCTGGTAGTTGACTATAGTAAATGAGGTAGTGAATGAACAGCTGAAGGCTGTTCCCAGTAGGACACTCAAAACATTGGGGGTTTAAGACCAGCCTTGTGAGGAAGGGAGCTGTAAGGATCTAGTGTGTCCTTTAGAAAGTAAACGATGCTGAGAGGTGAGGCAGGCAGCTGGGCCATGCCACAGAGGACAAGGCCTCTACCTTAGCAATCATGAGGAATTACTGATGGGTTTATTTTGGGGACATATAATTGGCTTCATTTGAGGCAGATCATGATGTAGGCCGAAGTGGGGAGGAATCAGGCTGAGGCAGGAGCCATCTCTTGGGAAGCTAAAAGAACAAATGGGTTTGTCATACTGAAAGAGTGGACTGGCCTCTCCTTGGCTAATTTGATGACTGATCAATTTGAAGGGAGACTGAAAGCCTACACATCCCTTAGGTCTCTTTGTGAAAACCGCTCCTGTGGTCCGTTCTGTTGCTGAAGCCATGTGGAGACCAGAAGCTGGATCCAGCTTATTCCTTGTCTTCATCCAAGGTGACTCTCACAGCGACCTCACATGCAAGAAGTTTAAATATAAGCTCCATGAAAGCAGAGTGAGCTGAGGTAGAAATGGCAGCTTTTCAAAGGGTCCGTCACTAGCCCCTAGCCCCCAGCATAGTGGCAGCATATGGTAGGTGCTGAGTGTGTAGAGCATTTGGCTCTGTCAGCATTTGAAGACATCTGTACTATCATCATCATCATCACTAAAGACTTAGGTTTCTCTTCACCATCTCTGTTGATTAGTGCTTTCCAAGTGACCAGCTGTGTTATGCAAGCCCAGTTTCTCCACTTGGAAATGTGACTATTTATAAGTGAACCCAGTAGCATAGTAATGAGAACAGAGTTGTCCTTTCCTGGGAAGTATTTCAGCTTCTAACAAAAAGGTAAGGCATTCTATCCAGAGAGGTTTTGTATTAGATTGCTAATTATACACTGTGTAACTCTAAGACCTACAGTGTTGTTTAATTCATGAAAACGCCAAAGATGAACATAACCAGTGTTTCTGGGTGTGCTGCAGAGGAAGAAATTGTGTAATTTGGAGCAGGCATGTAATGTTATCTACCTTGAGTTTAGAAGGATTTTTCTGGCTGACATGTGGAAAATCAGAAGTATGATTTCCAGGGTAGGAGGAGTTTGGTCCAAATTACCTGGACTTGTAATGGTGGTGGATTGACTGGTGGGTGTTTTTGCAAGGAGAAGTGTCCAGAATCTAGATATAATGGACAAGTAGAGAATAGGATCTTCAGGTTGGCCAAAAGATGGGAGAGATAGGAGGCAAGAGTAACTGCTTATGGCTGAGCATGCCACAAGCATCCCTGCTCTGCCGAGATGGAAGGCTGGCAGTGGAGTATACTCTGGTGTGGTTAAGATGGGGGAGAAACTTGAGGCATTCAGTTTAATAACAGTATGAAATGAAAAGCCAACTGTACCAGACACACTAATCTGGAGAACAAGGGGAAGATCTTAACCAGAAATACCAGTTGTGACTCTCAGCATTCAGATGACATTTAAAGCCAGGACTGAAAAAACCAAAAGGTCCCCTGTGACACATAAACTATTGAATTATTGAGTTTTTAGGGCAAATTGATTCTCTTATGAAGTCATTTTATTGGAAAATTGAAAGCATTGCATCCTAGATCATGTCCTTTACAGACGCAGACCTAAGGAGCCTTTCTCTAATAGCAAATCAGGAAAAAGCAGACCTCACAGGCATGATAAGCCATGTCTTCCACCGAAAGCCTGAACAAAGCAACTTAGGGAGAACAGTTCTTGGCTCTGCTGTGAGACAAATCAAAGGAAGGAGACACGTCTACACTCCCATTTCGTGTAGATACTGGGTATGGCCATGGGTAGTGGTTTACAGCATGATGGGTATGGCCATGGGTAGTGGTTTACAGCATGATGGGTATGGCCATGGGTAGTGGTTTACAGCATGAGATCGTAGAGATTTTATGACACAAAGGGTATGGTACGGGCTAAAGGGTAAATCTGATCTTGAGGCTCACCTTTGTGTTTTTCCTCTGAGATGTATCATGACTCAATCGGTTGCTGTACCATGACTTGATCCGTCCAGGATTATTTTCTTTTTGTAGTTTCAAGTTGTAAAAATGCTGCACACGTCATGTACTGCCAGCACTGAGGCAATGGAGCACAGAATGCCCACCTTCTGTCACTAGTATTGCTGTGATTGGCTCCAAGGACAAGGTGGAAGTAAACCACCCTCCATCATTACTGACTAGAAGCACAGGCGACAGGATAATAACCTCAAACCTTCAGTCTCCACCCAGAGGCACGATGTCATCTAAGCTTGTGTTGGCTGCCAAAGGCTTTGCTGCAGACATGGTTGGTGTGTCTTGGAGAGGGAGAGTGCAGCCTTGCCCTGTCACCAGCCAGGCTTCCTTGGCCACTCTCTGCAACTGGAATGGGAATAAACACTGAACCCTAAGGGGAAGACGAGCCTCCACCAAAGCTCTCTATATTAACCAATCACCAGGTATATGCTACGCCTTCGCTGCTGCAGCTCACGTGTTTCCCTCAGCTTGATGGAGCAACTGTCCACATCTTTCCACGAAGCTATTCTGTGATAGAAGTTGTACTCAGATTCCTTGCAGACCTGAAGTCTCGAGTGCTGGGCAGGAAATTGCACCAATAAATGACAGAATGGAAATGGATGAAAACAAAATTTTCATTGGGAAATACCACTTTTTTTCTTTTTAATTGATGCATAGTAGCTACATATTTATGGGGTTCACTGTGACAATTTAAAACATATATACAATGTATATTGTTAAGTCAGAGTAATTAGGATTTGTGTTGGAGGCCTTACTTCTGGTTATTTTACTGGGATGATGACAGCTCAGATACTCAGGTGTGATAGTCACTTCACTGAACATTTTCCATAACCTCTGTGGCACCCCGTCGATTTCTGTGTTGCCCTTAAGACACGTGACTACTTTGATGTCAGTCTCAGAGTTCAAGTCAACCAAGGCACAGCACGGCAAATGACTGGTGGGAATCACATAGTTTGTGAGCTACAGGACGGTATTTGGCCCGCCTGTGTAGAAGTCTGTGCTGTGTTCTTCCTCTCCTCCCCAGTGCTTGCTCACCTGTCAAGGAGTAGTAATTACAGCTGAGACGTCTGTCAGCTAAGTACGGTTTGAGCCTTCCTATAGGCTACTTTCCAGCTTTCTTACTTAGGTAAAATACTTTGTCTCGGCTCAGATTTCTTCATCTGTAAAATATGGATAATTTACGGTGCAGAGTCACTGGGAGCACAATAGCAGTACATTTGTGGGTGCTTCTGGCTCAGTACATACATACACTAGTGTTTGATACTATGTAGAGTAGTACTTAATACGATAGTTACTAGGTCTGTGGCAGATGTTTAATACATACTTATTGAGTAACTGTAATGTTTTAAATATATTCCATCGTATATCCTGGGCAACCAGGATAGATGTATGTAAAGAGGGAAAGGTAAACTCAGTGTGAGTGCTTATCACACCATCATGACATAAACAGTAGCAAGTAAAGTGGGTCCCAGCTGAAGCTTTGTAGTCTTCCTCAGATTATAATTGAACATTAGTTATAAGCAATGTTTTTCTTTCTTTTTTTCTTTTATTGCAGTATTTTGAGACAGAGTTTCTCTGTGTAGCTCTAGCTGTCCTGAAACTCACTCTGTAGACCAGGCTGGCCTTGAACTCATAGAGATCCGCCTGCCTCTGCCTCCCGAGTGCTGGGATTAAAGGCGTGCGCCACCACCGTCCAGCTTGTATATTTGTTTTAAAAATAGCATTTAGTATGGTGTTGCCTTTCAGTCTGGCACCAGGTGTTGGCAGGGCAGGAATGGGATCTTTACCAAAATGGGAGGAGTGAACAGAGGGCTCTGAAGACCCCTGTAGACGGGCCCATTTTGTCTATAGTCCTGTTTGACAATGGGAATGGCTTGGCATTTCCTGAAGAAATATAGCAGGAAACTCTGGAAAGACAGGAAGTGCTAGCCAGCAGCGTGGATGCTGCGGTCGTTGCAGAAGTGAGGGGCTTCCCTGTGGATGACGGGAAATGCCTACTTTTGCATTTCTCTGCTCCACACAAAGCCCTGGGAGTGTTTATTCTGCTCAGCAAGAGGTGTGTGGAACACATGCACTCACTGCTTTCTTCTTCAGATTAGTCAAAGGATAAACAGGTATTGATTTTTACCTTTTTTTATTTACACCTATACTTTTCTTTAAGTGAAGAATAGGCCCTTTGAGAACAGGTACCTAGTCTAACACACGCACGCGCGCGCGCACACACACACACACACACACACACACACACACACACACACACACACGAACCGTTTTGTGTCTCTGATACTCCCTGTGTTGAACAGCCCTAACTAGCAAGTAGAATTCAGACAAACCAGAGCTTAGCAGAAGTTTGTGTATTAGACCTCATGATATACATTGGTAGCAAGCAGTTTATTCTTTTTTAATGTTTAAATGCAGAGGGTTGATTTATAGAGCAAAGTAATTTAGAAGAGAAAAGCTGTAATTGGCTTTGAGTCATACCAGCCTTTGCCACTGCGTGTTTTCTGATGTGGACATGGTTAAAGCCATCTTTCTTTCTCATTTGACCTTCCACTAAGCTGTGTGGGGGTTGTCCACACTCCAGAACCCAGCCTTATTCTCCATCCCACCCAGGACTGGTGTGGAATGTGGGTCTGTGTTCAGAGCTCCCTCCACTCCCTTCTCAGGAAGAAGACTGTGTCTGTGGGGAGGAGACTCAGCTTACATAGCAGGCTGCTCTTTTCACTCCATCTTGAGGCAGAGATCCTTGCAGCACCTCCCAGAGCATGGCAAAGCAGAGCACACACACACCTCTTTGGTGTGAAATTCCTAGAACGTAGAGGTCTCTCAGAGCCTGTGCTCCCATTGCTAGAACTTGACCCAGTGGGACATGAAGCGGCCCCACTCTGCCTACAACTCTCTGGCATATCTCTTTCTTTGTCACCTGCCTCTGTACCTCGTTACCCTCTTTTCTCTATCTCCCTCCCCTCCTTCCTCTCCTCCCTCCTCTTTCTCCTGTCTACACTGGAGGAGCTTTTCACCAACCAATGGGGAAAGCTTCTGTGTCTTTCAAGCTCAATTGCCTATAATAAAACTCTTCAGCTTCTAATTCTTCTATTAGTAGGAAGCCTTAGGATTTAACAAAATACGTGTCCCCATGGTCTCGCTAATGAAAGCCTTCACTTTTACAGCTCTCTGCTGGGAAGTGGGCAAGCCTGTTTAGGAAGTAAAAACAAGGATTGTCGCCTGTGCTCTGCTGCTGTCTCCTAAAACAATGCTGCTGTGTCAGTGGAGGCCTGGGAAGTCACGGGCAGAGAGAAATAGAAGTGATAAAATGTCGATACGCTGCCCAGCTGCAGAAGCAGATGTGGACGAGCAATCTACTCCCTTATTTCCTGATGATGAACTTTATCCTGGATGTGTGCAATCGAGAGGATAGTGGGACTACAGAGGGACAGATGTGCCTTTTGATTAGATAAGACAGTTCTGACTTATTAGAAGTTTGCTTTACAGAGATCCTAAAGGCTCAAGAAGCTAATCTATGGAGATAATGTTCTTACAACTTTTCCACTTGAATAAAGTACAAATACTTAAGGAAGTAAGGAAGTAGAGAGAAGGTTTAAGGAGGTATTTTAAGAAATCACAAGTGTTACTTAGGATATCTCAGTTTGTTTTTTATATCATGTTTCCATGACAGGAAGTCAAGCCATTGTACCTTGAAGGAACCAGACCTTTAAATGTCTTTGGCCTGTGGGGCATCAATTACCCTTTGACATAGAAAGTAAAATCAACTCTGGTCTGATGATCTTACACTTTTTGGGTTGAAGGTTTTAAGGGATGCTCATTTAAGGCAGATTAGTCTTCAAGAAATGATTGCTGTTTGCCCGTTTTCCAAAGACATGTAAAATCGGGGATTTGTGTGAGGCTGAGACAGAGGGAGGTACCAGGGGTTCCTGCCGAGATGGTTGTATAGCTTTGCTGTAAAGAACAAAAGGACCTGTACCAACTAATGGATCCAGTGGAGCTGATTTTGTTCACCTTGGGCATTCAAGGCTGAGATACACTGAGGAGCTGGACGTATGTAACAGGACACATAGTCTTTGGAAAGCCGACAACAATCTATTTCTGGGCTGACCTCAGGAAATAGAGAAAGTTCGATCTCATGGCAATACTAACTTTTAATATTAGAAATATTAGCTTCTACTCCATGTTTTGTGATGAGCTCTTTGTCAAATTGTCCTATTTATGTGCTGGGTTTGTTAGAAGTGGAGTTAGTGCAGGGCAGGAGACTATGAGAAGACTTATTACTTCTAGAAAGAGCTTCAGATACTGAATGAAAAAATAAATGAATAAAAAAGGAGGACATGACTGCTCCTAGGTATAGTGGAGGAGAAGGTTTGTAATAGATGTGAGAGAAAACATAGCCCGAGGCAGGGATATCTGGGAGAGTCCAGAGTGGACATGACATTGAGCTGGGCCATGTGAGGAGAAGGGGGAGGGGAGATGGGAGAGCCAGGAGACCAAGAGGCCAGGAGGGAAAAGGGGAAAAGAATAAAAAAGGGACCAGCGTAGCCAAAATGGCTAGATTATATTGGGAAGAGCAGCTGGGGGAAGGGCAGCCCAGTCCTTGTTGGAGAAGTTTAGGGTAAGGGGAGTGGCATGCCAGCCATACCCTGTAACAGGTAGAGACTGAGGGATGCTGGGAGAACCTGGCGGCCAGGTCAGCTTTACTATGTTCAATAGGCACCTGACATAGCCATTTGTCCCAGGTTTGAGACCTAACATATAACAGCCTAGGAAAGTCTTTCCCTTCAGTGTTTGGTATTTTTATCTATTCATCTCCAATCTGAAATAGGAGTTTCCTGCGTAAATCAACATAGTTATGGTTTATTACTTAGGAAAATAAACTGAATGGCCTTTCTGCTGTCCATGGTTTAAAGAGAATGCAGAACACACGCTACATTTTAGAGCCGCACTCCTTAGTAGGCAAGCTTGTTCTTCCAGGTTCATGAAAAAGATTTTTTAAATGTACAGTTATTTAGTATGCTAGAGCAATCTTAAAACTTGATTAGTTTTAAAGAAGGATGTCTGTTCTGTGGAGATGGCTCAGCAAGTCGTATGCTTGTTGCAAAGCCCTGATGTGAGTTGTATTCCTGGAACTGGGATGGAAGGAATCACTTCTACTTGTTGTCCTCTGACTTCCATATGCATGCTATTGTATGTGCATGCTCACACACACACACACACAGAGGTAATAAATTAAATAAAAACTTTCATTGTTAATTAATATTTCACTTATTTATAGTTTATAAGCAAATGGAAATTTCAGAATTTTGAAGGTCTTTCTTTTGAAATCTTGATAGCTCCTACCCAGTGTTTAGACTCACTCATTTATATCTAGAAATGCCTAATATATCCATTATCTAGAGAGAGGTTTGGTTTTAATTTTCAGAACTTGCTATATTAGCCTATATTATCAATCGTGAAACTAAGAACTTCTCTATTAAGCTATTAGTGTTTTATAAAGCATAACTAACATTTAACTGATGCTGTAGGCTATACCATGCCTTTAACTAAAGTCATTAATTGAAGTTTTTCTTTCAGGCAAGTCATGATGATATATACATCATCATGTCTTACGTCCCTGCTTAGGAGCTCAAGCTTGCTATTGTTTTGTTAAGGGAAATACCGTAAATTCCCATACACTGTAGATGAATACATCCCACCTTCATTTTCAATGTTGTACATTGGATATGTTTCGGGAAATTTATATTCTAAAATTTGAAATAAAAATCCTATTAATATTTGGCCACTTGTCCTCACTAATTAGAGTATAGAAAGTTCTCATTTTGTACATAAAGCCCCAAGGGTTTTCACACTGTCAAATTCAGTTCACAGAGAGAGGAAGTTACCTCAATTGATGGTCAGAAAAATAAAAACAAATGCAAATTGTCTCCTGAACCAAAGAACTGCAGTAGATGGATTGTTCCTAATTAACATATTGTGAAATAAGGGACTGTTTTCAGCCCTAACACCAGCCCTATTGTCTATTTTTAAGAATATTTGCAAAACTTATCTAATTTGCTTCATAAAGAGGACAAAGGATAAATATTTATAGGTATAAATTTTGATGCCAGTGGGGAGGGGGGAAGGGAAAAGGGGAGTCGGGCATGGGGGTGATTTTAACAACTCTTTTAAATAGCGCAGCTCTTTAGAAAGCCGGCACCCTGGACTGCGATAGTTAGCTGAGATGTACGAGAAAAATGGCCCGTGAAGGCACTGGTTCACACAGTTGGAGGAGGGGAAGGACGGAGCAGGATCCCAGGGGAACTCAGTGCTCTCTAAAAACCCTGAGGGAGGATTTAAAAGTTCATTTATCATTGATGAATGCTGAGTTGGTAATGTTCATTTTTATTCTGGTTCCCTAATTTAGATGTTACAATTTTGTGAGTTTTGCCTCAAATTGTCATTAAGTCTCTAAGACAAACTGGCAGCATTTCATTCTTTAGTAACTTTTTATTTAAATAGTAATAATTTAGAGGAAGCAGAAAGGTTTCGTAGAGAACTTATTACATGGAAATAACAGAATTCTTTTAATCTCCTGGATATTGTAAGTCAGGTAAATACCAGGTTGGCAAGTATCACATGTACAGTGTGGCCTTTCTAGTCTCGAAACTGCAAGTTTACCGAGTGGTCCCAGCTTGCTTGAGATCCCCAAAGACCAGACGGTTCATACCCTCAGCCCCCCTTTGTCAGTGGCTGCTGTGAAAATCCTGCAGATTGGGGCTGGAGTGGAGTGGGAAAAGATCAGTGCTCCTGGTACAGCTGCGTTCCTTTGGGAGTGATGAAATGACAGAAATGACTAGGGCACATCCACAGACATCTGTTTCATTGTCCCTGAGCTGTACAGATGGCAAAGCGGAGGTGTGTCGGCCTTTGCTGGGACCAGACATGGAGGAGACACAAAGCGCTGGGGAGAAGTTAGAGCAAGCCTGTCCCATTCTTTCTCCACGTGCAGGAGGAGTTCCATGTGGTCACTCTCCTGCTGCAAACACCGCCACTCTTCTCCTTTTCATTGCACGTAACTTACTTACTTAAATAAGTTCTAACGAGGGGCTTTTAAAACCTTCATAAAATCTCGGAAGCCTCTATCTCTCCTAAGGTGGGACTCTCTGTAGAGTTAGTGTCTTAAGGACTTTCAACAGTCAGTTCCAACAGTTTAAAGCTTTGCTGTAAACATCATTAAGGCTTTGTTGAAGGCAAACATTATTATGCAAAGTGATAAGTGCTAGGTTATTGCCAAGAACAACAAGGAACATACATCGTTAATAAAATTCCATCATTAATCACTAATGGTAGCAAAAATAGAAAGCTTCAGTTTAAGCTGAGGATAATTGTGGTTGATGACAAGACCCATCCAGTTTTCCTTGAAATATTGGCTGTCTTTTGCCAAACACACATCCACAGCATATGTGTTTAAGGACGTAGTGTCTAATGAATTCATGCTGTGTGGTGTTAACTAGACTGAAATTTTAGTATGTGTTTGTGAATGTATATGTGGGTACAAGCTCATAGTTGTATGTTTGTAAATATGTATTCATGTCTGGACATATGGAGTCCAGATGGTTGTTGCTTCTAAGGAACCATTCACTTTGGGGTTTTGAGGTAGTGTCCCTTGCTAACCTGAAGCTCCCTGGTTAGGCTTGGCTGCTGTCTAGGAAGTCCAGGGATCCTCGTGTCTACATCTCTAGCACTGGGATTATAGTGCACACCACTGTACCTGGCTTTTTTTATGTGGCTGCTGAGGTCTGAACTCAGTTTGTAATACTTCTGTGCCAAATACTTTACCCAATGAGCTATCTCCCCAGCCTTAGACAGAATGTTTTTAAGTTATTATTTCTTTAATTTTCAGAAAAGAATTGGATAATTTTCATTTTCTAATACAAATGAAATTGTATACATGGTGAATAGATCATCTGAAGAATGCCTATGGTAGTATTATTAATTTATGCTTTTTATTTTTTAAAAAAAGAGTAAGCTCACTATGTTCTGCTTACTTTAAAAAGGATCCATTGCAGTTTCTGCTTCCAAGTGGAGCAGTCTAGCTGTGTCAGAATAATCCTGTGCGGGGAAAATCAGAATTGGAAATGGCTGTGGTTGGAAGCAAGAGCTAGCACAGCAGCCTGTGAAATTTGATGAGAAAGGGTCTATTAGCATGTTCTCATAGTGAGTCCCCATGGGATACCTGGTCTTTGCAAGGGAAAAACCATAAATGGTGATTAGTTTGTTAGTAACAGTACCACATCTAACAGATCTCAGCACTTGTGGGAACTATGGCTTGGGGATGCTTTCTGATAGAGAAGTCACAATTGGTGATGCTGTTTGATGGGCTGGATCCCGGCTCCCAGGTACCTGGAAGGATATACTGAACAACTAATTTTTCCTCATTTCTCTGTGCCCTCCTTGATAAAGTACTACTTCCAGCCCTGAAAATACGTTGAGTTTGGGGAAACAAGACTCCTACAGATACGAGAAATGACAAACTGGTTTCTTAACAATAGTTTAAATGAGCAAGGGAAAGATCACATTAAATGACAAAAATCCAAGCAGCAAAAGAGAGGTGCTCCTCCTAGCTACCGTTTGTCGGACACAAATGAGGTAGGAAACTTCTTTCTTATGACTTGTTACAGACTTGACAGATCAAGTGCAGAGGGTTGTTGGTGGTTGTTTTTGCTCTTTGGTCTTTGGTCTTTTGGGGACCCACCACCCAGTTCGCAAATAAACCACACAGCGAGGCTTATTCTTGATATAAATGCTCTGCCTTAGCTTGGCTTGTTTCTAGCCAGCTTTTCTTTTTCTTTTGTTTTTCAAGACAGGGTTTCTCTGTGTAGTTTTGGTGCCTGTCCTGGATATCACTCTGTAGACCAGGCTGGCCTTGAACTCACAGAGATCCTCCTGGCTCTGCCTTCCGAGTGCTGGGATCAAAGGTGTGTGCCATCACCGCTCGGCTTAGGCAGTTTTTCTTAACTTAAATTTTCCCCGTCTATCTTTTGCCTCTGGGCTTTTATCTTTCTCTGTTTCTGCAATACTTTTCTTTCCTTCTTACTTCGTGTCTGTCTGTGCAGCTGGGTAGCTGGCCCCTGAAGTCTTCCTCTCTTTGTTCTCTTGCTCTTTCTTCTCTCCCTCTTTTTCTCCTTCCATATTTATTCTCTCTGCCTGCCAGCCCACTTATCTCTCTCTCTCCTGTCCAGCTATTGGCTGTTCAGCTTTTTATTAGACCAATGAGGTGTTTTAGACAGGCACAGTAACACAGCTTCACAGTTAAACAAATGCAACATAAAAGAATGCAACACATCTTTGCATCATTGAATGTTCCAGAGCATAAACAAATGTAACACACCTTAAAATAATAATCTACAACAGAACATTAGCCTCTCCATTCTGTCCTAAGGCCTGAGACCATTCTTGTTGATTTGAGAACATGACTAAACTGCAAGACTTGGTACTTTTATTCTTTCTGTATCTGACATTTGTTGAAGACCTACTGGGTGTCAGGCATTGTGCTTGGTGTTGGGAGCATGAAAGAGCCCCAAACTTAGATTGTAGTGCATAGTAAGTGCTGGAGGGGTGCAAGTGAGAGTAGCATGATGGGGGGAGGGGGCTCCTTCAGGAGGATACCCTGTTGATCTGGAAGCCTAAATCCCAAGTGAGAAAAGCAGTAGCACTTGTGCAGAGCTGGGAAGCAGCTCTGTGTGACTGTTGGAAAGGCTTGTGCAGAGGGAAAGGTTGGAAAGAGCACACAGACAGAGGGGCCAGGTGCTGAGAGAAGGCAGGACATGGTTCCTCTCTTCCTCCTTTGGCATGCTGTGCAGCTCCTCAGCACAGAAGGTGGAGTAATGCTGGCAACTCAGGGTTCCATGTCGTCAGATGGAATATTAATGTGGTTTATGTAATATGCAATGTCATATCCATGCTGCCCTCCTGAGAAGTCAGCATTGGGAATGGGAGTCACAGTTCCAATGGGGGAGAAAACTGTCTATGGAGGCAAATCGGAAAAGTGAGTGCCTACTTGTGTGATGGGGATCATGGCTGCTCTCGATGAGGTAGGTCTGTATATTAGGCAAGGGAGCACAAGGAGGAGCGAGACTGTGCGCTCTGCATTTGAGTCAGGTCTGTGTGCAGGGTAAGGCTACAGTTACACAGACACTTAAGTGCTCCTGAGGCAGGATCAAAAGATGGGGGAACTTGGCAGGGAAAGGATCCCAGTTCTGACTGAAACCTCTCACCATCCAGAAGCAAGAGTCCCAGCATAGCCGATGCATTTGCTATCAAGATCACTGACAGAATTAGTATTCTTTGTATATACAAATACGTTAAAACAGCAATTCGTTCCTTTCCTAGAGACATTACCTGAACATCTTAAACAAAGCTGCTTATGACAAAAAAAGAAAGCCTACTTTCCAGACTTCATCAGTTACAACCTTGTCTGATGCCCCTCTGGAGCTACCCAGCACTAAGGCAGTTCCTTACAACTCCACCAAAATTCTATATATGGTTATTGTAAATATTGTAAATAAAAATAAAACAACAAGCTGCACTCTCCCTTAAGGAGCTAGTACTCGAAAGGAGCACTGAATCTTTCTTTTTCTCGTAGTGATCATGTTGAAGCTGTATTAAAATATCTTTAGTAAAATCACCAATCCTGCTTTACAAAATGGCCAGTCCTGGCATTCTTTTCATCAGTGGTAAGAATCTGTTTGGGCCTGAGGTGAGGCCCATCAAACTCCAGGAGAACTCCTTGGGGTGATTAATGACAGGTGGGGAGCTGTGCCTCTCTGCTTGTGCCTCCAGAAAGCTGGCACTCTCTGCTGGATGCATTGTTCCTTTGAGTGTATCTAGTATTTGAGGACAGAAACCAGAAAAAGGGGGACATGAAAGCATATAATGGTTCTTTTTTTTCCCCCTTCATTGTAGCAAAAACGAACCAAAAACTTAAAATGAAGCCAAGGAAGTGGATCGATTCTGTATTTCAAGGAATTCTTCTATATAATATTCACTAAATATTCACCATCTAACCTTGGAGAAAGACAGCAGTTTCTTGCTTGCTTGACTTTCTCCCTCTCTTTCTTTTTTTTTTTTTTTAATGTGCATTTGCCAATACTTGGTATTGGGCTTAATACACTTAATGGGAAAATGATATCTTATTTACTAATAAAAGTTTCACATGAACGATGTGAAAAACAATTATCATTTTCTGTAACGTCCATCTGCTTTTGTGTCGTGAAGGCTTTCTTGTCCACTAGACAAATAATACACTGTTGCCATGGAATGAATGTGGAAAGCCCAATGCTTGGACGTGTCTCTATCTTAGAGTTAGGAAAATGTCTTTTTTTATGACTTACTTATTTATGTATACAGTGTTCTGCCAGCACGTATGCCTGCACACCAGAAGAGGGCACCAGATCTCATTACAGATGTTTGTGAGCCACCGTGTGGTTGCTGGGAATTGAACTCAGGACCTCTGGAAGAGCAGCCAGTGCTCTTAACCTCTGAGCCATCTCTCCAGCCCAGGAAAATGTCTTTTAACTCATTATTTTCCAAAGCACACTCCTGAGACAAGGTTTGTTTTTTGTGGTTGTTGTTGTTTTTTACCTTTCAGTCTATTTTACCTTTCAACTGGCTAAAATCAGCATCTAAACATAACTTGCTGATAATTATTCCCAAGAATCTAAAATACCAAGAAAGAAAGTTTTTTATTAGCCTCTGTTAAGTAGAAGCCTTATTTTGGCATTTGGATTCAGATCCAGTTTCCAAATTTCTAGCTAACAATTCTAGTGGGGGAAAAAAACCCACAACATATATTTCCAGGCTCCCAAGTCGAGTTCTCCTGAGTCTGCTGGACTCTCGGGGCATCTCTCTGATGATAGACGAGCAGGTGGCAGCGTGAAGAAGCAGTGGTGGCACTGAGGACCCCGTGGTTCCTAAGTAGTGGAGTGAAGGCCAGGTCTCCTGCTCTCTGTTTAAAACCTTGCCCCTTTCTAGTGTGTTAGGATGCTTTTAGATGATCATTTAAACGCTCTTCTAAGATGCCCTGCATGGCTGGCCATGGGCCCAAACCATAACTTTTTTTTTTTTTTTGATCATTTTGAGTTGTTTCTAAAAGTACCAATTGATAGCTACAGAAATTAAAGTTTCTGTTGTGACCTTAACTTGTTCTGGAGCTACGCAGGAGACTGCCCTTGCATCTGTAGCATGAAAACCATGGTAAATGTGCTAGAACCCTGTGGGGAACACAGAGAATTAATTTCTTACCACATGACAGTGTCAGCACATTTGATAACTGTTACTTCAGGACCCTCTTTTCCTGTTTCTAATTCTTTTTCTCCAGTCTCTGAAATCAAAGCAGAATGAACACTTAAGCTGAACCTTCTGTGTTATTTATCACAAGGGATTCTTAGGGTTCACCCTGTGGAAGAAGAAAGGAAGCAAGCAGCCTGTGCTGAGAGAGATGAACTGCTGTGCTGACCCAGTGACAGTCTACCACCTGAGCTTGGATGGCCCTTCAGAGTTGCGACATTATAGTACCAAGATCTGTCATTGGCAGGGAGCTGCTGTAGCTAGGACACCTAACTTGAGGGAAGCATCTACCTTCACCTGAGGCTGTCCTAGAAGGGGCTGGCAGCCAGTTACCACGTGCCTCAGTACCCTGCCACAAGAAACTTCCAGGCCTTGTCAGATCTTCCTAGTGGTCATCACAGTGCCCAGAGCCATACTTTCCATTGTCTAGTTTTCTGAGCCTGGCAACACAAACAGGACAGACTGAAATTCGTGGTAGAATTAGCCTCATAACAGCCTGAAGATCACGAGATTCTTGTGAGATGTCAGAAATAAGCATTGTTTAGTCCATTTCTGTTGTTTCAAGGTCACTGAACTTGGAATAGAGTTGTATGAAACATCTCCAAAGGTTGACCTTGGATATTGGGGCATGAGAAGGGGATCGTATTTGACAATATATGCATGTCTGTATTTCTCAGGCCTCCCTGCAAGATGTGCAGATCCCAGTGAATCCCAGTGGTATATAAAGAAGGTAGCTGCAAACATGGGCCAGGCCTGAGGATGAAAGTTAGAACACAGCATTTACCCATTGTTCCTGCATTCATTTAAGCATCAAAAGTGTCCACAACATAACGCTCCACCTCTTTGTACATTGCCTGTGATTATCTTCCCACCTCTGTAGACCATGTACTGCCATGGTCACGCTGTCACACTGACAGCCAGCTAGCTGTACGTCCCTTCAAGTTAGTAATGACATCTGTTTTAGTTTCAGGCTGTTGGCCGAGATAAAACACTGACCAAAAGCACTCGAGGGGAGAAAGGTTTTTTTTGTTTTGTTTTTTTTCATCTTACACATCCAGGTTACAGTCTATCCCTGAGGGAAGTCAGGGCAGAAACTCACAACAGGATCCTAGAGTTAAGGATTGATGTGTGCTTGTTCTCAGGCTCATAGTTGGCTAGCTTTCTTACACAGCCCAGAACCACTGGCCGAGGATTGTGCCACCCACCCAGGACTGACCCTTCCTGGATCAATTAATAATCAAGATAATCCCCCACAGACAGGCCCACCGACTACTCTGGCATCGGCAGTTCCTCTCAGATCACTCTAGGCAGTGTTAAGTGGACAATTCAGGCCAGTCAGGACAGCTGTGCTTCTAATTTCATCTTGGAGAGGAAAAAAATAGAATAAAGTGGAAGAACAATTCTGCCCTGCCCTTTCACAGGAGAGGTGCCAATACACAGCTCCACTGACTCCCATTCTATTGTCTAGCAAGTCCTGCCCCAGAAACTTAGAGAAACTATTTGATGAGACTACTACTCAGCTCCGCACAGGTTTCCTCCAGGGAATTCATGGACGTGCAGAGGAGGTGACACCTCTTCCTTTTTTTCCACAGTTCTCCATTCACAGTAAGGAAGGAAGGAATTAGGGTCCTCTTCATGCTTTTCTCCCTTTCTTCCATTTCCCTACCCCTGCTTCTCTCTAAGTTCCTCAAGAATTCTACCCCTGTCTCCCCTTTGGGCTGCCACCTTAGGATCCCCATACGAGATAAGAAACCTAAAGGCAGATAAATTCACGACAACAGAGGCAGACGTTCAGTGAGGGAAAAGGCCAGTGTTCGGTGTGCTCTGCGGAGTCCTAATGTCTATAGATCCTCCAAGCCAGCGCCTGCTTCACCCCGTCTGCTGGCTGGCACTGCAGTGCTTCTGAGCCCGCATTGAAGATTTTACAGAGATCTCGTTTAAAGTTGGTTATTTAATTTTGAGGGCACATGTAGTTGGAATTTTCTTTGAGCTGCCAACCAGCTCCCAAATAAAGACACAGAGACTTATCTGCTCAGCTGTAGCTTAGGCTTGTCTCACTGGTTCTTTTAATTTAATCTGTTTCTCTTCATCTACATTTTGTCTTGGGGCTTTTTTCCTTACTTTCCCTCTGTATGTCCTACACTCCTTCTTCTGCATCTGTATGTCTGGCCCCTGCCATCTCCTAGTGTCTCTTTTCCTTTCTTCCCTCTAGGCTAAATTCCTCCTCCTTCTCCTTACTCTCCCTGCCCGGAAATCCTGCCTATACCTCTTCCCTCGCTATTGGCCGGTCAGCTTTTTATTGGCAGGCCAGGTAAAACAGGAACACATCTTGACATAATTAAACAGATACAACACATCTTTACATAGTTAAACAAATATTCCACAGCAGGCATGTGTCTGTTTTGTTGAGAAACAACAAAGCATGAGTTTCATTTTGGTACTAAATCGAATGTGAAATTCATCAGAACCTGAGACTAGGAGCACCTTGTTCTGTGTTGCAAGTAGTCAGTTCCTAAGTGAACTTTCAGACCACAACTTGTTGAGTTGCAGATCTTTTGACCAGGAAGATGAAGCCAGAATCCTGTCTTAGATGAGATCCTTTCTTTGTGTCGCCAGGGACAAAGCATTTTCATTATGCTTTCCTGCTCCATGTTCTGTTCATCTCACACTGTCAGCTTGTAAATGGCAAGGACCAGCATTTGTGGGGCTCGAATTGAATTGTGGCACCTGGAGTCATTGTAAATACTACTCTGACAGTGCTGGTGAATAATGTGCTATCATCTGCAATTTGCAGCTACATGGTTGACTTACAGAACTTTTGAATAGTATGTTTTGAGTTTGGGTTTTTAAAAGTCCTAGAACTCTGAGATTGAATTTCTCTGCACCCATCTTAAAAGCTTCAAATATTTTTTGTTCTTTATGTAAGCACATGGTGTCGTTGAACCTGAACATAAGTCCCTATTGCACAGCACTATTTAACTTTTCTTTTCCTCTGACTTAGAAAATATTTAGTAGTTGTATTTGAGAATATTTCTTACAGATATTTAGATCTTAATAAAATGCTAGTCTGCACTGACCTAATGTCATTATGTAAAGGAAACACAGTGTTTGTGACAATATGATGATGGTTGAGACATTTTTGTCAGGACACTGACATTACATGTTTGGTGCTTTGGCCTTTCATATATATTTTAAGGACATGGATATAAATGAGGTTTATGCACATATTTATTATTCTAAAGAATTAATTACCTTATTTCATTATTTTACTCTAAAAGAAAGCTTAAGGATTTTTATGTTTGGATATTCTAAATGAGGAAAATAAATGTCATCCATACAGTGAATCTCAAACTGTATTCTCAGTGCTGGAACAGTAGTTCTGAACCTTTGAATTTCTAGCTCCCCAAGCTCTTTGTGAATTATTCTGTAGCTGTTAAGTTCATAAGAAGATAAACAAATAAGTGAAATCAAGGGGCCAATGCATTGTATCATCATGTTTAGTAAATTTCAACGTGATTGGGGAGAAAATGGCCTCTAAGAAGCATACAATGAGTATAGTTTTATATAAAGACGTAGCTACTGTACAATACCTGCTGACAAAGTTACTTTTCAACTACAGACTTGTTTCTTTCAACAACACTTGGAGAAAGTTCGTGCAGATTAGTTGAAAGTTTTTTGCCAAAGCAAAATTTAAAAATACATGTTTTAGGACTATCCTATGGAAATGCAAGCAGAGCCTTCATCAATGGGTATTTCCTTTGGAGCTTTGCTAGTTTGTAATAGAGTATGCGCTACTGATAACAAATTCTTTCGGCATTCTCTTTCATAATCTGAAGCCTAAGTGAAAACATTGATTAGTGTTCAGCAATTGTGTATTCAGAAATTGAAAGTGACTTGCCATTTCATAATGCAAGGTCAATGCCATGGCTCGAGCTATCTCCTGAAAGTGTTCTTCTTCAATATTACTATACTTGACTACTTACTGATTAGCTGCTATGGCAGGTGTCTCTGAAGTTGTGTGAGTCCATGAGAAGCATCTCTCAGTGGTTTCATTCTTCCTTCAGTCCATGGATTCCATCTGTTTATTCATACTCCATTTATGGCTGAGACATCCATGTAGTCAGTGTGCTCTAGGAACTCCGATGAAGGAATTGACACCATGTTGTTCCAATGAGAGAGAAAGCCCGTCAGGTGAAGATTTAACTGCCTTGTAGTTTCCAGGGAACTGTGATGGGGCAGGGGGCGATTCATTCCTATAGATTATATAAAAAGTGAGGTAATGTAGTTACAACCCAGAAAACCAGTTTAAATAGCTTCTTTGAGAGAATGAATTTTCACAGGTAACAGAAGTTGATTCTTGGAAATTTGAGTACTTTTAAAATATGAACAATGAAGCCGGGCGGTGGTGGCGCACGCCTTTAATCCCAGCAGAGGATTAAAGGAGGCAGAGGCAAGCAGATGGATCTCTGTGAGTTCGAGGCCAGCCTGGTCTACAAAGCGAGTTCCAGGAAAGGCTCCAAAGCTACACAGAGAAACCCTGTCTCGAAAAAACGAATAAATAAATAAATAAATAAATAAATAAATAAATAAATAATCAACAATGGAACAACATGACTGTTTCAGAGCAAAACATTTTATAGTAATGGTCATGATCTCTTTCTTGCTAAGCTCAGCCTGTTTGAACTGAGAAACAATTAGGAGCTCAACCCAACACAACCTCATATTCATGCAGCTTTTCAGAATGCATTGTCTGAATACTTAAAAACATAAATGATGAGAATGACTTGTCCTGGTGCTATCGTATATGCAAGGTGGGATGTGAGGATGCAAGTCACAGAGGGCTACCCTGAGGAATATGGTTAACCTAGTAAGGACAGAAAGTCTAACCAGGTACAGGTTTGTTTAGGAGTTCTCTACGAATTAATCTACTGTTTATTCAGTGGTCAGTCTCATAAAAAGTATCTGTAAGTTATATGAAGTCATCTTTCAAGGTACATGAACTCTCAATTTTCAAAAGCAAATATTTTCTTGAACATTAGCATGAGTCCATATGGTATTTATTGTTATAGTTAGAAAATGACATCATAAACTAGTGTTTGTCTACAGTTATGAAATGTTCTAAATTTGTCCCCATGTTGTTATTTTCATCTTTCTTGTGGCACTTTGGGTTGTGTTTTCTGTCCTGTATTTTGATTTCTAGTGTTGATTTTGTTTTGAGATCACAAAAGGGCTTGAGACATCTCTAAAAGCCCATTAACTTATTGGTGTGTTTTGATTTTTTTTTTTGACAGATTCATGTGTTTCTTCTAGCTTTTCAAAGATACTCCCCAAAGTAACAGAAACTTGGTTTGGTGATTAAAGCTATATCTGAACCTCATTACCTGAAACAAAATTAAAAATCAGATTAAAATTTTCACCTTTTAAAAATCTTTTTAACCTGACATAAATTGCAAGTTGGCTTCAGAGTGTGTGGTTTTTCATGTGTGGGGAGTGGGTGAGTGGGTGAGGGGTGATGACCTTTTCTGTGTGTGTTTTGATTTATTTCCTTTCTTTCTACATCTCTGAGATTCATCCTCACTATCATTCCTAGAGAAGCCCGGATGACTATCTAGATGTACATCTTTCTGTAGGGGGTGCATCCTAGTCTGCCTTACTCTGCACAGTGTTTCTGAAACCAGCTTATCTAAAGAATCAATTAATGTTGAGAGTGCTAAGGTGTATGGGGATTATGGCTGAATGTTTAGCCCTAAAGATGGCTTGCTGAGTCATTGTGAAATAAAATGTCAACATTGACTTCACTGCAAGAGAGACTGCTGGTATGCCATGAACTTTGCGTGGTTCTAGGGATGAGAATGAGCACATGGACACAAGCCCTTCTCTTTTGAAGTTTACTGTCTCAGGGAAAGAATCTAACAGCGTAAAATCCAGGCAAACCAATCTTAGTACTGAGTACGAGATGTGTTCTTCATTTATTAGTAATGTCTGTTTATTAATTACCACAGCCAGGCACCTGGAGGGCTGGAGTAGACCCAGTGGGGCTTGATGTGCACAGTCCCTCAAGGACCGATAAGCAATATCATTGCCTTTATTTGTTGCTGGCAGTAGTCTTGGTATTTTATATACTACCTGTGGAGTATTCCACCTAGTTTCCAAGTATATTCATAGTGTTTATTTGACCAAGACATTGGCAAAATATGTGAGCTTAATGATTTTCTTTTAAAATATATAAAAGGAAAATGACAGCAGGCTCACATTCATTTTCCTATGCAATACTGTTTAATTGCAGCAGTATAGCTGCCTCTAATTAACATAATTGCCTTATTTTCTATATCATTTCTTACAGTTATTGCCAGTTTTCGCGGCACCATCCCATTTGGCTTGTCATTGGAAATTGGAGATACTGTTCAGATCCTGGAGAAGTGTGATGGTGAGTGGCCTCGGACTTACGGCTTGAAGTTGGATGAAGAGCTTCTTGTCTCACAACTCTGCATGACACTTCAAAATGTGTCTGTTCATTTCAGAACCTTTCCCCACAGTCACAGCAAACTATTTTTGACAAAACTTATTCCTTACATGTTTCATGTGCGCTGATGGGAAAGGAATTCAGTATTATTCTTAAGTTGGTTGTACTTTTTCCTAATTTATTGTCCCCTTTTAATCCTTCCATGAGATGTAGAAAGCACTGGAACATGCTGTCGGTAGGAGTTCATGTCTAACTCTCAGCCTCGAAGGTTTTCCTGTACCCCGGTGCACCTCAGGCTAAGACTCAGAAGATGGGGCACTTGAAGTTGAGGAGCACGAAACGCAGGCGAGCTGGCCAGCTCCACACTAGCCTTGTAGTCTCTCTCTTCTCCAAATACAGGATAAGAGTATCAATGAATTTGAAATGTTAGTAGACTACATTGTATGAGTCTGTGCGTTATTATTAGTTTGTAGCAGGTAGCAGGTAACTCACTAAAAATACCTGATCTGTTCTTAGATGTCTCCATTCTTGTTCTAGGATCTACCCTGGAAGTGTAGTCCCTGAAAGGATCTCAGATAAACTGACTACATTTCTTGTTAACAAAATGACTAGATTTTAGAATGTCATGAATACATAAAAGAATACCCTTTTCCTTCCTAGGGGATTTATTATATGATTATGTTCTATCTCACAAAGTTTCATCAGGCATTAAATTGTGTTTAGACAAATGAAACTACTACATTTGGCTAGAATCTGGCTTTAAATGCTATTGATAAGTATTTATTCTGTCCACAGTAATAGAAAAATCCAAAAATATAATAAGGTTTCCTGTGTCATTTCTGAATGCATTCTGTCTGTTTCTCCTTAGTATATAAATACAAAATGCTTCTTAAATTGGTACGTAGAAACAGGGTGTGTATTTAATGGGATGTAGTAATCAAACCTTTTTCCTTATAATAAAATTATGCAAAGACCTTTCTGGCATTTCTGAAATAGTCAAGGTTTTTGATTCTGTTAGAATCATTGTACAAATCAGTACACATCTTGGATCTGTTCTTATGAGACATTAATAAACTCTGTGATGTAGACATTCTGACTTCAAGATCAGGCTTCCTTGCTTGAACTGCTGTTAAGACATTAGACATAATTCTTTTTTTAAATTGTATATCTTTCTAAGAAAACATTGTGAGGAACCAAAACAAATGTAATATACAACTCAAACATTTTCTTTCAAAAATTCAACTAGCACCGGGTGGCGGTGGCGCACGCCTTTAATCTCAGCACTCGTGAGGCAGAGGCAGGCGGATCACTGTGAGTTTGAGGCCAGCCTGGGCTACACAGTGAGTTCCAGGAAAGGACAAAGCTACACAGAGAAACCCTGTCTCGAAAAACAAAAACAAAAAAACCCAAAACAAAACAAAAAAAATTCAACTAGCCAAAAAAAGTTAAATTAGATAGAACATTTCTACATAGCAAATAATTTCCTATCAATAAGAAAAATAGCATCTGCACTTATAAAAAAAATACTACGTTGTTTAAACTGACAAAAAAGAGATGCCCCCTTCAAGAATAGTACTATAAGACTGTTTCTAGGTTATTCAGAACTTAAGCACAATAGACACTGTGGCAAGTTACATTGATCAAATGTTACAGTGATGTAAGTATATAAGCTCTTTTGGGTAATGACTCTTAGGACATGGGGCTGATAAAATATGTATACACATCTGTTATATCATTGCTGGCCAGGCACTATTATAGGTGGTGGGCTTATGTGTGTATGCACACATCTGTTATATCACTGCTGGCCAGGCACTATTATAGGTGGTGGGCTTATGTGTGTATGCACACATCTGTTACATCACTGTTGGCCAGGCACTATTATAGGTGGTGGGCTTATGTGTGTATGCACACATCTGTTATATCACCGCTGGCCAGGCACTGTTACTTGGGAATCAAACCTGAGGCAGAATTTAGAGTGGCCTTAAATCTTTTTTTTTTTTCTGGCCTTAAATCTTGTGTGACTCTTGCATTTCCCTTAGACATGGTGTGGTCCTTAATAAAATAGGGAGAAGTGATACTCTGAGAGGTAAAGTGATGTCCCCCAAATTAAAGAGTAGGCTGGGCTTGGTGACACAAACCTGGAGGCTGAGAGTGGAAGAGTCTGAGTTCAAGACCATCTTAGGCTGCATAGACCCTATTGCAAAAAATAAAACAACAACAAGAACTAGCTAGTCAAAAATAGCAGTCAGTTTCTTTATCTAAGTCTAGTGCTTTGATCCAAGCCTTTATTTCCATTTATCCAAATTTCTGGTACAATTTTAGTAAAGCAGTGTATTAATAAAATGCTTAAACTTGGGGTCAGTTGATCTGTTACCTAACCTAATCCTAGAACCACTGTATTTATGCATAGCATAGTCATATGAAGATTAAAATTCTAACATGAAAGAACATATCATTTATTACCTTTAAATATTATCATGGTTTATGTATTAAAATGTAATAATGATTATTTCTCCACAGGCTGGTACAGAGGATTTGCCTTAAAAAACCCAAATATCAAGGTAAAAACTACTATTTCTAACTGTAATTATAGGATTTTTTTTTATTGAAGATGACCATTAAAATTATTTGGCTATACAATTGAAATTAAAGTTGGGCTCTTAATCAGGCTCCAAAAATGATAATACAGATTTCCATAATTTTGGGAATTCCTTTGAACTGGGATTAAAGTTAAGGTAAGATCCTGAAGTCATAATTCTCTATAGCCCTCAAAAATTATACCGGCAAGTGCTTAAGCTCATTAGATATAAACAAAATCTTTTTGAAGTGTTAGTTTCCCAGATAGGCAAATTAAAATACAGGCAGGAGAAATATATTCCAAAAGAAACATTGAATGGTAATATTTAATCTTTAAACTTCCCGTGGTATTGTTTGTAATTCTCTGGTGGGGAAAGAACAAGCATGTTTTAGTGTCTTATTAAGGGTTCCTTGGGTGATAGGGCCTGAACCAGGAACACAGTACTTGTAAGTGCTCATCTTGTTATTCTAGGAAGTTCCTTAGAGTCATTATCTTAGGTGTAGTGTGACTTTCATTTGGATAGTTTGTGACTTTTTATAGTAATTTTTACTATATGCTCTATTCTAATCATCTATAGCTTTTGAATGTTTCCATAGTCTCCTACTTCATTTACTTTATTGGTGTGTGTGTGCACATGCCCACATACAAGGCACATAGGTGGTTCTCCCCTTACCATGCTCTTCCCAGGGATCGAACTCAGGTTGCCAGGCATCACAGCAAATGCCCATCTTGTGGTGCCTCTAGTACATTCATATACATCATTCATATTTTTGGTTTAACTTGAGCTTTGTTAAAATTGTGGATGAGAAATCGTATCATTTCTCATTTTCAAAATACAATCTAAATTCCGTCGCCTGTCTCTTTGCTTAAACATAGCTTCTGCAAGAACATCCAACTGTGTTTAATTACTTCATTTCATTATTTTAGATTAGTCCCGAGGAAAGCCTAAGGGATAAATGAGCATGTAAATTTAATTTCTTGATACTTTAGCCCTCATTTAAAGTTTTTTTTTTTTATTTTTGGACATCTGCAGGGCACATGCAAATATAGCTTTGATATTTAATTATTCATCTAGCACACAAAATTTTATTATGATTTCTCTGTCACTTCTGTCCCATGTCATAAATTTTGATTTTAACTTTTCTTTTTTAAGGTTGTTTTATTCGTTAATTCTGTCATGTTGAAATAAATACAAATCTTATAAAAAATAGTTTCAAAACAATGTCTTCCTATTCATTGCTGTAGAATATGTATAAAATTGAGCTCAACATTGAGCCATCTAGCCAGCCAAAATTTTGTTTGGTTGTTTGGTTTTTTGGTAATACAAGGAATTAAACCCATGGCCTCATGTGAAGCAGGCAAGTGTCCTCTCACAGAGCTCTGTTGTAAGCTAAAATTATTCATTGTAACGTAATTCTCAGCCTGGTCTAATGTTGCATGTCTGTGATCCCAGCACATGGGAGGCTAAGGCAGAAAGATTTCTGAGTTTGAGGACAGCTTGGACGACATAGTGAGAGTTCCTTGTTGGTTGGCCTATAGTGACAGACCATGTCTCATAAACCAATTGCCAAATAATAACATCATAGGTATTTTTTTTCTTTTTTTTTTAAACCACAGTTTTTATATAGAAATATTGAATGCTTTTTACTTTCTATTTATGAAGAACATACTTGTTTAGCTGGGCAAAGTGGCAACCCATAGCCGCCAGTCAGCGTTGAGGAAGCCCAGCTGGAGGATTGCCACAGGTTTAAGGCCAGCCTGGTCTATGGGATAAATTCCAGTTTAGACAAGGCTACACTGCAAGAATCTGTTGCAAAAAATAAGTAACTGAAAGAAAAAGAATGTATTTACTGAGTGAGATTTGATTTTTTTTTCAATTATATTTAGAAAACCTCTAAATGTGTGAAGTTGGAATAGGTATTAGAAAACAACGGTTTGTGCCACATTGCCTTTTAGCCCGTAGAGTGTGCTGGTGTTTTGCTGTTCTTCATATCGTCATGGTTGTTAACTGTTTCAGACATAGCTGCTTGTGAACAACTGACCTTAAGAGACAGCTAGACCGTAACCTTCATGTTTTCTCTTCCAGGGTATATTTCCTTCCAGCTATGTTCACTTGAAAAATGCCTGTGTAAAGAACAAAGGGTAAGGAACGCACTGTATTCATAGTTGGAAGGTTTCCCACAGCTGCTGACTACCTTGGAAATGAAAGCCTCAGTAATTGTATTGCAAAATGAACTACAGAAGATCAAACCACGGTCTCTGTTGTTTGGTAGGAGATACTAAGGCAGCAGATAGAGATACTTAAAGAACCCATTTCTGAGTGCTGAGCCGCAGGGGCATCCTGGGTTATTGCCATTTCTCATTGTCCCTCGATCGTGGAACTTGTTTAACCTTAAACAGAGAAATTGGTTCTTCTTGGTTTCCTGATGTTTAGGGAAACATGCCAGCCAGAGGCCCTAACACGGTGAGCCATGTAGTCTCAATGCCCAGGAACCTCCTTGATTTACCACCAGTTAGAGAAAAGTAAAGCCTGGGCCAGTGGGGTGCTGAGGAAGTAGAGTGCTTGCTGTGGGAACCCGACAACCTGAGTTTGATCCCCGAAAGCCACACAAAGTCGAAGAAGAAAACTGACTCCACAAAATGTCCCCTGACCCCACGTGTGCCACAGCACATGCATGACCTCATATACATCACACACACACACACACACACACACACACACACACACACACACACACACAGTCATACCAGATAAAAAGTTAAAAACAAAGCTGTGCGTGGTGGTTCACCTTTAATCCCAGCACCCAGGAAACAGAGACAGGCAGGTCTCTGTGAGTTTGAGGATAGCCTGGTCTACACAGTGAGCTCCAGACCAGCCAGGGCCACATAGTAAGGCCTTGTCTCAAAAGCATAAGAACAAGAAAAGCAAAGCCGATCTCTTCTCCCATGTGAGTATAATACCATGTCCTGTGTGACTTCATACATTATTCTGATATTTGATCTATGGATTGCATCCACTCACAGATTAGCCCAAATGTGGCCCAACACAAAAAACACAAACTCACTTAAAATCTATGCATTTAAAAGAGAAAAAAAAAACTTTGCATGCTTCTTCAGCGTGTAATTTAAATAACAACTATTATCACAAAACAAATCATCTGATATGCCTGAATGCTATGTTTTATTGGACGGATTTCATTGATCACTGAGGACTTCGTATGTATTTAACAATATTTTCCAGTCCCATTCTCAACTGACTGGAAGCAGGTGTCAGAATAATATCAATCAAATGAGGTCCTACAAGTAGTTAACACAAGTAAATAATTTGTTGTAAGGTGGATTTTTGACACATATATTTGGTGCCAATGTCATAAGGAATCATCTGTGAATTAAGTGTAAATTTTATTTTATTACCAAAATATACAGACTCAGTGATAGAAGATATATATTTATGCAAATAGCAATAAATAGCACCTTTTTCTTTGGACTCTGAAAGCATAGTATAATATATTTAAATTTTAATTTCACCAAAAATTTCTAGAGACGTTATCAAAATAGATGATTTTACATCCACCCTCTGTAAAGCTGTGGTACTAGATTTTAGATCAGTGAACTAACATGGACAAGTCGTTGAGAATCTATGGTACAAATACATTGAGGTTCCCTATTTGGATAAACGTGAAAGCGCCTGGGGCACAGTATGCTGTTTGTCACATATGCCGGAACTCTAAGCAACTGTGGTAGTTTTTCAAGATAGTGGACTCCAGGTATAGTTTTAATCTGTCAGTGAGACTTAATTCTACGGCTTTTGTTGGACGTCCTGAGTTCCCCATTTCCAGTTTTATTTCAGTGTTGGCTTTCTTTAGTGATTCTGTTTCATTGTTAAATTCTCTTCTCCTGTCCTGAATTGTTTTCATTCAACCGTTTGCGTTGTCCCAGTCTTCATTAAGGTCTTCATTCATATCCTGATGAAGATCCTTGAACATATGCATAGCTGTTGTCCTGAAATCCTTGTCTTGTGCTTTGGCTCAGTTGTTTTTTCCAGGACCTGTCACAGTAGGTTGCTGTTTTCTGGAGGAGGCACATTGTCTTGGTCTGCCCCATCCCTTAAGGAGTCCACCTGGTCACGTGGACACACCTCCCTCCCTGCTGCCTCCATCCTCAGCCACCCAGATGCCCCTCGTCTTTAGTGCAAAGACTCCATCCTACACTGTGTTCAAGGAGGAGGAGAGTTCAGAGGCTCTGGTGGTTTCTTAGCTTCATTTCTTGTCGCTGTGATAAAATTCCCCGACAAAAGCAATTTAAGAGAGAGAGGGTTTATTTTTAGTTCCCAGTTCCAAGTTCCACTCCATCCTTGTGGAGAAGTCAAGCATCAGGAACTTTAAACAGCTAGTCGCATTGTATCTGCAGCCAAAAGCGGAGAATAGTTAATGAAAACATGCCCTCTTGTGCCTAGCTTTTGAATTTTGAAATACTGTCTAGGACACAAACTGAGGGAATGGTGTTGCCCACTTCTATATTGGATGTTCCCACATCGATTAACATAATAATAAAGACAACGCCTTCTCACAGACTTGTCACAGGCTGATCTAATCATGACTGTCCCTCATTGAGACTCCTGTCTCAGGTGATTCTAGGTGCTGTCCTGCTGGCAGTTAACCAAGGCATGTTAACAGGTGACATGAGACATAATTTTAAAATAAATACATTATCTTTCTTTCCTTTGTTTAATTTTTAAAATTTAATTTATCTTATGTGTATGAGCATTTGACTGCACACATGTCTGTGCACCATATGTGTGCCTGGTACCCTTAGATGCCTGAAGAGGGGGTTTGATGCTCAAATCTGAATTTATGGGTGGTTGTGAGCCACCATGTGGGTGCTGAGACTAGATCCTGTGTCCTGTGTAATTGCAGCCAGAGCTCTTAGCTGCTAAGCCATATCTTTAGCCCTATATTTTTGTTGCTGTTCCTGGTATACTGGTGTATGTCTCTCTCCACTCCATGAGCCCCAAGAAACGGTAAATGTGGAAAAAGGTGTCCCAGAATTTGGTTGTTTGAGTAGAAGATTTACAGGTTCTAGGCTGTCACCGGGCCTGATGGGGATCACAGGGCAATGGGAATTTAAGGTAGACAGACTCTTTTCTAAAAAGTAGTTGCTGCAGTCGATGTAGATTCATGGTTCCAGGACTCTAGGAGAAAAACTTTGTCCGGAAAACGTTCAAGGACACAGAATGTTGGCAGCTTGCTGTTCCCGAGAGAAGATGGTCAGGATGTTAGTATCACCCAACGTACTTTAAGCAGATTTTTTTTTAATTTATTTTTATTTTGCAATACAATTCAGTTCTACATATCAGCCACTGATTCCCTTGTTCTCCCCAAATGTCTTTTCAGATTTTTAACCTGATGGACCGACTGCTAGGATGAGGCTGATGTCAAGTTTGTCCCAGAATAACTGAACAGAATATATTTCAGGGCAGTTACTTAAGATAGATTATTTCAACACTAATTTAGGAGTTTATGTAATTAATACAAAAGAACTGCCCTGTCTACATGGTATTTTGTGTTAGAGTTTTGCATTTTGTTTGGATAACCCCAAATGAACTTTCCACATATTGAATTGTCTGTGATTCTTTCCTAGGTCTTCAGAGCAACGTAGGGTCTATGATGAGGGTCTTTAAATTAAATGGGAGTTTGTGAATTAGGGGAACCACTTCTGTATTGTTTAATTCTTGCTAAGACCTCACTTTTAAGATGTTGAGTGCAGTGGGAAGGATTCCTGGAGATTTCTTGTTTCCTCTTAGGCTTTGTAGAGGATCATTTTATAATCTCTGAATCCAAATATTCATCATTTACATTGCAACAGCTGCTTCAAAAGCAGAGTAAATGTTCTACCTTTGGGAAGTGTCATATGTAGGCTCTTTGAACGGTACTGCATCCTCCACAGGGTTTACATTACTGTTTACTTTCTTTCTAGTTTCAAATCCAGTTTTACATTTTCAGCTTCACTTATGCCCTAGAAATAAGGGAAATATTCACAGGACAGGATTTTAGCAATAATGAGACATGAGGAGATGGAGCTCAATTAGGGGAAGAATTAAGGCAAGATTTTAGTTTCTGCATTTATGTTAGGAAGATTTCCCCAAAGACAGCTGTACATACTTGGACATGACATCATAAAGGAGCTGCAGAGCAGTTAGCCTCATGCTAAGAAGGAATCTCCCTTGGAATTTAATAAGCTGTTTCCTTTTACATATGAGATATTGGCCTTTGGAAAAATAAACCTGAAATAAAGGAAATAGTCTCCATTGATCTTGCTGATTGCATTCTTCTGAGAGGCAGTAATGATAATGACCATGCAACCTCTTGAACCTGCACAAAACCAGAAAGAATTTGACAAAAGAAACTAGAGATGAAAAAGAGTCTTCTATGCTAAAGGCAGGACCAAAGGGCAAACTAAAGCCCCCTCCCATTTCTCTCCTCGTGATGCTTCTCTTTAGGACAGCCATACATACCTGACTAATAATCCTTGTTTCTGACTTTAAAAGAAGAAACAAAAAGAGTCTATCATCTTAAACACAGAGAGGAACATTCTGGAATGAATATCCTAATGTCTATGACATCTTAAGCCTTAGCTATGCTGCATGGTAACAGTATTAGTAATACACAGTTTTTCATTGGCCTGTTCCAAATAATATAATTAAGGGGTTAGTGAGTTCAAATGAATGCTTAGTGAATGTTCTAGTTACGGGTTAGTTACAAGTTCACATGCCATGCATCCAGATGGCTGAACAGGACTTTTACTACTATTAAGAACTCTGGTCATAACACTTGGATGATAGCAGTCACCTCAGAGTTGATGTAGTCTGGTGATCTTGTGTGGCAGATGAAAACTGTTAAGTTTGGAGAGGTTGAAAGAGTTGTCCATTGGCTAAGCTGTCACGGGAGTAGAACATTTCTGTTGTTCCTTCTCCCCTGGACCGTTCAGTCTTGACCAAGATGAAGTGGCTGCTCCCTTGGGCATTGTATTATCCTTACCTATAGCATTCCTCATACCAGCTCATAATCACGTCCTGGTTGCTGGCTGCCATACCGCAAGTGGATTTCTTTCCTAGTTGATCTTCTTGAGTATTTAAAAGAAAGTGTTGTCTTTGGTATTTATGTATATGTTTTTTTCTTCTTCAACTTCACAGACAATTTGAAATGGTTATTCCCACTGAAGATTCTGTTATCACAGAGATGACATCAACATTAAGAGACTGGGGAGCCATGTGGAAACAACTCTATGTGGTAAGTAACTTTTTAAGGGTGAGATTTTTAGTTAGATAATTGTCTTAAGAAATATGTGACCATGAGTAACCATCAACTAATATGTGAGAGCTTGCTTTAAGTCACTGGGTCTTCTTGGGAAGTAAGAGGTGTAGATCTTACTTAGTCATAATTATTTTATATTATAATCTCTTCTTTCCCATGGAGCATTGGTTTTATGCATTGTATTTCAATATCACAAGAATATAAAAGATAGGTCTTTTAACATCTAACCAAATATGAGTGTTTATGTGGACCTAGTTTTAGATTTCCTAAATATTTTTTATTTAAAAGATGAAGCCATTCTCAATGCAGTTTCAGTGGTGGTGTGCTTCAGCACATCCTACTTCTATGAGTAATTTGAGTATATCGTAAATGAAAACTTAAGAGTTAAAGTATTCTAAATATACTAAGGAAAGAAAGGCAATTTTGTGAAAAAAGGCTTAGAGTTATGTATGTGTATTAATTTGTTTATTATAACTAATAACATTATTTGTTCTGGTGTTTTCTGACCCTATCCTGTGAGAGCTGATGGCTTTAGAACTCACTAGGAAAATCCACAAGATAGTTTAGGTCTTAGATGAGTTTTTAAAGTGTAGTCTTGGTAAACAGTCAGATTATACTCCTCCAAAGCTTTGTGCTGAGACAGAGTCAAGGGAATGTAGATTTGGCTATTAGATTTTTAATTTTAATTAAGAAGGTCATAAAATACAAGTATTATTGCATTGAAAGTAATTTCAATTTGTAAAGTATTTGAACTAGTATATCTTTAAAATACTCAGTGTTCTAGATTTATAATATCTCTGTCTCTCTGTCTCTCTGTCTCTGTCTCTCTCTCTGTCTCTCTCTCTCTCTGTCTCTCTCTCTCTCTCTCTCTCTCTCTCTCTCTCTCTCTCTCTGTGTGTGTGTGTGTGTGTGTGTGTGTGTGTGTGTGTGTGTGTATGCATGTGTGTGTACACTTAAGCCCATGTCCTATTGTAGTTGAACAAGGGTATCTACTTTTTTTTCTTTGATATGACTGCTAGTGAGGACCAAAGTTGACTTTGTATTGTTTAGTTATTTCTACATGCTTTTGATGTCATACCCACTCTGGGCATCTACTCTGGAGATAGACTTGGTTGATTTAAAGATCTGCACATAGTAAAATCTACAGGCTACTGTTCTAAGTAATTGGAAAGGGGTTAATTAGCTAACGTTTTCTGATACTGGAATACTAGTCATTTATTTGAGGAGCAAATGTGAAATTCAGCCCAGAGATAGATGGACTTTTGAAACAAGGAGGACGTGATAGTGTTGGGCTTTCTGCTTTCTCTTTTCCTGGTTGCATAAATGCTTTGGTTAATTGTACAGTTGTGTATCTTGGGCACTAACCATGCTCTCTTCAGCAGTTTTCAAGCAAAGCAACTAACCTTTTCTTTTTGTTTTGTTTTTTTCGAGATTGAGTTTCTCTGTGTAGCCCTGGTTGTCCTGGAACTCACTCTGTAGTTCAGGCTGACCTCGAACTCAGAGACCTGCCTGTCTCTGCCTCCCAAGTGCTGGGATTAAAGGAGTGTGCTGCTATGCCCAGCTAGCACCGATGTTTGACAAAAGCAAGAAGTTTTATAGTTTGCCAATAGTATTATGAGGTAATGTGTTGTGGTTCTGCTTCTTCCTCAGGATCAGTGGCTTCACTGGTCCACGAGGGTGAAGGGAGCAGAAGTGAGGAACAGGGTTCAGATGGCTGTGGGTACAACAGAGATGGCCCTCCGGGAGATGGCTTCAGTGAATCAGCTCAGCTCTTTTCCAGAGTATAGGGAATATATAGGACTGAGGAGCCTGGGGACAAACCCTAATTTGCATTGACTGGCACAGTCCTGTCAAAAGGCTTTGTATGTGGCAGCAGGGTCCTATAGCAGAGCTCCTAGTACAAGTCTTAATTACCATATGGGCAGCAGGGGGAAGGCTTCTAGCAGGAGACTGTGCCAAGGGCCATGCTAGAGAGAAATCAGGCATCCAGGCCTAGAGACAGCTTTCAGATAAGGTCAGGCCTCTGGGCCCAGAAACATTCCCCAGATATGAGCAGGTAGAAAGCAGAAAGTCTCGCTGTGGGGGAGGGAGTCTTCCATGTTGTGGAGCTTAGAGAAAGCTGCCAAGCTGTGGTAGACTGCAGCCTCTGACCAGCAGGGCCTCCCAACAATGTATGTAGACATTTAGAAGCATATAAAAGAATGGTAACTGCTTGAGAAATTCTAGTTTGTTCTTTCAAATAGTGTTTAAATAATTAAATAAGGGCTTAAATAATAACCTTCAAAATACATCTTAATAAATTCAGCAGTGTAAGCAGGAATAATGTTGAAGAGGAATGCAGACCCTGAGCTATGTTTTACATCTCTCTTCTTCCCTGGGGTTCTTCTAGGTAGTTTTATTCTTGAATCTTATCAAAGATGATTTGTCTGAAGTCCCACACTAAGCAGTAAAGCCAGAGTCAAAGCCTAGGTCTGCTGCCACTGAAACCTGTTCTCTTCTCATTTTAAACCAAATCACACCTCAGCCACTCTCTAACATAGGAAACGACAGTTTCCTTTTGGGTACATGTCCAATATACTGTGAGGATTTCTGGGTATTGTTTTAATCCAGTTGTCTAATATTGTAATGTATTCTTTTCACTTACTACCAAATGGAATACAGTTTTTAAATATTCCTTAGGATGCTTTAGAGCTCTCCACTTTTCTCAAATTCAGTTTTTTACAAAATATAATTGTATGACCAAATCATATATTTATGTTTTTCATTATTTTTGTTTTGTTTGTTTGCCTTCCTGTTTGTGTGATAAGTTTGTTTGATAAGCCCAGGCTGGGATGGAGTCGTGGTATTCCTCCTGTGGCCAGTATTGAAGGTATTATAGCCACCATGCCCAGCTCTTTTTCTTAAAGTAGTGTGCTACATGTGACGGGTAGGCCCATTGTGTGTTGGGACTATCCCTTCCACATTTAGAGTTTCTCCCCTGAGAGGGAGCTGATCAGCTAGTTTTCATTTTTATGAAAGATTTTTGCTATCTTCTCACGTCAGCATCCCCTTGTCAGAAGATATGATCAAGGTCACCCTACTAAACAACATGAGCAGGCACATGCCTTTGCCCCTGTGATGGTGAGAATGTGATCTCTCTACTTGGCTGTATGAGTCCTGGCCTTTCATAGCTCTCTTATGTAATTTATTTTCAATTGGTGGATTTTTCCTTCCCACCACAGATATCCTCCAATGTTTCTTGGTCTTCTGCTTATTCATATGTATGACCTAAACAGGAACTGCTTCTGGAGGTGTGCAAGAAATAACACCTATAAATCAATGTGTTCATTCATTTCCACCTCTGGGAGCTCGGGCCCAGCTGCTGTAGATGGGAACAGACACTGAGCAGTTAATTACAAGAATATTGTGCTGCAGTGCCCTTGTAATGACTTGTAAGAGAGTGTATAACACGAGAAAAAGGGCAGGCAGTGACAGAAGACAGTACTATAAAACAGGCCCCACAGAGTGAGTTAGGAGTTGAGAGGAAAAGGAGATTATTTATGGCTTGGAGGATCCAGAACTGATTTCCTGGAGAAAGCTTCCCATCCTTCTAGTGTATTTGTCAGACCTGCGCAGTACCAGATGGGTCCTTAAAACATCAAGTATTAACACAGCAGCAAATGCATCGCTACATTTTAAATTTTATATATATCTTTACCTATCACTAGAGCTCAATAATTTTTTGTGTCTTGTAGCTCTAGAGAGCTTTTGGTGGATAACAACCTATAAAATTCACATCACTAGTCATATACACTAGTGGTTCTCAACCTGTGGGTCACAACCCCTTTGTGGTTGCATATCGGATACCCTGCATATCATGTATTTATCTTATAATTCACAACAGTAGCACAATTATACTTATGAAGTGGCAATGAAATAATTTTGTGGTTGGGTGTCACCACAACAGGAACTGTATTTAAAAGGGTCACAGCATTAGGAAGGTTGAGAACCAGTAATATAGACTGTTTATGATTTTTGTAGTCAGTAGAAGCATATCTTATAAAGGCTAAGAAAGATGTAGGATAGATACCCAATATCTCTGTGGTAAGGTGTATATTTTTCAGTGTTGGCAAAGAAACAGTATTTGTTAAGGACTTACTGTGAACCATGCTGAATCATAATAGGACTAGGGACATGTTTCTTACTCTGGGATGAGCATTTTTCTTCACAGTCTGTATACAGTAACTCCCTGTGGTGGATACTATGGTACTCTTTACAGATGAGAAAACTCCAAGAGATTAATGAATTGCTAGAGTGTTTTACTCTAGAAATGATGCAGGTGGAAGTCAGGTGATGATCATCCAACTCCTAAGGCAGTGTTCTTCACCTTGTGCCATCATCACATATTTGGTAACAAACCCATAAAATATCTCTGTGGAAAAACAGTACTGTCCAGTTTCACTGATGACTGAACTTATCATCAAGGCTTTTTGGACCCAAGGTCTCACCCATCTTTCTTCCACCAAACCATAGTGGTTAATGACTTTGACAGAGATTATACTGAAGCCATGTGATCTTTTTAAGTAAATAAGAAAGCACCATTTTTTTTTTATGAGTCTGAGTACTGACCAGATAATGGCAGTGAATACTGATCAATGTTTGTGTCTGAAACCTCCTTGTGTGTCCAAATTCAGGGCTTAATTGATGAAGAATTAGGACCAACCTTCAAGAAATAAGTGGGTGACAATGTTTTCTACATCATTGGTTTTAGTTGCATTCAGCCTAAGGCTCAGACAAAAACCTGAGTAGTCAGGGGTAGAAGTCACATCCTAAAGCATAATAGAGTTTGGATAGGGCTCAGGAAGAAGCTCTTGGAGAGGAAAGCTAGGCTGTGTACTTAAGCAGCTACTAAGCCAAGCAACATAGCATCTGTGTTAGGGAGCTGACAAGTCACATTTGGCTTGGACAGGAGAGCAGTGTTGTGAGACTTGGATGAAAGTACATAGAGCTGCATGTCTCTCTGAGGACAAGGAAGTGGGAAAGATTCATCAATGGAGAAGCTGTCTATACCATAGCAAGCACTTGGTCCGCCACTCCCTTTGGTTACCTTCCATTCCAGTGAGAGGACTGACTGCCAGATCTCTGTGTTTACATATTCCTTAGAGAAATGAAGGTGATCTCTTCCACCGCCTGTGGCACATCATGAATGAAATCCTAGATCTGCGGCGGCAGGTGCTAGTTGGCCATCTCACCCACGACAGGATGAAGGATGTGAAGCGCCACATTACTGCCCGACTGGACTGGGGAAATGAGTGAGTACTGACAATTACAGAGTGCTGGAAGGAGCGCAGAAGTGAGTTAGGCCTGGATGCGCTGCTACCACAGAGAGGAGTCACACACAGGCTCCCCATTCTTCCCATTTCAGCCTTTGTGTGGACCATCAACGATGGAGCCCAAAGCCACATTTTGTGGATCTGGTGTGAGCACTAAGATATTTTGCTTTCTAATGCCTGATAGTGTGACAGTAGACAGGTGGTCACAAGAGGAGGTTATCAATTCAATATGGTTTCTGACTAAAATGGGTCTTTTCATCCTATAGTATTTCGGTTTGGTGCATGCGTTTTCTTTTATTATATACCTCTTCTATATCATGGCATAGATGGACAGTGTGACGCAGAAGGAAACACTGATCTTACCAGCCTTATTGCAGTGTGCACAGCTGTGTTAAGTCCTGTGCAGGCATGTAGCCACCCAGCAGAGCTGCTTAGGAGAGCTCAGGTAAAGGCTGTCATTGACTGAGATTTACTTTTAAATAAAAGTGTGGGGGACTTATTTAAAATAACAGCTAAGCACTTAAGTAGTAAATCTAACTACTAGAAACTCTGACCAAAGCTGAGGCTCTCCTCGGTATGAACATTAATATAGGAGTGACAACATAGAATAAGCCACCTTTGGTTTGCACATGCCCTAAGACTAAGACAGTGATGGACTTCCTTCACATCCTGCGAGGCCGCACCCTTACCTTCCTTAAGAGTATCAAGGTCCTGTTCGCTGTCTGACCTTTAGTGGATCTGAGTACTGGATGTAGGGAGGGTGTGGAGAATGAGCGAGAATATGGAATGTAAAAAGAGAAAGCACCAGGAAGGAAACCATGAGTAGTTTACGACTTTCTGAATCTGGAAAAACCCATCTGGAAGTAGAAAGTTGCTTCCCCTTAGGATAGGAAGTGGCTTTCTCCAAAGCCACACTTGATTTCTGTCAAAATGTTTAGGGAATACACAGACCCACAACCAGATTTTTAACCCTCCCTCTCACCCACACTACTTGTCATATCTTTTTGAGTATGATATGCTTCTCAGCTTTTTACAGACAATAATATTCAATTTAAACGTGCCTAGAGGATTCATTCATGTGAGACATAAAAGCAAGAAAACAGGTGTGTGATGTCAGGAAGAGCACTGAACTAGGTAGGGACTCTAGAGTTTTCCTTTTTCTTTCCTTTATTTGTTTCTTTGTGTGTATGTGTGTGCATGTGGTGATCACAGGACAGCTTGCAGGAGTTGGCTCTCTCTTTCCACCAGGTAGGCCCTGGAGAGTGAACTGGGGGCCTCAGGATTGGTGGCAAGTGCATTTACTCCCTGGGCCATCGCACCTACCCAGATCACTTTTAAAGACTGGGAACAAATTTCTGAAACCTTCTCTGTCATACAGAGAACTGACCTGGAGGTACAAAGGCCCTTTCAGCTCCAGATGATTGGACAGAAAACATGCTGTGTCTCCTGCTGGGTTTGATTTGCAACCTTAGTGTGGAGTTTCCCCTTTGTGCCAGGCCTCATGTGGTTCTTATTTTTTGTTTGGTTGATCTTTTGCTGCTCCCGCTGCTGCTGCTCCCGCTCCCTCTTCTTCTTCCTCCTCCTCCTCTTCTTCTTCTCTTCCTTCCTTCTCCTCCTTCTTCTCTTCTCTTCCTTTTCCTCCTCCTTTTTTTTCTTCTAGACAAGGTTCCTCTATGCAGCCCTAGTTGTTCTGGAACTCACTCTGTAGACCAGGCTGACCTCAGACAGAGATCATTCTCCCTCTGCCTCCCAAGTGCTGGGATTAAAGGTGTGTGCCACCATGCCCAGCTCACTTGGTCCTTCTTATTTTCAAAATCCTTTGACTTTTTACTTAGTTATAGTTGGTTATTGGTCACTATGCTGGTCCTCATTTAAAAGAGAACTAGTTTGTTAATAAGGATGTTGAATGGAGTTAGATTATCAAAAATCACAAGGAAATGTGGAACAGGTAAACAAACAAACCAATCCTTTTTCAGTTTAATGAGGGGAAATAGAAGAATGGGGAAGCAGAGAAAAATTTTGAATTAGGACTGTATTGAGGCTAAGTTTTAGCTTGTGCTTTGGGCAGTTCTATGGCTAATTTATAGTAAGTTAATTAAAAAAAATCCATGAAAATGAACAGTATAATTTAAATCATTCTTCAATTGATATATTTTCTCATGCCCTTATTCTATTTTCTTCAAATTTTATTGACAATTTATTTAAGAATAATCAACATAGGGATTATACATTTGCCATATTCCTTTAAGGATATGTTCATTTCCTTATTGAAGAGTGCTAAGTGGAAAGCAAATTAAGATAATTTCTTTGCCTATTAAACTAGGTCATATTGTCCTGGAAAATGATCTGTCAGCACATAAATCTCTTACTGAACATAAATTAAGAGTGTGTTCAGTGTCGTGTTGCATATCAGACTGGTGAAGAGCGGTGAAGAAGAGTCCTCTGGGTTTGGGAAGCTTAGATGAAGTAGGAAATGATCCTTCTCGGTCCCTAACAGAATCAGTAGAAAGTGGTTCTCCCCTGAATTCCCCGGGCAGAATTAAAGTAGGGGTACAGATTTCTGTCACACATAGAGTCCATGACAGCCTCTGAAGTGCTGTGGAGAGTACACAGAAGGGCAAAGAGCTTCATCCCTCTTCCTGGTGTCATGGAGTATTTTAGTGGCTGGGTTGATAGAAAATGTGTCCCTTCCTGCCCAGCCCTGGCTTTTTCTATCCTGGATGGTCTCACTCCATCTGTTTTCTCTAGGCCTTGCCTGATCTTTCCATTCTCTTTCTAAAGCATTGCTCTGATTCTATTCTGTGAGCTAAAAAACCCCAAACTGTGGCTTGTTCTCCCTTAGAGAGTACCTATTAACTGACAGAAAATGAATGGCAACAGGTAAGATGTGTTTCTCACAGTTCTGACATCAGGAAGCTAGCGCAACTGTGACTTGGGCCGTTCAGAGAATGGAAACTTTGAAAGCTACTTCTGCCAGGAGAAGTTCAGGAAGGGCCTGAAGCTCACAGCTGGAGCTGATCTTGACTCATTTTTGTAGTGCTAGAGATGTGTGGCCGTTCCTAGATCTTTTCTTTCTAATGATGGATCTGAATTCTCAGATTCAGATTCACAAAGAAAGAATACCTTTTCAACCCATAGATGTCCTATTGTGCCTGTTGGGGTTGAGCATTTTATACCAGCCTCTCTGACTGCTGGCCCGCTGTGGATTGTTTCCACAGATGTTAGGTGCCCACACGAGGGCCAGCCTGAAGAGACAGTCACATGAATACCCTTCTGGGAGAGAATGGAGCTTAGGCACCCTGTCTTAGAAGAAACTTTGACCAAGGCAGGTGCTAAGACTCTTATGTGATTATACCTTCTGGAACCTGTAATACAAATCTTTCATCAGCAAGGTGAACCTGGTGTCAAATGATACCTCACAACCCAGTTCAGTGACTCCTGGGAGGAGACAGAGAATGGGAACTGACCCTGTCAGAGTCCCTGGAGGGGGGATAGCATGGGAGGATGTGACCACTTTGAGAATAAAGAGCTGTACTTATTGTGATCTGAAAATTCAACTCAAAGAATAGATGTGTGGTTTCTTTGAGTATCTGAACATCATTTAAGAAAATAAGGAAAGGAGTTTAGTGTCAACTGACAGCCTTCCCATTTTAACAGCTAGTAGTTTTCAGAGTGGCCGGCCAGTGCTTGGCTCGAAGTAGGTACTGAATTAATAATTTTAATGATGCAACTTTAATGATATTTTGGAGCATAGAATTTCAAGATTCCCTATTATTTTTAATACAGAAGTTAAGAAAGCTGTAGTTCTGTAATTAGAAGTACAGTGCCGGAAGGCTTCTATCTTGGAGAGAGATGCTATGAGAGGGCTGCAGAGTCAATTATTCTCAACAAATTAAGCATGAAAACAGGAGTGTGAAAAAGAGGAGAGTATGGTTGATGGGGAAAAGCCTGGGGAGCCTTTTGGAGTGACTACGGATGCTTAAGGAGGTAAATGGTATCAGTGTTGCACAGCAGTTGACCTGGAGAGGAGCACGCTAACAGTATCACTGGAGGGAAACTGTCAGGGAAAAGGGTTACACTCATGTTCTCTGTCCATGGTAAGACATTCTCAATTGAGAATCAGATCAATAACCTGTAGACTTGCTAGAGCCTCAACTTTAACCACATATTGGCCACAGTAACACCCAACACAAAACCATTTCACCACCATAGACAGGCCTGAGCTGTGCTTCCTCTCTGCCCCATGCCTTTGCAGTCTGACCCCAGAGCTTGCCATGAACAAGAAACATGCATAAGTTCCTGGGGCTTCACAGGGCATGTATTGACTCCCGATAGCCTAGATCGAACCCTAAAGGCCAGACTTCTCTCTTCTTGCTCCTTTTTCTAAAACCAAATTATGACTAACTCTAATTTCTAGTGTACTCCAGTTTAGGAGGGCTTCTCTGTTGCTGGTTTGTGGGTTGTTGAAGAGTCTCCACCGCATAGTATCAAATGCAGGATTGTTTCATTGAGAGCAGTAATGCAGCCTGCCATGATTTGCCTCTGTCATATTCTGTTTCCCAGTTTTACACGACTTTCTGCTATGTCCGTTCCAACTGCAGAAACAAGTCATGCTAAACACAAATGGGGGAGGGGGCAGTGTGGCTGATCAGGTTTGATTACATCTCCAGACACTGTAGTGAAAACTTTCTTAGTACATTCCATAAAGGTGGCTTTTCTCCAAAATGTTTGAAATTTGTTTTCTAGACAACTGGGACTAGACCTGGTGCCTCGGAAGGAGTACGCCATGGTAGACCCCGAGGACATCAGCATCACTGAGCTGTACCGACTGGTAGGTGCACAGACCATTTTCTCACCGACTCACTGCTAATTCTGTGGTTCCCATGGCAGTCTTTGTACTAGACGTTTTAAGAACTGGGTGTTCCAGGTTTAATTCGAAGAGAGTAAAGAGACTTGCAAGCTGAGGTGATCGTGTCCCAACAGTACCAAGGCTCTTTCCCTGGCTCAGAACACGGAAGTTCTCCACATAGCCCTCAACAGGAAGTAAAGATCTAGGAAGAAAATCCAGGACTTTTACAAGCCCTTTTTTCTTTTGCCTTTGTCCATTGAAAGGCTTACACGTCACACTTCTTCACCTATTGTGTTTCTGGATAATAAAATGTTCACCAAGGTGCTCTCCTTTCCCTTCCCATCACACATATGACTTCAAAAAGGGAGCTCTGAAATTAGCCTTCGACTGCTGTTTCTACATTCGTCCTTGGGCCCGCCTGTTTCTAAGTGTTGGAGACCATTGATAATCCTAAAATATTTCAAACACATTACCCATCATGGGGTCACCTAGGACACCATTTTCTTTCCCTAGTTGCCTGGTAGTCTACTGTTTGGCTTAGTTGTTTTAACATAGTCCAGTCTGTCCTTGAATTTAGCCTGTGCTTCTAAATTCCTGTGTGGAATTTCTTGATAGTAAGTAAGCTTTCTCCAACCCCAAATTAGAGGAGAAGGTCTAGGTTAGAAAGGGTTTTCAAAGGATGTTGCCTTATGCCTAACTTGACTGTGACCTCAATGATGACTATACCATGCTATAATGTTCCTAGAAGGAAGGCCCTCCAGAAATAGACTCGATTTTAAAGGTTTTGCTGCTTTTGATGTAGATTTCCATGTTTAAGGTACTTTTGTGAGAGCAATGGGTAATTCTTAATTGATGATTATACATGCATAATAAACTGTTGGGAAAAGCCATCAGTTCTGTCAGTTGTGACATGTGACCCACAAGGAGTCAGTCTCAGTTAATAACAGTGCCTTCACTTTCTTCCTTATCACCCTTCTGTTCAGGATATCTGTATTTCATGCTGTGAATTGGAATGCTTTCTGATTTTTTAAGAGGGTTCCTTTATCATACACTGAGCTTTTGGCATTCAGTATTGCATACTGTGGGCCTTTCTTACATCTGCATTTAAACAGAATATCTGGCCTGTCTTAAGGAAACAGCTGAAGGTGGTTGGAGGGGTGCTAGGGTGTAACTCAGGAGAGTACTTGCCTAATATGGACAAAACCTCTGAGTTCTATCCCCAGCACATCATAAATTGGGTGGGCTGTCACATGACTCTGCAATCCTAGCCTTGGAAGTTGGAGGCAGAAGGATCAAAAGGTCAAGATTATCTGTGGCTACACGGAATTAGGGCCAACCTAGGCTACATGAGACTTTTTCTTTAAAAAGTTTGGGAAGGTGATTGGAGGGAGAAAGAGAAGGTGGAAAGAACACAGTGAGCATGCCCCAGGTCCCCAGGTTTACTCACCACTCTTAAAACAAATGTAATCTGTGTTCTTTATTTGTTGGTCATGGCTTCTCACCTTTTTAAATCAGTCAAATCTAATGCCACATCTTTACCTATTGAGGTTCTGTTTTCTCACTTAAAACCCTCCATGTTGGATCCTGAGGCCGCACTACCGTCTCTTCCCTGGCCTGTGCCCTTCATAATCGAGCGCAGTGCTTTCCTTCATAAGCACCAAGTGCGCAGTTCTGAGGTCATTTGATATTGTGAGCACACCCTGGATTGTAGCTCCGAACAACGGCATGTCCAACCTCTATCCACTCAGCACTGACAGGCTTAGTACTTCATCCCCTTGTGTTTCCTCGTGTGCTAAGTGACCAAGTACTTCATTCATGTTGATTATGATTGCCTTTCCTGGGAACATATTTGAAGAACACCTAAGCATGCAGGCAGGCTTCATTCCTTTCCACATTCCGTTCTTCTTCATTAGAGAGGCAACATGGCAAAAATAATTGATATCATATGTGCTAAATCCAGGCATTAGGTTTCTCTGTGTTTAATGACATGGATAATAACAACTTAGACCTGATAACAAATGTAATTTTCCAATGATGTAGAAGCAGAAAATTCTCAGTTGGGTTGTGGCTAAATTATGTGCACAGAGCTACAGACATATTTTTGCCATGTAGTACTTGACATTGAACAGCAAGGGCATCTCAAAGTACAGTAGAGCTGCAGAAGTTGTACCCTGCAACAGAACCGTGTCTGTTCTCTGTGGAGTTGTAAGGACAAAGGTTCACTGCAGTTGACTAAGCTACTTTAAGTCTCCATGGAAGTTCCACACAACACTTTCCTTTATCTGTCCCTGGCAGAGAAGAGTTGGACCTGGACATTTAGCTACAGATATGAAATATTTGATGACCAACTAGTAATGCCTGCCATCAATACATTTTTCCCTAGTTTGGATTTCTATATATAACTCTGCCTCTGTCTTTCCTTTTAGCATTATATATAGGGTGTCAATTGATTTCACCTCTATTAACATTACACTTTATTGATGGTGGTGGCCTGAACGGCAATGATGCTGAGAGTCTAGGATCTCATGTAGGCCCTGATGGATTAGCAATGTCTTCCATTTCTGGGAAAGACAATAAGGGGGTGATTTGCTATTTTATATCTCAGATTCTGGTCCAAAGTTATCTTTTTACAGACGAGGAACATAAAACAGCAATTTTTGCGTGCACGCGCACACACATACGTAATGTCTCCTCAGTAGAAATTCCATGTTCCTGTTTTTAAATATAGATGCTAGCCCCCCAAAAGAGAACCGGTATTTATGAATGTCAGAAGGACACGTTCTTTTTGGGAGGCAGCTATTTTTCTTCTTCTCAAGCCTCTTCTTGTGTCCTCTCTCCATCAGGCATCCTGCCACTCTCTGCTCTTTTCCTTTTGTGCAACCTGACAGCAACTGCCTGCCTTTGATTTCACCAGGGAGAGGAGTTGGGGCTCCATCACCAGTTCCTTGCTTTTGTTTGGAAGGGTATTATCATTTTAGATCAAGGACCATGGAGGTTGACAGAGTATTATCATTTTAGATCAAGGACCATGGAGGTTGACAGTATATTATCATTTTGGATCAAGGACTTTGGGGTGAAGGTAAATGTCCCCAGAAAAAAATGGTTTCGTCTTCTTTTTTTTTTTTCAGTATCACACTTGAAACAGAAGTTCCAGATTGATACTGTACCTTGGGGAGAAAGGTCCTGGTTTTATTTTTTGCTAGCCCTGTTCGCAGATCATTCTCCCCCATTTAGGCCCATCTGAGGTGGGAAAGTCTAAACCTTACCTTGATAACGCATATCTACCTGCAAAGGTTGAATTGCCAAAGGCCACATCTGAGTTCTGCTATGAAGAAAAGCTAACTGGCTGGAATCTCTGCTTATTTGGGCCTGCAGAGTATCTTTTCAGGGACATTTTATGTTTGTAAGGTCCTGTTGTCTTATTAGCAGTTCTTAGTGGTCTAGAGCAGTGGTTGCCAAATAGAAAACAGTGGTTCTCAAATGAGTATTACTCCCCCCACCCCAGGGGACATTGGACACTGGCTGACCTGAGGACAGAATTTGGTTGTCACAACAAGGGGTAGCAGTAAATAGAGAGTCCATTTAGAGGTTGCTATACACACCAAAGCCCATTACAACTCCCTCCACCAAGATTGAGAAACCTGGACATAGCCCACTCATCCAGGAATTAATGTAGCACATGAGGAATACCAGCTAGAGTTAATGAAATCTTTGGAGTGCATTTGTTTCTTCTCCTAATAAAAGCTACAGTTAAAATATAAGGTGTCAGTGGATGCAATACAGCTGTCAGGTACATCTGCAGCTGTACATTATTTTACAAAGGGTTATTGTCTGTGTTGCTACCATCAGGTTACAGTTCCTGAAGTATAAGCGTGCCTTTTAATTCATTACTGAGATGCTTTTTTCACCGAGACATTTTTAGCACTCCTCAAAAATAGTGAACTACCAAGAGATAAGCAAGTAATCATAACCCTTTAAAATCCAAATCCATCCCAGATCTGGAAGAATGGAGTGGAGACTGTGTGCTAAGGAGTGCTAGACAAAAGGGTGTGTGCCATGGGCATGTAGCACAGAATCTTATTCTTAGCATGCAAGGTAGGTTCCAGGACAGTAATTAATTACCCGTCAGATGCAGCAATCCCTTTTTCGGTCTGCTGCGATTCACAGCTCTCCACATATGATCTCCATCAATAACTCTCAACCCTCATTGCCCATTAGAGCCACCCGGGGAGCCTTTAAAACTACAGCTCCTAAAAAGCCCCCACCCCTGGAAATTCCCAGTTAATTGTTCTGGGACAGGACCTGGGCCTAAGTATTTGTTAAAAGCTCTCTTGGTGACTCTGAAGTGCAGTCAAGGTTGAGAACCTCCGCTCTAGATCTATTACATTATTTGCATGAGTAAGGGAGTTGATTTTTTCCTGTTGATTCATACTGAATGCCATGATTGATGCTGGAAGCTTTGTACTCTTGAGGTCAAGAGCAGACACCTCCTGGAGGTCAGTTCTTCACAGGGGACATTGGTGTCTGGCTCCCACTCTGGCCTTTGGTAGCCATTCATGTCTTTGGAGTAGCTTGTGCTGTGCTCCACTCTAGACTATACATATGTGGAGGTTTCTAAGTAACTCAGCAAGTGAGTGGCAATCCTTGGGGAAAGGACTTCCTTTTGAATTAAAGGGATTTAGTTGTATGAGCATGTGATGTGTCTTTTGCCACAGTGCAAGGATTTTGAAAGCACACAATAGAGCAAGTCTCACAGAAAACGGGGGACAATTTTGCTTCCCCTGCCTTCCGTAGTCAATTTTTCTTCAAGAATTTTTTTCTAATAGTTATGGCTGATGAGGTCCACTTTTGTGTGTGTGTGTGTGTATGTGTGTAGCTTCACTTTTACAGAGAGATGTCCAGTGTGCCTGGTGAGTATGAGGTGACTAAAGATGTGTTTAGTGGGTTACTTGTTTGTGATCTTTTGCTTTTAGGTAGTTTAGAATAAAAGAAGTGCATAAACTTTCTGATGATGCTATCCAATTGCACTTAACAACTGTCAATTGTAAAAAATGGCATTTGTCCTGAAAGTTAGCCAGTCATTTGGTATTATTAAACTCTATTTACCAGCCTTAAAAGGTAGCTGATATAGAAATGTGGTTGTGTGCCTTCACCACTAACAACTGCCCATGGCCATAGAGTTCAAATTCCTAGTGCTAAAATGAATCCTTTCTTCACCACGAGTCTCAGATGGGGTAACAGTTGGCCGTCTATGACGTGAAAGTGACCATACAATCCTTGCTTCACCACTTCCCATTCTGTTAGTGCCCAGGATCTCCAGAGCCTTTCCTAGCCCTCTTCTCCTGCATCGCTGCTTCTCAGGTAGAGATCCAAGGGCTGAGCAGACTGGCAGCAGTGGGCAGCTGGGCCAATATGTGCATGACAGTAGAGAATTAGAAGCCCGTGCAAATTTTTACATTGCCATGGTATTCTCACTGTCTTTGTGTTTTGTTTTGTTTTGTTTTGTTTTGTTTTGTTTTGTTTTCTGGAAGTGTTTACCTATCAGCCTCCAAAGGATTACAAGAGGAAATAACCTGAACTGTCACAACAATCAAATTGGGAAGTCCTGTTCTAGTGGAGAGACCAGAATTCTTGCTCCTTCCCTAGTACTTTGCTTGGGACAGTTTTCCAAGGAGTCTTTGGCCTTCCCAGGCTCCAGTCAAATTATTTTGGGGGGCTCTCTGACAACATAGTGTTTCCCCTTTCATCACTCTTCGAGGGAGTGTGTGAGTGTGTGTGTGTGTGTGTGAGTGAGTGTGTGGAGAGGGGGGGGTGGTCTCAGCAAGTGTTGCCCAGTCCGACTTTGAACTCACCTTGTGGGCAGGTTGGTCTTACACTTGAAATCGCCCTGCCTCCTTCTCCCAGGCAGCTGGGATTACAAACTGCACCACCAGGCCTGCTCTCCTGTCTGTTCTCTAGGATGACAGGTTTGTTCTCTTCCTGAAAGCTGATTGGTATCAGCAGAAATCCTTTGAACTTCCTCCCTCCCAGATCTATGCCCTGAGCTGATACCATCTTAAGGTTAAAATTTAAAGAAGATCTTAAAGCAAGAGCCCTTGATCATCTTAACGCAGATGCTAGAAGAAAATTTGAAATTTAGATTAGATACTGAATCTAGCATGGGAAGAAACTTTACTATCTCAATCCCCATCCCACCACAGTTTTGTGCCGTTACGTTCTTCAGTCTGCTCTGATCGTGTTTTTCCTGGTGTGTGTATCATTCAGATGGAGCATCGACATCGGAAGAAAGACACCCCAGTGCAGGCCAGCAGTCACCACCTCTTTGTCCAGATGAAGAGCCTCATGTGTTCCAACCTGGGAGAGGAGCTGGAGGTCATCTTCTCACTCTTTGACAGTAAAGAGAATCGCCCAATCAGGTAATGGCATGTGACACAGAACTTGAGTTTCTTGATGTAACCATGGTAGATGTTTACAATTGGCATGCTTTCAGATACATTTTTCGTCTACTGTCTCAGTTCATTTATAGAGCTCTGAGTTTCTGATTTACCTGCCCTCTAGATATTTCCGTTAAGCTTGGATAGATTTGAGAATTTCTGGGAAATCAAAAGGTCTATAGAATCCTAAGTAGGCTTAAATGAAAGATGACCCCAGTACCAAGCCAGTTTTGTTTTAGTTACTTTGTGTTGATAATGCCAAGAAGATAAAAGTTCTTTATGGTATCATGTTTACTTACCGAAGTCAGCACATTTCATCTTTCAGTTTGACAGTAAATAATAACATGGATCTTCCTGTGTCTGGATTGATGATACCAAGGAAGAACTTCATGCTTGCAGATGCTCCAGTTGAAGTATCAGAGCTGTGAAACAGGACAAAGTTTGTGCTGTTTTCATCCTCAGGGCTGACTCTTCCCTGGTGTGCTACTCTATGGCAAGCTTTTCATTAGAAGTCTTGACTTTTCTGAGGTGTGAGAAATCAAATCTCAGACCTTGTGCATGCTAAGTGAGACCCCTAGCCCAGATTTTGATGTTTAGGAAAAGAATTAGAGTAAATGTTATATTTTGTGTACCCAGTCAAACATTTGATCTCTTACTGTGACTTTATGAGAACTGTGTTTATTTTTAATTGAAGCATAAAGCACTTTGTTTTAAACTAAAAATTCACATTAAAATTATGAATTAGGATGGAATTACTTGAATCACACATAGTGATCCATTTGTACAATGCTTTTGAAGTACTTATTAAAATAATCTTTAGCACTTCTAAGCCACACATATTGATTCATAAACAGAAGGTAATGTAGGACTATTTCCTTCATTTTCTAGGAAATATGTGCAAAGTTTATTTTTAATGTACTTATAACCATAAACATGATGGGTAACTTACTGATTAGTTTTCAATGTACTGGCTCTTCACTCTATTGTTGCTTTGTTTCAGAAGAAAGAACAATAGATGTAAACTGTGTTTGTAGGGCATTGTGGGAATCCTAGTTTGGTTTCTGTTGCTGTGATAAACAGCAGTCCCCAAAGAAACTTGGGGTAGAAAGGGCTTCTTTGGCTTAGAGATTACAGTCCATCATCAAAGGAAGCCGAAGCAGAGGCTCAAGCAGGAACCTGGTGGCAGGAACGGAAGCAGAGACCAGTTGATCACTGGCCTGCTTTCCTCTGTCTGCTCAGCTACTTTTGCACATGGCCCAGGCCACCTGCCTCGGGATGGCACAATGCCTAGGAGGCTGGGCCCTCCTATGTCAATTAGGAATTAAGAAAAACGCCCTAGAGACTTGCCCACAGGTCAGTCTGATCGAGACAGTTCCTCAGCGGAGCTTTCCCAAGTGACTCTAGTTGGTGTCAAGTTGACAAAATCAGTCAGCACCATGAGTTTCTTTTCACATGGCGTTTTAATGTCATCACTGATAATACAAATACTGAAACTAGCACAAGGCTCCAGAACTAATCTGTGCTACAGAAGTTGGTTTCTGAAGTCGAATCCTTTCAGGGGATTCTTTTAAAACATTTTTCCCTTTTTTTATTCGTGGGAGCATACTATGGCACATGGGAAGTCAGAAACCACTTGTCAAGCTTGTCCTCTCCTCCATTCTCTGCTTACACCGTGTGAGTCCCTGGAAGAGAATCAGAGTTTTGAGCTTAGCAGCAGGTTGTCCTCTGAGCACTCAGCCAGCCCAAAGAATTTGTTATTGTATTTGTTTCTACATGATATGTGGGGGTTGTACACATGTCACGACACACATGTGCAAGTCAGGAGGCAACTTTGAGGAATTAGCTGTCTCCTTCTGTAGTAGTACTTTTTCATTGGGACCGCCAGCCCGCGGGTAACGACATGGAAACTAATTATTAATTATGAAAGCTTGGGCTTTAGCTTAGGCTTGTTCTCAACTAGTTCTTATAACTGAAATTAGCCCACTTGTATTGATCTACATTCTGCCATGTGATGTTACCTTTCTCTGCACTGCCCATCCTGCTTCTCCGTGTCTGGCTGATGATTCCTCCTTTTTTAATTCCCAGAGTTCTCTCTCTGCCTGCAAGTCCTGCCTGTATCTCCTGCCTAGCTATTGGCCATTCAGCTTTTTATTACACCAATCACAGCAACACATCTTCACCCGCTGTATGAATATCCCACAGCATCCTTCCATCCTTACATTCCTTTCAGGGGTCACATCCGGGTCACTAGGTTTGTGCAGCAAGTACTTTTACCTCTGAACAACCTCACCAGCCCTTCGCAGGGTACCTTAAGACAAGTGAAGTAGTATCAGCTGCTAATCCCTGCCAGGGACCAAAAACTCAGATTCTGTCCTCACAGGCGTCCAGTACAAAGGAGGCCAACATGTGATATCACCTTCCTATCTCATTCAGCAAAATAGTGAAGTGTGTAATATCTCCTAAGTACCAGCAAAGGTAGATTTTTTCAAGCTTCCATCAATCATCATTTGACTGTGACTTTGTTTATGAAACCTGATTTTAGATTTTTAAACAGTTATTGAATCTTCCTGAGGACTACCCAGAAGATTGGGCCTCTGATCATGTTATGGACCCTCGTTCCTGTAAACACCAGTAAGGATGCAGGCATGTTCTGACAGCATCTGGCTAGCATGTGCCTACATTACACCTCATCATTCTGGTTTACTTGGATAGCACACCAGTCCAGAACCTAGTGATCATTGAAAATTACAGACTAGTATTCATTTAAGGCCAATATAACCTTCACACAACTTCTTTCTATTGAGAATTATTTGTTTGAAAAATAGGTTTGCCACATTGTTTCACATAAGCAAAATATTTTTAGAGAGCATTTATCTGGCTGGAACTTTGATTTCCTCATCCCACAAGGTGTGACTGGGGAAGGCAAGGAGGGGGTCTGCTATCTGCATCCTTGGTATCTTATTTTATTATATTCATGTGGCAAACACCTATATAATGGTTTTCATATGCCAAACACTGTTCTAAGTTCATTTAAAAATATTTCCTGACTTAGCCCTATGAGGAATACACTACCAATATTCCCTTGTTTGTAGATGATGCAGCCTACAGTCCTTGCCCAGAGTCAAGTGAAGCTGGTACTTTAACAGGGTGGGCTGTATAGGAATCAGCGTTTTCCGTCCCTCCTTCACACTTGTGTCTGTGGTATTCCTAATGTGCTGTTTTCCCCAGTCAAGTTGTGATTGCCGTTGAGTGTCAAGGGGCCTCTGTAGGGCTCATTCTTTTAAGACCTTGAGTGGTAGAAGCTTGAGCTTGTGAAGACTGGACAGGAAGGATCCTTTAATGATGAAGAGGCCACACAGAGGGAGAGGGTAAGTCACTGATGTCTGCAGGCTTCTTGGGAGAAGGGCATCAGGAAACAGACTTGGGTTTGCAGATGTGAGACTAGCCCTGAGAAAGGAAGAGGGGAGGGTATGGATGGGAACTATCTGAAACTTAGGATTAGACATAGGATTGCAACGGTTACAGAGAAGGAACTGGCAGTATATGCCATACGCTCTCCTTTAGCTGGCATTTAAGAATCGGCTCCTGTACCAAGTGGACCAAGAGTCATATGTGGTGATTTCATAGGCTTGTGCAACTCTATATTAATACTTCCCTTGCCTTCATACATGCTGCTTCATCTGCATCAGTGTGTAAATAATCCTGGCCGGTGAACTTGACATAGTTTAGTGGTTGACCTGAAACTTTCATTATTTTGTTTACTGCTGTATTCTAAGCCTTCATTAATTACCATTGGAATTTTGTCTTGGGACTAATTCATTCCTTTATTTTGGTCTCATCAGAGAATGCATTTAACAAGGCCTGAGTACCACCAGTTGGTCCCTAGCCACTGAAGGCTGCTCATACATACCAGCTGCTGGCATGGGCTATTAGCTGAGAATTTAGCAGCAGGGTGTGCTTAATTCTAGTAATTGCATAGATGAAGTTTACTTTCTGCTGATCCTTTTTACATACTTTTCTGAAGTTGGATTTTTTTTTCCTACTATCATGCAGTTAAACTAATTTTCCTTGAAAGGTTTCATTTCCATAGATGCTTTGTTTTGCCTACAATTATGCTTTATTCAGTCCAATTCTGTCATTTAAGAGAGAGGAAGTACTGAATACAATTGGTAAAGCACAGGCTTTTTAAAAATTCGGATTCATACTGAACAGTAAAATGGCTATGAACCTCTCTGTCTGTGAGACACATATCACCTGTGTCTTGTACACCCTTTCATTGTTGCTGAGTGGCCAGACTCTGAAGTTAGACGATCTGAGTGGAAATCCTGGCTGTGCTGTATCAGTCTGGTCATGTAATTTCTCTTATAGCTGTTAACTAGTCGGACTTCATGAAGACAATAGTGCTTTCCTAATGGGATTTCTTGAATGTTAAATTCATAGGCCGTTGCTTAGTACCCAGTAGTTTATCAGCGGCCCCTGGCTGTGATGAGGAGGACTATTAAACCCAAACAGGAAGTGTGTATTATCCTAGCTAGTGTGGTGGCTGCCCTTGCATTCCTGGGGAAATCACATATTCCAAGAAACTGGGGGTGTTTTGCTTATGGTATTGTAGTTAGTTAAAGTTTAGAGAGACCTACTAGCAAGCGGGTAATATGGAACCCATATTACCTTAGCCGGGGTGCTCAAGAAAAGTGATCAGAAGTCTGAGGTTGGATTGCATCCTGAAACACCACAGTGAGGAACAGAATAAGAAAGTTGGGAGTTCTGTATCCAGGTGGGGAGAGTCTATGAAATTGCTTTCATAGCTTCCAATACTTCATTTTGGAGACTGACATATGTAAGAGCTTATCTGGCTCAGCCTAGGAGAAAAGGACACTATTTTTGTGTGTGTATGGAAGTATATAATGAGGTTAGTAGATCCTTTAAGGGTTTTCATTTCCTGTGCCCTGTGCTAGCATGTCTTGCTTGATAAATCATTTGAAGTTTACACACAAGTTCAATATCTGGCATTTTTACATAAATTAGGAATATTTAGTGCTTTGACTTTGATAGATTGTAGGCCTAGTGTTCGTATTACAAAGTTTCCAAAGTAAAGAAGCAGTGTAGGGGAAAGTGCCCAGCCAGACTAGCAAGGGGCACAGTGCACAGAATAAAAATAGATGGAGGAGGCATTGGAGACCCTTCTTGAATTGTGTATCAACCATCCCATCTGGCCCAGGGCATTTCCTGCCGTGTCTAGACATGTTGACACAGATTCACTGTGGCTGTCTGTCCAGCGGTGACCCACAGGGACCTTCCCTGGAGCCTCAAGTTGAAAAGCACAACTGTTTCCTTCTCCCCCTTTTCTCCGCCATTTGATCGTCCCAGCACGTGCGTGGGGATGGGGATTGTTCTCACCACTGAGTTAATCAGATCCGTGCTTTATCCCCATTAGTTCACTCTTGTGTCGCACGTTAAAAAACAATAATGAGGGATCTACAAATACTGGTTGCCTTTATTGGTAGCGATTTTAAGGAAGCTGTTGGGGGAGACCCAAATTCAAAGAAAGTGACCGAGGTAACGGTTTATTCAGATCCAGAACACACAGGGTATAACTGAACCACTCTTCTCTGTAGCATTTTTTGATATAAATATAGTACTGCTTATTTAACTTTAGTGAATGGCTAGAAATACTTGTGTTGCAGGAAAACCAGAAGCTCACAGAGTTCATGGACTTGATTTGGCTTCTCTTTTTCTTTGGCTATAAACACTCAGGCAGACAGCTTGCATCTCTTAAGTCATGGAGTGTTTTACAAGGTGACTAGAAGGCCCTCTTAGCCCTGTTCATGTGCTTTAAATCACGAGCAGATTAGTATTGTGACAGTGTAATACCGGCCAGTATTATGACCATCTCTGTCTTTCTTCATTTACTCTCTTGTTACTTCCTGTTGAGAATTCAGAATAATTTAGTTTTCCCGAGTTCTCTGCAGGATAAGCCATCATCACCTATAGTAACCACTTCACAAGGGCTTCTTTGGTATTCAGTGCCGTGTATGTTGCAGGAGAATTTGACACTGACAAAGGAATTATTAATGGTGTGACGCTACCTTCTCATCATCCTTATGTTCTCAGCACCTTGCAGCGTACTTACCCAGGGCGTGTGTATGTGGAGGGGGTGATACAGTTAAAGGAAGCTTTTAAGTGTTGCCCTGCTGTTGCTACAAAGCATTAAAAGATCATGCATTAGTACCTTAATCTTGGCTATCACCCTTCCCCTCCACAGGGGATGTGCTCCTTGCTAAGAGAGAGCCAGAGTGTTGAGCACATCAGGAGAGTTGTTTCATGTTACACTGGGCTAATCAGCACTGTGCTCTCAGACCTGTCTCTCGGGAGCCATCATTTGCAAACACTGTCGTGCTCAAAAGTATACAAAAATCATCAGATAAAAGCCTGGCATTCTCCCTGAAGCACTTGGAAGGTTTGGATTACAAGTTAAGCAATGTGTGTTTACTTTATGCCGGTTAGGCATGTGCATTTCACACCATTACTATGCAGTTATTAAAGTTTGTTCATTCGTGCATTTAGTCAGCCAGCAAGTAGCTTCCTCCTTAAGGCCAAATGCTCATCTAGGGAAAGCATGTAAAAACCATGTCCTCCCAAATCTCATATTCTACTTAGGTTTAAAATGTTGAGAAAATTAAGGACAGTTTCTAAATCATACGAAGTACGGTAGTCAGTATGCATAGTCAGTATGCATTTTGTTTTTGTTTTTTGAGATTGTCTCACTGTGTAGTTCTAGCTAGCCTGGAACTTGCTATGTAGACCAAGCTGGCCTTGAACTCCTAGTGATCTTCCTGCCTCTGACTCCAGAGTACTGGAATTATAGCCATGTGCTACCATACCTATCCTGGATTTAATGTTCATAAAAAATAAAAACAATTTAAAACCCAAAAGGATGTCCTGAGGATTAAAAAAAAATCAGAACATACTTTTGGGATTAAAAACAAAATACATGAAAGATTTACTTATTGTTTTCAGGGACTTGAATTACATGGGTTTTTATTTCATCATTCTGTTTTCACTTAAGGCTTCTTAACCTTTATTTTTCGTTTGTTTTTAAATTCTTACTTCACCACAAAGTACTTATAAAGAGCTTTGATTTTACTTGTTTTCTGCTCCTTATGAAACATGGTTTCCTAACTAAGAAAACAGCATTTGAGGGAGTCAGAGTAACTGTTTGTGTCAGATCAACTTCTCCCTCAAAGAAGGTGAAGGACACAGTGTTTACAGTGATCAGGTTCTGTGACTTCCCAAAAGAATAAGATACCCTCTCTTCACACAGATCATCCTACTTCCGGACCCTGTTTGTCTTGATGCAGGTCCTACCCATACTCTACCTCAGCTTCCTCTGCTCCGAACTTGTCTTCCTGCTGAACCTCCAGCATATTCTCTGGAGACAGGCTAACGCCGGGGGCTCCCTCCCATTCACCCTCAGTCAGAATTCAAACACCAGGTCTGGTGACGGCATTCCCATACAGGCATGATTCTACTTTCTCTAATTCCCCTCCTCCACAACGCCCTCACCATCACTCACCTCCTCTTTCTTGCTGACCCTACTTTCCTGCCTGCTTCTGCTTTCATCTCACACGTATTCCTGTTCTCTTTCCCTTTGTTCAGTTCCCACTCTTTAGTTTCATGACTTACATGCAGAGAGACCTGCGCACACTTGGACACATTTCTATCCACACTTAAATTTCAATTCTGCAAATGAGATAAACGTGTGGTATTTGTCTCTGGGTCTTTGTTATTTTTTTTAATATTGTAATGTACAATTCATCTGTTGATTTACATGTAGACTGGGTCTGTTTCTTTACTATTGTGACTAATTCAGAAATAAGCAAGGATGTGCAAGTGTCTCTGACTTGAAGTCCTCTGTGTATAGACAGGAGCAGTACGGCTGGATCATGATGGTTATATTTTTAACTTTTGAAAAGCCTTTCTACTGATTTCCATAGTGCATCTAACAATTTACATTCCCACCATCAGTGTATCGGGGTTCCTCCTCTTTCCCTGCATCCTTGCTAACATTGCTTCTTGTCATTTCTTTCTTAATGGGCTCTTCTGACTGTTAATGATACAGAATTGTAAAACAATTTTAGTGTACATGTCACTGATGTCTAAAGGTGTTGGAAAAACTTTCATTTGAACTCTCTGTTCAGTTTGTTAGCCCATCCATGATTGGGTAATTTGGGGGTTTGCGGTATATAGTTCTTTATGGACTCTAGATATCAGTGCCCCGATTGATGTGTAGTTGACTAAGATTGTTCCTTATTCTTCAGTTGCTATACAGAACCTTTTAATTTCACATAATCCCACTTGACAATTCTGGAGTTATTCATTTTGATGTTGAAGTCCTTTTGCAGAGTATCCTTGGTACATATTTCCCTTATTCATTTAGTAATACAGTGTTTATCTCCCTAAGAATTTTACAAGAGGGAAATTTGAAGATTTTAAAATTAGAGTTATTGCTGTTTGTCAGGAAACCAGAATAATAATAATAATAATTATTATTATTATTATTATTATTATTATTATTTCATTATTATCATCATCATCATCATCACCATTATATAACTGTCTTTTTAGTCTGGCAATCGTGCAGGTGCTATGAAACAGTAGATATGCGATTGCTTATTTATCCCTGCAAGAGAGGTGGATTCCTCTTATCATAGAAATTTGTCATCCTAGAGAGTATTGTTTCATTTTTTAATTATAAAAAAAAATAACATGACGTAGTTTAAGAGCATGCTGAGAGGTAAAATTGATGGATTTTGGTAGTTAAAATTGCAGTAATCTTAGCTAGACTTTACAAATGCATCTTCTCATGTAGCATTCAGCTGGCTCCTTTACCTGACAAAGCCCCAGATTGTTTGGTCAGTCTCTCCATAGCAGGTATGTATTCAGTGAATCTAGCCTCGGCTGTTAACAAGAGTCTGCTTCTTTCTTAGTTAAAGGACTGGGCTATGCACAGTCTGTATCTAGGGTTCCCTTTTCCATTTCTTTTTAATCAAAAGAAATCATGATTGTAATGCTACTTTAGTTTTAAAATTAGCACACTAATGATCTTATCTAGTAAGACTTGCACAGAAAAGCCCTGTCGTTGGTGTTGGCCCTGTGCTTAGAGAAGAAAAGGAGAAAGTCTTTGTCCATAAGAACTTTGTAGCCTGTTTATGGCCACTTAAGACAGCCATGAAAGACAGTGATTGGGATGTGTTAAGACCTAGACTTTGGGGTCTAAAAGGGCTCCTTAATGGAGAAATGTTTTCAGGCATTCACTATAATAAGTAATAAATCATGATCTCCTAATTAGGAATTGGGCATTACAGGAGAAAGTAGTAACAAACCAGATAAGGGGATGCTAGATAAGAAGGCTAATGGCTCTCTTCTCCTTCCACTGTGCAGTCATTCTCTTGACATACAGTGTCTCCCATCCTTTATCTACCCATGAGAACCAAATGCCAAGGTCCAGAAGGTACCTTGGGGCTGCTTCCACGCCTCCTGTCCACTTTCCACAGCGACCTGAGGCAGCCGCGTTACCTCAGCCTGTCATGATGCTGTTTAAGCTTTTCCATTTCAAGTGCTCTTGTAACTCATTGAAGAAAAGGGTACTGTTATAGCTCTCTGCCTGGTATTGTGCTGGAGGAGGGTACTTTCTTCTCAATCTTTTGTTACAGATGAAAGATGAACTGAAGGGAGAGGAACTGGATGGTTTGGCACACACCTTTCATCCAGGCACTTGAAGGCAAAACGAAGTAGGAGAATCATGAATATGAGGCCCGTTTGGGTTGCATAGTTCTAAGACAGCATGGCAACATAATGTCTCAAAAATATGATGATGATGACGATGATGAATATTTAATCTATACATGGGAGATAGCCAGGGAATGAGCAACTCTCAGAGGTGGCCTTGAATTCCAGCTTACATAGCATTTTTAAAAACAAGCTGCATTTTAAGAGAAGTGACCAAACAAGGGAAGGTAGTGAGTTTCTAAGGGGCAACAATTTGCGGGATGGCAAAGGGTGGTTAATAAAGTGGTATGTGTGGCACGTCTGCTGCCGTGTCCAGGTCCACAAAGGCCCACAGTGGTCTTCATTGCTGAACACTGTTCTCCCAGGTAGAAGAGGAGGCTGGTACCTTTGGTCTTTATAAGTCAGTGTCCTGCTTTTAGGCGGATTGAGGAAGGGTAGAGCTTTCTGTATTTCCTGCTTCTTAACTGTCTTTATTGCAGCAAACCTTATGCCAGGTTGGAGTACTTAGTGTAGCATTTTGTAGTATTTTGGTATCTAATCTCTTCTAAATGATTTTTGGAAGCATTTTGCGCTGTTAGTCAAGAAGCATTGAGAAAAGGGGGAAGCCATTGAGATTCCCTCTCACTTACATTCTGTTGCTTTCTAGATGGAGGCTTTAAAGCCCATATGGTTGAGCTGTGCCATTACCCCTCTCAGGGCTTCCCCCATTTCTTCCTCAGCTTCTGGAGCCTCACCCCTCTGTCCTATAGAATAGGTATTAACTGTTACCGCCACACAACACAGCTAAACTTAAGACAAGTAGCTTTGCATTTTCTAAAATGCGATGTTGAGGATTGGTTTGGATTTGCTGTGGTTGGTTCTCATGAGTATAAAAGATTAGGACACCTCCTTTTGTCTTCCAATTAGCTCATAAAGACCTAGCCCTTTAAGTGTCTTCTCCATTGTACTATTGTTAACTTTGGGGAGTATACATAAGTTTCAAATGGTTTAACTTATCCAAAACTGCTTTAAAGTGTTCTTTGTAATTTTTTATAGGTTAATTAACACATGATCTTTTGTACCACTTGGTGCAAGACATTATATGTAAGATATTAGCCACTCCCTGTATTTGGAATAAAGTCCATGTTGTATAACTTTGACATGCATTAAATCCTCAGATCAGTTTGATTTTTATGAGAGAGAAGTGACACAGAGTAATAACATGAATGCATATTGGAGAATATAAAATCTTTCTATAAAACATAAATCTCTTTGAAATATAAGAGTATATGTCATATAAAAATATCCAAATCCCTGGCATTGATCATTAGAATCTGTAGTTGTCTTGCTCTTTGAACGGGGCCTTTTTTAAAGGAATATCCTACTGGGAGGGCTACTTAATGCTATTACTCCAAAGGAGCTTCGTGGATCTGGTCTGGTTGCCTCCTGGACCTCAGACACAGACTTTGTAACTGAAAGGTTCCTGATTCAGAGAGGTTGAGGAAAAGAGTGGGGGCAGAAGCATCCTGCTGAGAGGGGAAGAGGTGTCATAGTCACTTCAGGTCCTTAAGGTACTTCTCCTGGTGTTTTGTGTCACGGTAAGGACACCTCTACTAAACTGACTGTTGAAATGTACTTTTCATTTGTAGAGTTCTACTTAGGACCTCAGAATTCAGTAGCTCGCCTGAGCGGGCAATCATAGACATAACCTTCACAAACACAAGTTATTCCTTTTTTTTAGATTCATTCATTTTCAAGTATTTTTAAATTTTATTTAAACCTTTTAAAATAAACATGTTTAAATTTTTTCTTAAAAACATTTATTCCCTGTAACATGGTCTTACTCTTCTTTGTCCATTTTTTAATTTCTCTGTTCTGTCAAAGACAGGGTACCACTATGTGTATAAGCCAAGCCTCTCCAGTCAGATTCTGGATGTTGATAGGATGGCTCCATCCTTGACTACTCATACACCTTTGGGCAACTTGCCCCAGCTCTCTCATGTATCAGACAGGGATGATAATAGTTCTTACCCAGTAGGGCAGTTGTGGGAATTAAATGAGATCTTTGTAAAGCTTAAATTATAGAGTCTGGCACAAAGTACATAGTTTCCTTCATTACTTTTACCCAGGCACCCTGCCATGGATGATTATTTATATTCTTCTTTCATTGTCTTTTTTTTTCCCTCATAACATTGTTAGATGAAGGTAGGTTATAAATAATAATTATGATTTGTTCTTTATTTCCAAAGAGAATTAGTCAGTAGAATTTATAGTTGTGATTTATAATGCCTCACATATAGAACTCAGGCGATTCTAAATTTTCCTAGTTCTTCCTCTAGGAGAACGTGGCAGTAGTAAAGGAAGTCAAATAATGTTTGTTTTTTTTCTCTACTGATAATATATCAACTCTTATTTCCCAATGTTCCTGACAAATTCTTTTGTTTAATCTGTAAGAGGAAAGAATTAGAAAACGTCATGTCCCTGTAGGTTTTTTTGCTACTGAATTTTTTGTTTGTTTGTTTTAATCAGAATTTTTAAGATTTATTTATTTATTATGTATACAGTGTTCTGTCTACATATATGCCTGATCGCCAGAAGAGGGCACTAGATCTCGTTATAGATGATTGTGAGCCATCATGTGGTTGCTGGGAATTGAACTCAGGACCTCTGGAAGAACAGCCAGTGCTCTTAACCTCTGAGCCATCTCTCCAGCCCCCCTAAATTTTTTTGTATTATGTTTACTTTTTAAATACTGTACCACAGCACATTTTATTTCTCCTGTTTCATGTAATAAAGATGTGAAATATATGAGGGGAAGGTGAAATGATCTATAATTCAGAGCTACCATGTGCTCATTAGGTGAGGCACCATTGATTGAAAAGTTGTTGGGAAATTCTGTACGTCTTCCAGGCTAAACTTACTTTTCAGGCCTCATGGGGAAAGGGAATGTTGAGAGGGTATTGTAGCGTTCCAGATATTTGAAATTCTTTGTTTTCAGTTTTGTTTTCCCTCACAAGATTGTTTAGTCTAGTCAAGGACTGCCCAAGTCATTGGCAGAAGCTGAAGATGTCAGTGTTGCCAATTACAAACCTATATTCTAGTTGCTCATAGTATAAGACAGACCCACAAACTTCTGATGCAGAAAGGAATAGAAATTACATGATGAGCCATGCACATCTTCTAATAAAACACTTGTAAGTTTATAAAATACTAATTATTTCTCTGTCACACTCACTAGAGGATTGCAGGAAAAGCTAACCTAAAGTCGAAGGCTAGAAACACATGTGTGTGGCCACTAGCCTGTACATGCAACTGTCCTGAGACCACCAAATGTGCTAAAATGAACTAGCTTTGGCTTGTTTGGTTTCTCTCCTGGCTCAGAAAACATATGTTATGATATTCTATAAATGTGAGAGGGGAGAATTATAGTTCAAAGATTCTAAAGTGTATTGCTGAAGGCCATTTTTTTTCCTAAAACAATTTGCTGAATAAGTAGTTGTGGTATCACTAAAGCTGAAAGAAACTGATTTTGTAAACCAACACCATGTCACCAAATGAACAGACTGTTTTTTATTGGACATGGAGATTTTCTGTCTGGTTTTTAATAAATTGCAAATGACTTATTGCTTCATAGTACCCATTTTGAACCTATTTTTATCCTCCCCTCTAAGGCATGCTTAAGCTAAAGGATACATTGCTGGCTTAGTATGTGTTGATGTTCTTTCTGGAACAGGATATGATATAGTATAATACTTGCATAATCAGAATTCTGTCTAGACGAGTAAAATTAAAATAGTGACAGAGCAAAAAGGATCTCTTTCTGAAACAGAATTCTTTAGAAGATGTTTTTATCCAAATATTGATGAAACTTGCAGATAATGAATAGTTTTTTTAACAGTATTAAAGTTGGGGTTTTAATATGTAAAATGTCTGATAGTTTTTTGCATATTAGATTTATTGATATACATCATCTTCAGAAGAAAAATCATAATATATAGTGCAAAATTTTCTGAAGTGTTTTAGTGAAGAGAAGAAGGAGCCTCACACTGAAGCCCATTCACAATATGACCTGGGGCACACTGTCTAGGATACGGACCAGGGGAATGTACTCACACGGCTTGTGTTGTCTGCTAAGGTGTAACTAGTAACTGCACATTAGTGATGGATCAGTAAGAAGCTAAGCAACACCATCATTTGAACCTTAAGACTGCTTAAACCTTAGCAGTTTTGACTAAATAAAATCATGTTCTTCAATCCTTGAGAAGTTTTGTCTTTGTTTAATAGAATTTATGTCCCGGGTCATATTTTCCGTTGAGAAAAACAAAGTTGTGAGGGAGCAAATTTCAACTAAAAACTGTTTTGTAGCCCACTACTCAAGATCAGTGCTTCCTTCATCTCTGCGGGCACTGGGAAGGTATGGTAAAAGTTAGTCTGAACCTTGGGGTCCAGTGTGACAGTGAGTGCCACATGATGATCCCAGATACACAGGTGACTGTGCCCTCTCCATTTTGGATTTTTGAGGCAGGGGCTTGTTATGTAGCCCTGGCTATCCTGCATCCCAGGCTGGCCTCAAATTCATGGTGATCCTCTGGCCTCAGCCTCACAAGTGCTCACCACCATAATTGTTTATTTTTTCCATATTAATGAAATACTTTCTCAATATTTGTATAGAATCGAAAATAATTTAACTCTAACTTTCGAATGAGGAGTGAAGATTCTCAACAAACACAACAGATAGGGCTCTTAGTCACATTAGTTCTTTGATACTGGACAAAACTTTTTTTCTTAGTGTGCCCATCAGTTAAATAGGCAGCATGTTAGTACATTCTTCTTGAGAGCATGAGGTGTATAATATGAGTCAGTCCATACGAAGTTATTAGCAGAATGCTTGTTAAATGATGAGTTCCTCAAAGGAGTGACCATTAATATGACTATTTAAGTGCAGTTCCCTTGTTGTGAAATGAATCTGTATGGACTTCCTTTGATCATATCTTAAGTTTGAAATAACAATGAATTTTCTTGCATTATTAAGAGAGCTTATAGCCTTTATATATACATATACATATATATACACATACATACATATATATGTATGTATATAGTGGATGAGCACTGGACGAGACTTATTTCACTTTGCATCATCAGTTGTTCTTCCCGGCCTGCATTTCAGACTCCCATGGCAACTGTCATTTCAGTTGAAGAAGCTTGCAGCAATTTATCATCTCCCCATTCATGCTGTGTCGACCACCTGCTCTTAGAAGAAGCTTGACTAAGAGGGATGGAAATGGCCCCATGGAAATGTGTACTGATTGCCCTTACTCATACATGAGGTCAGGATTAGGCATACTATAAGAAAATGATGAGGTTAGCCAGGCAGTTGAATCTGTTAAATGTATCCATCTAGATATATATCACAAAAGAGAATAGAAGTGTTGCAAGACCATTGTAAATTGAAACCCATATCCTCCCTTAGAGATCTGTTTATGGTTCTCATTTCCCCCTTGCAGTATTTGGATAGTAGAGCCATTATTTAAGGCAAGGATACGGTGATGAATATAATGTGCAAACCTGATGGGCTATAAGCCTTGTGCTAATGTTAAGCGCCCGTTTCCATGCTTCTTCACTAAGCTAAACCTGCAGTAGCCAAGGCCACATCATGTGACCGTTTCCCATTCAGTGGATATTGGTTTTGTGTTCTCTGCCTGGGGCATCCAGTTATTTGATTCTTCCATCAGATTTTGAAATTCAGTGGGGGACTTAAAACTAGAGATTGTGGATGTATGAATAGTTCTTAGGTGGATAATCTTTTTAATTTTTGACCATAAATAAATTATCATACATAACCTTTAATATGTATGGCATCCACAAACATTTATGGTCTTAAATTACTGGCTGGGTTACAGAGTGAGTCATTTGTGTTTGCTATAAACCTAGGTGACAGTGTATTATCAAATATAGGCTCTGTTGGTAGATCAAAGTTAATTCAAGTTTCATGAATTGAAACTTCCATTTGTGTTTTGAAGAATAGACATAGAAGACCATGAACTACAAAGCCATTGTGCCCTTAATTTAAATTAAGCAATATGATGTAAATCACTAAAGCATCTCGGATCTAAACACAGGAAGGATTGCCCTCTCTCATGTCATGCATGTCTTCTACTGTTTGGAATAATAGCAGTGATAGTACTGACAGGGAAACAGCCCATGACTGGAAAACTTACTTTTTTGCATATGCATTTATACCGTTACTGCTTTGCCAGGTCTACCAGAAATGAAGCAAATGTTTGTCGTATTCGGTGCACTCCAATGTTGAGCTTTCAGATGAAGAACAGTTAGAAAAAGATAAATATGAAATAATTTCCTAAGTATTCAACTATCTTTCCCTTACAGTGAGAGATTTTTCTTGCGACTGAATAGAAATGGGCTTCCCAAAGCCCCGGATAAGCCCGAACGGCACTGCTCTCTCTTCGTGGTAAGTGCACCTTGTGTTTATGGCTTACGAGAATTAAGTTATTGAAAGTCAAAATCATAAACTCTGTTTAAATGTCTTAAATCACTCACAGAGTGCAGCAGCTCTAATTCTGATTGTCATTAATCACAGTTGACTTGCTTCCTTTACTGTGTTTTTTTACTCTGTTTAACACACCCATTAGAGTACTGATGACTCTGGGAAACTCTTGCAAAAGCATAGTGGTGACTGGGCCTAGCATGGCACAAGCCATCTATCCATGCTTCTTAAGTGCTTAAAGAATGAATGAGTATGAGACTTGATCAACAATGCTGTAACAGTGGTCTTTATTCATAAGTGTTTCTTTTACCTGGACTAATCAGCAGTAGGGACATGTTTAGACCTGGGTTTGAACAGTGTCCTCCTGCCCTAAGCATTCCATTACAGATGTCTATGTGTATCTTCATTCTTGTTTGCAAGAGAACTCACAAAGCTCTTTGAGTATTGCTGCACAGAATAGAATTTTAAAATAACCAGCCTTTGTTTCTCACTAGGATTTAGGTAGCAGTGACCTCAGGAAGGACATCTACATCACTGTGCACATTATCCGAATTGGTAAGTTCAGTACTTGTGACTGCTGGGAGCAAGACCCAAGGGGTCTCTATGTGGCTTGGTATAGCTTTATGTCTAGAACTGAATTTTAATCCAAGAAGCTAAGAGGTTAGGAATTACTCTCTAAGGCTTCCTTGATCTCACCCGCCCACCAAATAGAATTTTTATCTTTTTCAATACAAATTGTTAAATACTTTATTGTGTTTTACTGCCCCCAATATTTGATTGAAACATGTATTTTTCTTTCAATCCCAGTCTGTAATACTAGAAAAATCACTTTTTAGGAGCTAAGTTTTTTCCAAGCTTATGAAATCTGTGTAGCAACTAGCATTGTCTCAACCACAGAGCACTATGGAATGTTGTTATGGAATATTATATGAGAAAGGGGTTTTGAGATGGTAGAAACTATATGTTTTTTAGTTCATGTAATATCATCAGCTTATTCAAGGATCTGAGAAACCCAACAGGGAGAAATGAATATGCCTGTCTAACGGTGTCAACTCTTACTTTCTCAAATTTGATCTGATCATGAAAACATTTAAAGAATGTATTTATACATGTCTTACAGAACAATATTTGGTAGAGATGGGATACTCTCCTTCATTTTTCTACATGAAACTCTTCTAAAAGCAGGCATTTCCCAGCATAGCACCTCACGAAGCGAGTGGTGTAGATGGCATGGCTTTTCTATTTATGCCATCTCCCCGACACCAGGAATCTGTCCCCAGCTTTCTGGCTCTGAGAACATTCTAGACAGTACATGCCAGTTTGGTGTGGTAGGATAACTATCATCAAAGCTTGAGTCCCTGTGGTGCATGGTCGTCATTTACAGAGTCATTGTTGAGGATGTCACCCACTTTGGTACTGTAATATCCCGGGGCGGCCTTCCAAATACAGAGTATTTTGTTAACAATTGTCTTCCCCCCCCCCTCACAATATTTTCACGATCATAAGTCATCAAAATAAATGTTGAAGTAGGAACTACTACCTATCCCTACTCCCTATCGGTCAAATAAATCCTTGCAAAACAGTAGTTATTGGTTCCGTAGTTAGAAACTGATCAGAAATGAAACTAAAGTAAAGCACTCGAGAAGGGTTAAGACTTATCTGCCTGTGTTCTTGATGCAGGGAAATTAAGGAGAAGATTATTATCTGTCAAGGACAGACGCTTCTTGCTTTTTATAGAATATCACTTGTACCTGCTTTACTAGGAAAAGGGCACAGTGACCCTCACTGGCTGCCAAAAGCAAAAGCAGTAACGCCTCAGTTCTGGGAATATATAGCCAGGTCCTTGATTTGGAAAGAAGAGGAGGGGCGTGAAAAGAGGAGTTAGTTCTTGAACCTCTGCTCATCCCAGAATACTAGGTTCTACCAACCTCTCTGCTTCCTTTTTGGTGCTTCGATGGTTGCTCAGGATTTTATTGCCCTCCACTCTTTCTTCCAATTTAGAGGATTTCTCTGGAAACCAACCAGAACTGAATTGTTATCATCAGTCTTACAGTTGAGATCTCCAAGACTGGCATCAGATCTTTCTGATATTGTGATTGCCCCAAAGCTCTGTGTACCCACAGAGCCAGAAAAGAGAACCTCAAACTGCGTCCAAGGACTAGAGAGGCAAAGCCAACTGTAGCAAATCAGTGCAGGGTCTTCAAAAGCTCACTGCAAGGTCTTCCCTAATGAGAGCAGGGCTCCTCAGTCTCACTCCTCTACAGCATTTGCTTCATATTCTATAGTGGAAGTGCTTCATATTCTAGAGGAAGAGGGATAGTGAAAAAGGAAGACTGACTGATAAACACCAAATTGGATAATGACATCTTTTTCCGCCCTATTTAATATTAGGCTAGAGAGTGCCAGATACATCCGGATACACTGTAGAGTGCTGCTCAGATGCAAAATAAAATATGGACCTGTTGTGGTTCTATAGACGAATTTACCAATTTCCATCTATGTTAACTCTATTAACTCTATTTCAGCTCCAGCATGCTCTCTTTTTATAGCCTACAAAAATAATGATTGCTAGTTAAATACTAATAAGAAGCAATGTGCCCATAGCATGAATTAAGATGCTCAACAAGGGCTGGAGAGGTGACTCAGTTAAGAGCACTTAACTTCCAGAGGACCTGGATTTGATTCCCAGCACTCACTCACATGGTAGCTCAGAGCTGTTTATAACTCCAGTTCCAAGAGATCCAATGCCCTCTTCTGGCCTCTGAGAGCATTGCACACATGTAGTATAGGGAGGCATGCCAGTAAAACACCCACATGCATAAATAAAATTTTAAAAAGAACTTGAAAATTTTAAATGAATTAAAACTTTATAACTGTCAGAACCACCCCAGGAATATTGGAACAGGACTGAGTTGGAAAGCACTTGTGTCCCAAGGCAGGGACATATGCATTTGATCATTTGAACATGCTAAGTTCAGAGTCTCCGATCTGACTCCTTCCAGATGTGAATCTTTATGTTTTTTGATTTTGAGAAAGGATCTTGCTGGACAGCCCAATGTTGCTTGAGTTTTCCTGCCTGGCTCAGGGTCAGGGCAAATCTCTCTCACCTGCCAGTCCCACAGCCGCTCAGACCCGACCAAGTAAACACAGACACTTATATTGGTTACAAACTGTATGGCCGTGGCAGGCTTCTTGCTAACTGTTCTTTCAGCTTAAATTAATCCATTTTTATAAATCTATACCTTGCCACATGGCTCGTGGCTTACCGGCATCTTCACATGCTGTTTCTCATCTTGGCGGCTGGCAGTGTCTCTCTGACTCAGCCTTCCACTTCCCAGCTTTATTCTCCTCCTTGTCCCGCCTACACTTCCTGCCTAGCCAATGGCCAATCAGTGTTTTAATTATTGACTAATCAGCAACACATTTGACATACAGAACATCCCACAGCACTTCCCCCATTTTTTTTTTTCAAAAAGGAAGGTTTTAACCTTAACAAAGTAAAATTACATATAATTTGGGAATTTGGGCGTAGCTTCTCTTACTACTTCCTGCTGGAGGGGGGCGCTGTATCTTATGGGGAAACAAAGAAAATTTTAGGATTATGGAATAGTCCATGAGGCTGTATCGTCTGAGCCAGTTGCCTTCAAACCGTTCTGGATGTTGGATCATCTGGGCCATGGTGTCATCGGAGACTTTTCAGGGAGTCTTGGGTGGTCAAACCTGATGTGTCTTAATCTTGAACAAATCCATAGCCTCTGGCTTTCTGTGGGAACAAAAGAGACTCTTTTCCAAAGCAACATATCCTTATATCCAAATTTTGAAGTCATGGTATCTTTAAAATATACATATTGGTTTAACTCAACATCTTTTATGATCAAATGTTTTTCTGCAGTTAAAAATCCCAAAGACAACACAATCCAGATTCTCTGTGTAATATTCATCTTTACGTGGCTTATTTTTTATATTAATTTTACTGTCTCTTTAAAGACTTTACTTTTTCAAACTATGTATTTGTTTATATAACTGTATATATTACCTTTTTTTTTGTCTCTTTCAAGCCTACGTATATTTTCCACACATTGTAAACTATTATATCTGAATCTGTCTTATTGTGAAGCTATTGCTTTAAACTGCAGCAGCTGTGACTGTTGGCTCTGCCCACCTCAGCTTCCCAACATTGCTACGTTTACCACCAGCTCTGGGAGCTATCGTGGGTCTATGCTTTTATCCAAGCAGCATGTAGACCAGAAACCTCTTTTTTTTTTTGTTTTGTACTAGCAAAGTCTAAATCCACCATGCAGCTTAATGTGCCACTTGCAGAGGCCTCATTCCCACCAAACTGCAGGTCGAGCACACACTAGGAACCCACCAGTAGCTCAAACTGGCAGCTGCCGCTCATTTGAGAGAGACAATCAGGAAGCTGTGTTTAGCTCCATTTTAGAATCTTTTCTCAGGTTTTAGGTGGAAACTCTTGCCACCACATTGGACGCCAATTGTTGCTTGAGTTTTCCTGCCTGGCTCAGGGTCAGGGCAAATCTCTCTCACCTGCCAGTCCCACAGCCGCTCAGACCCGACCAAGTAAACACAGAGACTTATATTGGTTACAAACTGTATGGCCATGGCAGGCTTCTTGCTAACTGTTCTTTCAGCTTAAATTAATCCATTTTTATAAATCTATACCTTGCCACATGGCTCGTGGCTTACCGGCATCTTCACATGCTGTTTCTCATCTTGGCGGCTGGCAGTGTCTCTCTGACTCAGCCTTCCACTTCCCAGCTTTATTCTCCTCCTTGTCCCGCCTACACTTCCTGCCTAGCCAATGGCCAATCAGTGTTTTAATTATTGACTAATCAGCAACACATTTGACATACAGAACATCCCACAGCAGCCCAAGGTGGCATTACTCTCAGAAGCTCGTCTCAGCCCTCCAGGTACTGAGGTTACAGTCATGACCCAGGACAGCTGACAAAAGTTGAAATTTTTGAAATGTTTTTTTAATATACTATTTTTAAGGTCAAAAATGAAATGGGTACGATGACTATCTTTAATGATTTATACCTTATGGGATGTTTTCATAAGTCCCAAAGCAAGATGCTTCCCAATCTTTGGGTTTTTACATGTTTCTTGTGTTCTGTTCATGCTCAGAGTTTAAGCCTCAAGGTCACTAGACAGGAGTCCTTATTTGAAGTGAAGTCTGCTATTGCCCTGAAGGCATTCGCTTGTCAGCACCTTGTTCCATTGCATATGGCCTGTCTTGTACCGGTGTCTGTATCTAGCTTGCATTTAATCGCATGTCTTCATGGGTCATGATTACTTATTAACTGGACAGGTCGGATGGGAGCCGGAGAAAAGAAGAATGCCTGCAGTGTTCAGTATCGGCGACCTTTTGGCTGTGCAGTTCTTAGCATCGCAGACCTCCTAACGGGAGAGACGAAGGATGACCTTGTCCTCAAAGTATACATGTAAGAAAGAGGCATGTGGTGGGCTTGGCATGGTTGCTGGGTGCCTAAGAATCCTGCCTTGGTGGATGTACTTTTGATGGATAATTGAATGATAGGAGAAAAGATGGGTTTGGGTCATTTGTCAAAACCCTTACAATCTGTGGATCTGCTGCAAATGAATCCAGGAGTCACTGCCATTTGGGGGAACTATGAAGTGGGATATATCAATGAACGCAGCTTATTGGTTTAGGTGGACCATCTACATAGATAGAGATCTCCTTTAGTTCATAAACAACATAGCAGCATTCCTTACCTCTATACAATTCATTTGTTCTTCAAAAGTGAAAATCTACTGTTTTGAAATATAAGGAAATTAGAATCAAGAGAGGGAGCATGGGTGGTTGCCCTCCTGCTTTGTGTGGTAAAGGACTGGAGCTGCTTCAGTAACAGACCCTGAGGAACTTGGCTTATGCAGCAGAGTTTATCATCTTCCAGTTAGTTCTGGAGGACAGACATCTGAGGTCAAGGTATGGTGAGTTTACTTCCTTCAGGGTAAGGACTGTGCAGACATCTGTTCCATGCCTCTCTCCTGGCATGGATACCTCTTGAGACATCATTCTAACATCTTCCTTCATCTTCATATGACACATTCCCTGGGTGCATAATCTTTGTGTCTATTTCTCTTTTTGTATGGACACAATAATGTTGGATTGAAGCTTACTCCAATGACCTCAGTATGACTTGATTACCTCTTCCCAAATAAGGTCACATTCCAAGATCCTGGGGTTTGAGATTTCAGTGTTGCACTGGAGTGGGTCTCAGTTTATTTAAACCTCTAATACTCCTAAGAAGATCATGTGGTCTAGTCTAGATTTTAAGTTAAATGATGTCTAAGTTGATAATGTAAACATGTGTTTACATCAGCCCACCCTGACACCTCCATACAGGCTTGACAGATAAGATCTGATGGACAGTGTCATGATCAGGTAGACACAGTAGAGCATCCACTTTGGGGTTCAAGGACTACATTGTGGGCCAGTTTCATGAGCAAATTTGTGATACTACTTATAGCATGTAACAGTAGGTGTTTTCTTTCTGTGGAATGGAGGTTTTGGTGGGGGAGGGATAGTACAACTGGCCCTTTGCCAATGTTTGGTCATGAAATTGCTTTGTGGTCACAGCTGCAGGGGTTCATGGATTTATCTACTTTTCTACCCTGTGGGGCTTCCACAGCACATTCAATAATTAGTTGACAAACAGATTAGGTTATCTGTAGCCTCTGGTTTTGTACCAGAGATATTTTTTTCTCTTTCTAAGTGGGTTAAACCTATGACCTTCATTTTAAACTTGAAAATGGTGGGTAATAGAATTTGTTATTCTTTTTTCTCATGGCAGCCCTCATTATTAATGGTTGTTATTAAATCCATTGTGATATTTGTCCTGAATGCTACTCATAGTCATAAAATATGGCTTAGTTGAGACCACTGTGACTAATGACAGCCCTTTTTCCTTGGGTTGTAGACTGTCCTGGTCAGGGTTCTGTTGCTGCAAAGAGACGCCATGACCATGGCAACTCTTATAAAGGAGAACATTTAATTGAGGCTAGCTACCGTTCAGAGGTTTAATCTATTATCATCATTGCGGAAACTGTAGAGGTGTGCAGATGACATGATACTGGAGAAGCTGCTGAGAGTTCTACGTCTTGATTCACAGGCAGTAGTAGGAAAGACTGTGTCACACTAGGTATAGCATATGAGACCTCAAAGCCTGTCTCCACAGTGACACACTTCCTCCAACAAGTCCACACCTACTCTAACAAGGCCACACCTCCTAATAGTGCCACTGCCTATGGGCCACACATTCAAACACATGAGTCTATGGGGGCCATTCCTATTCAAACCACTATATATGTCTGTGCACAGGACTCTGTTCAGCATTTACATTCTCACAGCACACCCATGAAGCAGATGCTGTTCGATCAGTTCACACAGAAGGAGACTGAGACTTAAGTACCTTGTCACCCAGGTACGAAAGAAGGGAATCAAAGTATGTCTGACTCTGTGGCCTGAGCCCTCAGTTCATCCACTTCTTTTTTCTTGGATGTTATTTCACACCACTGTCTAGTAATGTGAGCATGATAGAACACGCGTTACTGAAGAAAACCAAAACTCTTTGCAAACATAATCTCATTGTTTTTAACCATACCATAGTCTTTCCAGGTATGGTGACAAGTGTGTTTATCTCACCACTGGGAAGACTGAGGGGCTGACAGTGACAGGAGTCACCCCTGATTATGCAACCAGCTGAAAAAGACCATTATACAAATAAACTGTAATTTTCTTATTGTCTTCTTTTTCTTAAGAATCAAATTATGTTCTTGGTTATTCTTTCTACTGTCAACTCAGCCAATTATGAAACAGTTCCAAGAGAATAATGCTAACCACTGAACACTGTCTCTGGCAGCAGGAAGGAAGCAGCCTTGGGATTGCTTGAGCAAAAGGCTCATTGGAATTTATTTGGAAGAAATTCTATTTGTTTAAGTGACCGAATCCTTACCTGCATCTGTGATTCAAAAAAAGTAACAAATACCTTGTCTGAAGCTGGAAGATATTTCAGTCACTTGCTTTAGGACTTTTGATATTACTTGGAGATTTTTTTAGGTCAAACTATGATTTCCAGGGTCTATCAGGAAGCAAACCATCTTCCTTTCTTCCCCACTGGGCAGAAATAAGAAAATTGGAGGTGAAATGGACTAAATAGAATTTTATTGCTCATAGCTAGGTGGGTGGAATGGTTTTCCATCTAGATTTTATAGTCTTCTGAGAGCCAAGGCTCAGTTTGGTATTCCACTGCTAGCTATCCTGAAAATAACCCCCATCATATTTATCTTGGGAGACCCATGATGATATGTACATATGTAAGCTAATAATGGTGAATTATATACCTCAGACATGCTCATTACAAAAATGATTGATGCTGTAGAATATTGGTGTTGGGTTGATAGTATATGGAGTCTCGATAACCAAGACCAAGAAGGGGGCATTTGTAGCTCATAAAAGATAATATAATTATATGTACATCTGGATGAGGAAGTTCTTTTTAACCTCATTAGAGCAGTTGTTGCAATACAGATGAATATCAGACACAAATGTTTGTTAGCCATTAGGAGTTACTAATCAGTGAGATAACCAACCACCATCTATCCATCCATGCATCCATCCATGCATCCATCAATCCATCTACCCATCAATGCATCCATCTATGCAACTGGTAGTTTTAAGGCTTTACTATGTTCAAAGTATTCAATGGTACTCAGATAACAACCATCATATATCCAGTCCTTAAGAACCCTGATAGTCCACCATGTAAAGGTAGCATGAGCTAGTGAGTAACAAGAACTAAAATCACGGGCTGGAACTATATAGCATGGTGGTAGATCACTTGCCTAGCATATATGAGGCTCTGGGTTCAATCCCCAGCACTGACAAAAAAAAAAAAAAGGACCAAAAGCAAAGAGGCAGAGACATGTCTGAAGGTAAAATGACAGAGTGATGTCTTTGAGACATGAAAAATCTAAAAGTATTTTGCATTGCCCTCTGATCAATCTTGGCAGGCTTTCACTGGTGTAAGTTTTGTTAGCATTGATTTTGTTTCACTTAATTGGTTGCATTTTGACTTTAGTCAGACCTGGTCATGTTATAGAAGGCAGAAATTTTCTTTTTCTTTTTTTTTTTTTTAAATACATATCCTTTATTTCTTCCAGATCAGAGACTTGGGGTTTAATCATATAAAGATGAAGAATCAAGTTTTACAACCTAGAAATATTTACTTATTAAAACTATATTAATACTTTAGTAAACTATACAAAAAAAATAAGGAGACAAACATGTACATTTATCTAACTGCATGTCAGTCAGGCCAGATCCTGCAGAGGGAATTCCCAGCATGACCTCATTTATCTGTGAGGACACAGAGCAGTCCTTGTTTAGACATGCACCATCTTGTCCTGCATAAGCCGCTCTTCACTTCCTCTTGATGGTTTCCTTCTACACATGTGCATGTCTAGTTGTCTGCTCTGAAGAGCAGATGTTTACCTTCCTCATCCGCCAGCCATTGGAGGAGGGCTGGAGCCTTGAAGATGACTGATTCGACCCGTTCTTCTTCGTGGAGGGTTTCCTGGTGGCCCTCTTCCATCATCATATCTGGAATCAGATGAGCTTCCATACATAGCCTCTTCTTTTTTTCACATCTTGTTGAAGCAGAGTTTTGAAAAAAAAAAAACCCACAAATTCTGCTATTCCCCAGAAGAAATCTGTTATAAAAGACAATCTCCATGGGGACTGATTCCGGCTGTCCAATACTTGTCCATTCGAGATGTAAACCATCTTCCCTCCGGCCGGCCGCTTCCAAACGACTGGGCTGGCAGAAATTTTCTAATGAGAACCTTTATTTATTGAGCATCTACTGTATGCCAGGCAATACTTAATTAAGCCCATGTTTATTTAATATTCTAATATGTTAACTACACAGGTTTAACAGATAAAGAAAGCAAGCTGCAAGAAGGTGATCAACTTGCCCCCAAACATAACTCATTTAATAGTGAAAGTTTGAATCTCAGTTATCAAAATCTTAGTCTTCAACAGCTTCCACTCAATGGATTGAGGTAGATTGTCAGCTACTGCCAAATTGAGCATTTCTGCCTGGGCTGGGACAAGCATGCTAAGTATGCCTCATAGCCAGGCATGGGGGACTCTAAGGAGAAAAGCATGTTCTAGCGGTTATAGCCAAGAGAGGAGTGTGCCGTCACACCTGGGACTTGAACTTGTGTTAGCGACTAACCAAACGGTTGTGTTTTCTTAGGTGTAATACAGAGAGTGAGTGGTATCAAATCCACGAGAACATCATCAAAAAGCTGAATGCCCGATACAATTTGACTGGCTCCAATGCAGGTGGGTGTGTACAGCTGGCTGTCCTGCCCTACACTTTTCACGTCAGACCCGCTGTTCATGTGTGTTAGATGGAAATGGTCAGCTCTTTGGGAGTTTTGTTCGTTTTTGTTCTTTGCTGTTTAGAAACACTCAGTACATTGCTCAGCATTTCTCTAGATGGTAATAGTCTTGCAAATATAATTCCTTATATAAAACCAAATTTCCCACTCTCACTTGAAACAGTAGAGGATCTGACTTTGTTCTGTGCTGCCATGTCTTGAGGCCTTCAAGTTTTTACTGTAAAGTAAAAACTAAGCAATAAACATGGTTGAGTTTTTGATTGGTAAGTGGAGACCTGACAGTATGGTTTAATAGAAAACATTCGTCACTATCTGTTAATGAACAAATAAATAATGTCATCGTATAGGGTAACAAGCATACAGTTTCACATTGAAGTGGGATGCAGAGGGGAGTGATGCTGGCTGTAATGTCACATAGAGAAAATGTATGCATGCTTATTTACAGACTGCAATAATTAGATGCCACCATGAATTATACGGTGCATAGTCTTATCTGAGTAGCAATGTGTCATAGACTGCATCATATCTTATAGGTTATGGCTATATATAGGTAATCTAGGCTAATTATTGGTTGATCCCTTTGAAACCACTTCCTATTATACTCTAGACTTTACTTCTAAGTTACCTGGTTCCATTTTTTTTAAACACACATCCTTATTTAACTCCTAAAGAGGCTGGGTGTTTTATTCTTTGTTCTTTGTATTAATACTGTTGTCTTACTGATAGGTTGCGTCTTTGAGAAATACTCCACCTCTCCTATACTTCAATTCTTCCATCTTTTCCCTGTAGCTTTGCTAGCTAACACCTCTTTTTGATTACTTGGAATTTAACTGTTGTTGTCCTTGTGACTACATCTGTTAATTCCAGAAGGAAGGGCTGCACACTTGACCTGCTGGGTCAGAGCTCCGTGTGTTTCATGTCCTTTATCAACATTTCTGACTAACCTGATTGCTTCATCTTCCTAGACCCTTAAATGAGACTCTACCAGAAAATGAGACACAAACCAACTTAGTCCTGAGCCTTCCCTTTTCTATTAATAATTACTATACTGTGAAAACAAACAAACAAAAAAACCGTAGTTGCTACGAACTTTGTGGAAAATGAAAGGCTCCATTGTAACATACTACCTCGTATAAAGACCTTATCTCTGTGGGGAGAGCCATCCCATTTGGTTATCCACTAGGATACATGAGTTCCTTAGCATCTGGGCACATGCTGGTTATGCCTGGTTTCTGCTGTAAAGCCCTGCTGACTCTCCTGTCCTTAGGATATCCAACTTCCCATGCTTCTCTTTCAAGTCTGCATTCCATCCAGGTCTTACACTGCCAGCATCTGGATGACTTGGACACCTCTTATCACTGCCTGATCCCTTCTGGCTCTTTCAACCCAAGACCCGCCCAGCTCCAAGCCTCATCAATGTGCAGTACTTTAACATAGTAAAAGATCACAACACACCTTCTAAAACAAAGACCTTCACACTTTCCCGCCAAGTACTTCCCTTCAGTTTTGATGAGTCATCATTCCTGTCACCTTGATCTGTCTGTGTCTTCTCCCTGAGGAGAGGGAGTTAGAAGCCCAGGAAGGCATTTGGGCTTCATTCAACTTCATTACTGAATTGGAGGCACTCTAGTGACTTTCTTAAAAATAGTAAAGAAAACAAGAGTACCAGAAATTCAAGTGGAGAGTTGGGGTGTGGAGTGTTGAGCTGTCACAATGATTAGAAGATGCCTTCTACTGTTTTCTCCAGGGATCACAGAATCATTGATTAAATAGGACCACTGACACCAAATGATTTCAGGAGAAATTGAGTCACTCTATGAAAGGGCTGCTGTTTTTTCTGTTATCACCCCTTCTTTTCCTTGGTCATTGGTACTGGAAAAAAAAAAGGGGGAAGATTTATTTTAATTTTCTTTTGAAAGAATTCTACCAGCTAATTGCAGGCCTTTGGTTCCACTGACGCCCTCCTGGATGGTGGGTCTGTGATCTTGTCTGTATAATAGGGAAAGGGGTAAATCTAGACACCTGGCATTTTCCTTCTAACCTAAGAACTTGCTGGAAGGAAGATTCACCGCTGTGTCTGTTGCATTAAAAAAGTGGGAGAAAACAGTGAGTGATCCATTTAACTTTTTTTTTTTTTTTTGGTTTTTCAAGACAGGGTTTCTCTGTGTAGCTTTGCGCCTTTCCTGGAACTCACTTGGTAGTCCAGGCTGGCCTCGAACTCACAGAGATCCGCCTGGCTCTGCCTCCCGAGTGCTGGGATTAAAGGCGTGCGCCACCACCGCCCGGCTGATCCATTTAACTTTTAAAGATTAAAAAAAAAATCACTGAATTAATATAACTCTGTAATTAGGTTAAGTAATTTGAAATTTTAATAGTTGTGTTACATGGGACTTTTAAAATGTATAAATAGAAGGACCATTGAAAACATTTGAAATTCTAAAAATATTCATTAAAAATAAGTCACATTTGAGTTTGTTGAGCAGAAATGATTATTATAAACATCATTTCGGGTAGATGGCAGTTGAAATCTAGGAATGTAGAATTAGACTGAGTCAACGTTATTTACTTAGGCAAATTCAGTGGCAGGACCTAAGTCTATAAAAAAAAGTCACTGATAGGACTGGTGAGACAGGTCCATGGGAAAGAACTTGCTGCTAAGCCCGATGGTCTGAGTTAGAGCCTCAAAGACCACATAGTAGAAGGAAAGAATAACTCCTGCAAGTTGTCCTGTGACCGCCACATGTGTGCACATCTCCACATACACACACACAGAAATGTGAAACACACTGAGTGTCGTTCAGTATATATTAACAGAAAATTCAAAATGTTTTCATATCATCTTTGTATGTATGATGTATTCTAGTTTGCACACATGGCTTATAAACAAAAGAAATCCTATTTGCTAACCAGGTAAGTTTCTAGAGTCTGCACTTTTGCCTTAGTAAGATGAGTATATACCGCTCACTCGTCCAACTGTTCATTTTAATCCCCATGAGATTTCACAGGAATGGCCACATAAGGAGCCTCCTCCATAGAGAGAGCAGTTTGGCACTATGCAGGCTGTTACAGTATTCCTTAGTTGCAGTTGCAAAGAGACTTCTGTAGTATTTGATTGTGTTGACAGTCCTATCTGTGCACACCAGTGTAATCATTTATTTTAGTATCATGCAAGTGATCTGGTACCCAAGGATTTTATCAGTGCCCCTGGCTGTTGCAAGTTGAATTTATAAACTGCTTTCTCAAAGTGCTAAGACAGAAGTAGCACCTTATGGCACCACCTATTGGCTAGAAAGATAGTGTGGTACTGTTCTTGTTTATTTTTGGAATTTCCTAATTAGAAGCCCATGTTGTCTCTTTTATGTTTTTGAAGTTTATTTTGTGGTCAGTTATTCAATTAAAAAGTACCGAGTCATGCAAATACTTACTCATTTCCCATAGCATTTTTTTTACTACATTTTGCTATATTCACATTATTTGTATTCCCCAAATTTCAGTATGTGTGCATGTGTACACAGTCACTTGACTCAGTATTACTGAGTGGCTAGAATTCTTAACATTGGTCTCTTTGCTCCTTTGTGCATGTTGGTACATATGTACATCTCGGCACCTATACACACACACTTGTGTAGATATGTACACTGTGTATCATACATGCATATATGTATTTCTTTCTTTTTAACTACCTAAGAGCAAACTGCTGACTCAGTTCTTCTTTACTCCAAACCACCATATCCAGTGTAAAATATCAAAATCAGGAACTCAACATTGTTATAATAATATTTCTGATATGTAGACCTTATTAAATGTTTGACAGTGTTCTCAATGTCCTCTGTAATACAAGAAAACACAGGCTATATCATGTGTGGTTGTCATATCTCTTCTGCTCCCTTTTTCCTTTTAGTTTTCCTTTATATAGTTCAAAATATAATACTAAAGAGGCTGGAGAGGTGTTTTAATGGTTAAGAGCACTCACTCGTGTCCCAGGTTCACTTCCTAGCACATGGCAGCTCACAACCCCTCTAACTCCAATTCCAAGGGATCTAGTGCCCTCTTCTGGCTTCAGTAGACACCAGGCATACATGTGGTACACATACATATATGCAGGCAAAAGATCACTCATATATATTTAAAAATTTTTAAATGTATTAAAATACACTCTAAGATATTTTTATTAATTAAACTTATCATTTATTATACATCCCGACCAGTTTCCCCTCCCTTCTCCCCTCCCATACCCTCGCATACTCTCTCTAACTCCCCTACCACATTCCACTCCTCTATTTCTGTTCAGAAAGGGGCAGGTCTCCTATGGGCATCAACAAAGCATGGCATATCAAGTTATGGTAGGACTAAGCTCCTTCCCTTGTATTAAGGCCAGGCAAGGCAATCCAGTATGAGGAATAGTTCCCAAAAGCCAGCCAAGGCATTAAGGACAGGCCCTGCTCCCACTGCTAGGGTTCCCAGAAGTGGACCAAGCTATACAACTGTCACATATATGTAGAGGGCCTAGGTCATTCCCATGCAGGCTCTCTGGCTATCAGTGCAGACTCTGTGGCCTCCTGTTTTTAAGGGTATGTGCAGTATTGAAAACAAAACAAACAAACAAAAAACTAGCTTCACTTAGAAGCTAATGGAAATAGTGATTAGAGTTTAATGTTATTATGTATGGTAGTTACATTTCTCTAACTTTTATATGATCACTAGGTATCTTAGTTAGGGTTTCTATTGCTGTGAAAGACACCAGGTTCACAGCAACTCTTAGAAAGGAAAACATTTAATTGGGGCTGGCTTACAGTTCAGAGGTTTAGTCCATTATCATCATGGCGGGAAGCATGGCAGCATGCGGGTAGACATGGTGTTGGAGAGGCAGCTGAGAGTTCTACATCTGGATCTGCAGGCAGCAGGAGAAGAAAGTGAGATACTGGTCTGGCGTGAGCATCTGAAACCTCAAAGCCCACCCCCAGTGACACACTTCCTCCAATAAGACCACACCTACTCCACCAAGGCCACACCTCTTAATAGTACCACTCCTTATGAGCCTATGAGGGCCATTTTTATGCAAACTACTGCACTTGGATTGCTGTGTAGAAGATCTGCTATTTTACACAACATATTGAATGCGCTAAACAGTCATGAATACTACTGTAGTGTGTAGGAAAAGTAGCTGTTCTTCATCCATCCTAACTTCTTGGCTGATCCTTCTGTGACTAAGAGAGATTAACATAAGAAAATATTGCAGACTTGATCTGCGTGTTCTGTTGTAGAAACCTGCATTAGCGATGCTGAGGAAGTGGGCAAGCCTTAGTGCTTTTACAGCAGGTTGAATGGAGAGTAGAGAGTCAGAAAAACACAACAGAGTTCCCGATCTCATGGCAGTGAACCGGGGGTCTTAGCAAAGCCTATTTGTTTAAGTGCTGCTACAACTTCCCTTTTGTATGTGTGAACATACATTTGTATGTTCTTCTTGGGCATGAAGAGACGAATTTTTGACCCATTTCATGGAAGACAAGCAGGGAAGGCCAGAATGACCTGCTAGCACATTGTTTCTTCCGAAATAGTCGACTAAAATTCCTTCTTTGGGTGTAGCATAGCATATTCTGAGCACCATCACTATGTAATATATATATTTAAGAAGTGGCTTTGAGCCAGTAGATTCTTAGGTGCTTGGTGTTATGAAAAAAATAAAAATAGGTAATAATATTTACTATAAGAATGAACAAATAAATAAAACTCCTAAACTAATAGACATAAACCAAAACTTAGACATAAACCTATGTGTGTCATGAAAATGTTGCTATCCTGAATCAGACTAAAGGATGGAACTTTAAAGTGGAAGACAGCAGTCAAGAGAAACTGTTGAAATCTTCTGATGGTGTCATCCTCCTCTGGTGAGCGTGGGTTTCTCCCCAGCTCTCATCTCTAGCTGGTGAATTTACTTTCTGGATAAGACTCTGTGAAAGTAAATAATGGTGGATGTCTCTACTGTTCCTTCACTTGACATTCATTGACTTATAGGTCAGTCCTGTCTTATTTTCTCTATAATTTTTAGCCGTTGGCTGACTACTTCCTTGGAGAAAACATAACATTTTCCAAATTTTGAAATTTAGTGTAGGAGATCTGTGGACCAACAGCTATAATCAGCAAACAGTGCTCATGCCTTTCTCGGTCCTTCTGCATGTTAGGAGAGCCCAGCAGATAGGGCTAACCTCTTGCCAGATCCCTGGAAGCATGATGATTAACTTTGATGGTCAACTTGACTGGATTAGAACCAACTGAAAGGAAAGCTGCTTAGACGCTCCTGTGAGGAATTTTTTTAATCAGATTATTTGACTCGGGAAGACATATGTTAAATGTAGATGGTGCCTCTCCCGTGGCAGCTCAGATAAAAGAAGGTAGAAGGAACTCGAGTGTATGTATGTAGTAAGGATTCCAAGTGTTCCTCTCACTGGGATGTTTATCTACCATGCTGCTGCTCCAGCACATCAACACTGATACATTCTCCAGTTCTACCCATATTTGAGTAGTATCAATATTAGTGATATAAATCTGTGGTTGTCCAAGATGGCAGTATTCAAGGACACCCAACTTCTAGTACATGGCCGTCGGTAGTGTTTCAGTAGATTGGTCTCCTGTGACTCCCCAGACACCTCACAAGATCTAGTCCAGAGTTTGCTATTTGGTAGCTGGAATGCACCCCTGAAACTTACTTCTCTCTTGCTCTGAGCAAGTTCCAAGGGCTCCAATGTCCTCTTCTGGCCTCTAAGAGCACTGTACCCAGTATAGTAACAACAGGAGGAGGGACCTTTGGGATAATTGGATTGTGAGTGGTTGAAAGGAAGATGCTGTCATGACTGGCTTTATAGTACCTATATGAGAAAGACCTCCGAAGTCTTACCCTTTCTCTATCATGTGCGGGTATAGTTGAGTGGGAACTAGGCTTTTCATTTGAACTCAATCACAATATTGTAAAACTTATACACTTCACAACATTTCTAGTAGAGTAAGGGTCTGGCAGCGGCAAAAAGGGCCTAGCAGGATACTTTCCGTCGGGGGCTTTTACACACAACAGTGTTTGTCTTCATGGAAAATGGTTTCTCCATTTTCCACCTTTCTGTGTTTTCTCTTTTAAAGTTTGAATGCTACCTTCTCACAACTAACTTCTGTAGCAAATTTTCTTTATAACCACAGTATCTGGTTTATTTTCTAACAATTACAATTAAAATGAAGGAAATGTCCGGTAGAACACACAAAAAATGGTATGCAGGAAGTTGAGTAGATGAGCATGTTTTTTCTTAGAGTGGGGTCTTTAGTAGTTTGAACTACTTAATAATACATATTCAATATAGTTTTAATATTAAAATTTAAAATATCCTATGTTTAATGACTAGTAAGCACTTGAAAAGTATTCATTATGTGAGTAATAAAATAAAAAGTAAAAGATTCATGCTGTCAGTTAAAAGATACATAGCTGAAGCTTATTTTGATGTCTCCTAGTGCCAAATCAGAGGAAAACAGTGAATTGGGGGTGTTAGTCAAACCCTAAGGGAGTTTGATAATTTCCCTGACTTTGAGGACCAAGCCCCTAAGGTGCTTTCTGAATCCTTTTAAATGACTCTTAAAGTGCCTTCCCATTTTCTGCTCACAATATGTGTGTGTGTGCTTTAGAATACGACCTTAGCATAATGCCTTAGACACGCAATAGTTCATGGAGAATAGGAGTTCTTGGAATTTTTTGCACAAATTACCAAAATTAAGAAGGGTTTAGATATCCAATTTGGAAGAAAAATAAATATAGCCTAGAGAAAAGATACAAAGCCTGAGGTCTGGGGACTGTTATGCTAATTAATAAAAAGAGAAGGGAAAGTCGCTGGGGACTGGGTTGAAGGTCCTGCGTTATGTGTTCAGTTCCACAGTCTATGCTTAGGACAGCCTGCTGAGACTGCTTCTCATCTTCCACAACACTTTGTGACAGTAAGTTTAATCCCTCGCTCTTTTTCACCTACACTTTCAAAATTACACATAATGAGTGTGCTGCCTGCTCCTGGCCTGTGCCAATAGCAGACCTTTGTTCAACTGGGAATATTTTAAAATGTATCTGAGTTTTTTTAATATCATGGCTGGGTTCAAATGAAGAGCCTAATTCCAGCCTCACTGTTGAATTTGTTTATTTTGGGAAAAAAAGTTAAATGAAGCAGTCTGGAACTTTTTCTTAGCATATTCATACTTTTAAATGCTGACTTTTATGAAAAAGAGGGACCATTAGGGTTGAGTGATCAAAATTCATGAAACTTCTATTTAAGAAAATAAAACAAATGAGGATTATTATAGATACACCAACTATATTCTTTCTTTCATATCCCAATAGTTCAGTTTGGGGATTCATTTATAACTATTTCTGGATTGTAATATGCCCTTTAACTCGTGTGTGAAAATCTCATTACATGATTAGCACATCTATTCTTAGCTCAAATATTTTTAGTATAATTATTTATAGAGCATGTATTTTAATATCTTATAATCTTTCTTTCAAACATTTGTAGAAACTCAAAAGCGAAAATAAAAAACAGTAGTGCAGCTGGGCATGTCATTAATCCCAGCACGTGGAGGCAGAGGCAGGTGGATCTCTGTGAATTTGAGGCTGGTCTGGTCTACAGAGCAAGTTCCAGGCTGGCCAGAACTACATGATGAGACTTTATTTGTGAATAAAAGGAAAACAAGTACAGTCTTAGTCTTTAATTGGTTTATATGTCTTAGGTCAAAGTTTCATCAATATCAGTCTTATTTACACTTTAATTTGGTACATTATTGAAATTTTAGAGGAGGGAGTAGTCTTTTGAACAAAGCATGGATAATGTTGGTGTCCCTTAAACGCTACATAGTTAGAAGATTTTTGAATGGTTATTCAATTTGTTGATTTACAATTCCAATTCAGTTGCCTGCTGGAGGCATTCTCTTACACTTTCTTCATGGACTACTGTGTTATTGGAAGAAAACAGATGCCAAGAATTTTTAAATAAATTGATTTTCCAAGTCTGATATAGTCAACTGTGTGACCCGTTCTTCTGCTTCCGCCATGAGCGTGTGGTCAAGGACTGCAGTGTGGTCAGGGGCCAAGCTTACTTGGTATGTGCAAAGCCCTAGTTTTAGTCCAGCGTGGAGTTAGGGCAGAAGGTAGAGATGTGGTAAGAAATTGATAAATAAAGTTTGTAGAAAGAGAAATCTTGCCCTTCTATGTAAAGATGAAGCTCAAATCTAGAATAATATTCAGGTAACTTGTCTGGTAAGATGAGGGCCCTGACGAGGAGCAGGGAGTGCTTAAGTTGAACTGATCCAAGAGTGTTAAGGCCTAGGACCAAATAAGTAGTGCCCAGAAGTCCTCTGATACTGAGCCTTAGAAAGCTGTTGTCTGCTTTAAGGGCTAATGGGCAGAATGGTTCTTCCTCGGTACATTGACCTTTATGCCCTTAGTCTGGATTTACATTAATGCAATAGTTTGCAAAAATTTATACTTATAAAATTTAAATTTTGTGTGTGAAAATAAAACTAATCCCAGCTGAGTAGTCTTTTTAAAAAGTAAATATGTGACCATTGTACATTGTCATTTCCACACTCACATGGGTGGAACTCCTGTTGGGGAAACACTCACCCAAAATGAGTCATGATAATATTGACAGGATTCAGTTGCCAATAAGAGGAAGCAGATGTAGCCAATGAGAATCACAACATCTTAGAATTTTAGACAAGAAATCATCAAGAAAAGGCTAAGATGTAATGCAGGACAGTCATAATATAAAATAACAAGATTTTAAAACTAATGTATAAAAGATGTTGACTGAGTATGTATTCTGCTGACATTACTCTACACACTGGCATATCACATTTAAAAAAGCAAAGTCTGTATCAAGTTGGTGCTGAGATTCTAATGGTCCTAGAGAACCAAATACAATGAAAATTCTTGTTTCATGTCACTGAAATAATAATAAGACTGCTTATCTAGGGAATGAGAACAGTTAAAAAAATGAATCGATATGCTGAAATTAAAGTTTAATTCAGTCAGGATTCTGCACAAAGGAATAATGAGATGGAAAAAATCTGAATAAACACTTAAAAGATAGAGAGAAATGAATGGAAAGACCAGTGTGTGTCTAATAGGGCTTCCAGAAGGGGCTGAGAGTAAAAGAAAATGCTGCAATATTTGAATGCTAAGAATTTGAGAAATGGAAATGCTCAGATTTTTTTTTAAAAAAAGAAATTATAAAGAGGGTAGATACAATTAAAGTTATATCTAGGTAAGTTGTGAAGCCACAGAGCACCAAAGCCCAAACTTATAGCTAGAGTTTTCCTGCCTGGCCCATAGTCAGGACAAATCTCTCTCACCTGCCAGTCCCACAGCCGCTCAGACCCAACCAAGTAAACACAGAGACTTATATTGGTTACAAACTGTATGGCCATGGCAGGCTTCTTGCTAACTGTTCTTACAGCTTAAATTAATCCATTTCCATTAATCTATACCTTGCCACATGGCTCGTGGCTTACCAGCATCTTCACATGCTGTTTCTCATCGTGGCAGCTGGCAGTGTCTCTCTAACTCAGCCTTCCACTTCCCAGCTTTATTCTCCTCCTTGTCCTGCCTATACTTCCTGCCTAGCCAATGGCCAATCAGTGTTTTATTTATTGACTAATCAGCAACACATTTGCCATACAGAACATCCCACAGCACTCCCCCCCCTTTTTTTTTTCAAAAAGGAAGGTTTTAACCTTAACAAAGTAAAATTACATATAATTTGGGAATTTGGGCATAGCTTCTCTTACTACTTCCTGCTGGAGGGGGGCGCTGTATCTTATGGGAACACAAAGAAAATTTTAGGATTATGGAATAGTCCGTGAGGCTGTATCGTCTGAGCCAATTGCCTTGAAACCATTCTGGATGTTGGATCATCTGGGCCATGGTGTCATCAGAGACCTTTCAGGGGGTCTTGGCTGGTCAAACCTGATGTGTCTTAATCTGGAACAAATCCATAGCCTCTGGCTTTCTGTGGGAACAAAAGCAGAGTCTCCTTTCCAAAACAACATATCCTTATATCCAAATTTTGAAGTCATAGTATCTTTAAAATATACATATTGGTTTAACTCAACATCTTTTATGATCAAATGTTTTTCTGCAGTTAAAAATCCCAAAGACAACACAATCCAGATTCTCTGTGTAATATTCATCTTTACGTGGCTTATTTTTTATATTACCTTTACTGTCTCTTTAAAGACTTTATTTTTTAAAACTATGTATTTGTTTCTATAACTCTATATATCACCTTTTTTGTCTCTTTTAAGCCTACGTATATTTTACACACATTGTAAACTATTACATCTGAATCTGTCTTATTGTGAATCTATTGCCTTAAACTGCAGCAGCTGTGGCTGCTGGCTCCGCCCACCTCAGCTTCCCAACATGGCTACGTTTACCACCAGCTCTGGGAGCTATCGTGGGTCTATGCTTTTATCCAAGCAGCGTGTAGTCCAGAAACCTCTTTTTTTGTTTTGTACCTGCAAAGGCTAAATCCACCCAGCAGCTTAATGTTCCACTTGCAGAGGCCTCATTCCCGCCATACTGCAGGTCGAGCGCACGCTAGGAACCCTCCAGTAGCTCAAACCGGCAGCTGCTGCTCATTTGAGAGAGACAATTAGGAACTGTTTTTAGCTCTGTTTTAGAATCTTTTCTCAGGTTTTAGCTGGAAACTCTTGCCACCACGTTGGACGCCATTTATAGCTAGATTTTTCCTGCCTGGCCCACAGTTAGGACAAATCTCTCTCACCTGCCAGTCCCACAGCCGCTCAGACCCAACCAAGTAAACACAGACTTATATTGGTTACAAACTGTATGGCCGTGGCAGGCTTCTTGCTAACTGTTCTTACAGCTTAAATTAATCCATTTCCATTAATCTATACCTTGCCACGTGGCTCGTGGCTTACCAGCATCTTCACATGCTGTTTGTCTTCCTGGCGGCTGGCAGTGTCTCTCTGACTCAGCCTTCCACTTCCCAGCTTTATTCTCCTCCTTGTCCCGCCTACACTTCCTGCCTAGCCAATGGCCAATCAGTGTTTTATTTATTGACTAATCAGCAACACATTTGCCATACAGAACATCCCACAGCACAAACTAAAACCCAGGAGAAAAATTTTGATTACCTTTCTTCCCCCTAAAAGTAGTTTCAGCAGTTAGAAAGGTCTGAATGTCATGGAATGTCTCAGAATTGCCATAGGAAAAAGGCCAACTTTGCACTCTATGTTTGCCACATTGTAACTTCAAAGTGAGGATTAAATAATTCCAATTTCAAATTAAGTCATGGAAAACCTACCTTCCACTTTCACTGAAAGAAGTAGTGGGAGTGACCATGAGGGAAAAATAAGAATGGGGTCCAGCAGCAAAACGATGTGAGACACAAGAGTGTGCCAGGAGAATGGCAACATGGCAGGAAATCCACCCAAGCACCAGCTGCAGCTGCAAACAGCATGTTAAATGATGTCCTCTTTAGAGGTGCAGAGACCTGCCATGCCCCCTTCCCCATTGTAGGATGAGATGTAAACAACTGATTAAGTACAGACTTTAAGTCCATTATTTGTATTAAAATGTTTAAAAGTAGAAACAGAATATATGATTTCCAGAGTAGTAGAATAAAAACAGGTAAAATAAGAAAACCCAACCCATTGTTTATGAAGTCATGATTTTACAGTTTTATATTGCTATATGTTCACAGCTATGTGCTATTTGGTCCATTAGAAATGAAGAAGGGAAAAGATGAAACAAAGAAAAACCTATAATTGAAAAACAGGAAGGTAGTAGGGATGACATGGACCTGCTTACCCAATGGCAGGCTGAACATCTCAGGGGTTCAAATCTCTGACTTGTTCCACTTTCGGCTTCTATCTGGATGTAACACATGAAACCCTGAGTGGGGAGTTTTCCACTTTCACATCTCTCTGTGTGGATTGCTCATCGTGTGTTCCAGTTACATCTTGTCTCATCTTCTATGTTAGAACTGTGATGTCGATAGACAGTTTTGCCTTAGAACCCTCCACAAAGCCATGTACCCAGGAAACCCTGGGCTCTCTCTAGTGATAAGACAACCCTAGTAAATGTTTTCCTCCTCCTTTTTTTATTTTATTACTTCCTAAAGTTTGATTTTACTTTTTTCAATTGCTATTTGTTCCATTTTTTCCCCCACACAGGGTCTCATGTAGCCAAGGCTAGCTTTGAACTTGCTCTGTAGCTAAGAACAACCTTGTCATTCTCCTGCCTCCACCCCCTGAGTGCTAGGCTTGCAAGTATGGACCACCAAGCCTAGATGAAAGGAATGTTTTTCTTAATATATGGTTGTTGGGAAACTTATGCAGCTTGGAGTGCAACCTAGTTTATTGGTTTCGAGGCTGGGAGGAAAAGGGGAGAGACAAGGAACAGTTCAGTGTCAAACACTTCTACCACAATTTCAGCATCACTTTTTGTCAGGCCTTCCCTAGAGAAATTTGTAGAATTGATGTCATTGTCTGTATGTTTTAGAGATGGGAACCAAAGCACAAAGAACTCCACACCGAGACAGCGTCCTGCAGCTGTATTGTGTACTTCTTAAACAGCACACTTAATAACATGTATATTTAGCAAATGTATTTGTCATGATTTTCCATTTTGCATTGCTGTATATTCATAGATATATGTTATTCGACTCATTAGTGACAAAATGGCTGATGTTACTAAAAATTAATTCTGGCTGCTACTTATAATCATGCTGTGCTTGCCACTTTTAAGATAAAAATGCAGAATTTCATGAATTTAAAAAGAGCCGTCTTCTAAAATGAGTGAGCTCTAATCCCCATAAAATGAGAGCCACCAAATAGTCCACAGACCCTCAGCCTTTCTTCTTCACACTGCTGCTGTGCTCTGGGCATGATAATGAATAATACACTTTCAGGGTTGTTTTGTGTTTTTCTTTTCCAGACTCCAGATTAATTAATGACTATGCTTTTGCTTAAAATTACATACCAGGTCTTTCTAATTGGAGCTCAAATGTCAAGGCCAATGTGAAAGCTCAGTTTAATGATGACATTTCTTTAAATAAAGGAACATTCCTCCCAGAGCCATCTCATTTGGGATACTTAGTTTGGTTTACTGTTCCTGTGGCTGTGATAAAATCCCCAACAGGAGCAACTGAAAAGAATGAGGATTTATTGTGGCTCCTAATCTTAGACTTAATATGATCCATCATGGAGTGACACCAGGAACAGGAGGCCACTGAGTACATTTGATTCCTCAGTCAGGAACAGAAATGAATATGGATGCTAAGCATGCTGTCTCTCTTCGCTCTCCTTATTCAGTCGAAGTCATCAACCCACTGGTTTGCAGGAGGTGCAGTCCATATTCAGGGTGCTTCTCCCCTTCTTTAGGTGATCTCTCTGGAACCACCCTCAGAGATGTGTGTCTCCTAGGTGATTCTGAATCTAGTCAGGTTGACAGTAAAGGTCAACCAGTGGTTACATCAAGGGCTGGGAAAGAAAGGCTGTAAAACACTATGTATTTTCTAAAATTAAAATTAGTAGCCTAGTTCTTCAGCTAGCTTTACAGGTTATCATAATGCTCTTTAAAATTTTTCTCTCAACTTGAAAATCCTTTCAAGTAATAATTTTCTGTATATTCCTTTCATATACTTTGCCCATTCTCTTTATAGTCTATTTACTCATATGTATCTTGACTTACCAGTTCTTAGGAATAGAAATTCTATGGTATATATCCTTGTATTCCCTCTTCTGCCTTCTTCTCATACCATAAGCTACTGGTCATTTCAAAGAATGGTAAGAATCCAGAAAAAGTGTGCAGATCAGGCTTTGGAAGAAGTCACCTCTGAGAGGTGGTAGGATGTCTAGATGGTACAGTAGGATGGCAAGGATGGGGACAGAAAGACAATTCCTGTTCTGTGAGCCTGCCCTGAGTCATAAATGACTAAACCTGAAAGGTTAAGCTAGTCTTCAAGTATCTAGAATGCTTAAGGAATTTTCTTTTGTCCCTTGTGTTCATTAAAATAATTGACAAAATTTTTATAGGATTATGTTGTACAATGTGAGACTTTGATTCATGCATACATTGTGAAATGAATAAATGAAGGTAATTAATTTTATGTCATCTCACATACTTGTATTTTTGTGGCGAGAACTTTCAAGATCTGTCTAATTGGAATTTTATATCCCTTAATCAAATCTTCTCATGTACCTTGTTCCCCTCCCAGCCCCATTCATCCTTAGCCAGTCATCACTCTACTCTGGAGTTGAACTTTTTTCGCATCAGTATGTAAATATTTGCCAAGATTTTCCTTTGTAGTGATGAGTAATCTTTTACCCAATGTGTTGTTATTGTTCTGTTAACTCATTTATTTAGCCTTGTGGTTGTAAGGTCATGATAACTAAAGACCACTATAAAAATAAGATCAACAATTTCTACAATGGCAAAATAAATAGAAATGCTGTTATGTTTCTGTGGAGCTGCTCCTTGTGTGGGCAGCTGCCGGCACCTCATGCTGTTTTCTTGTTTTGTCCCTTTTTACTAAAATTATACACTGTCTTTTCTTTAGTTAAGAGTTGTAGGTTGTGGGAAAAGCCTAGATGTTTTGGGCAGGGCATATATTGTAGCCAGGATATGTAGTATGTCTTGCCATTCAATTGACCTTTCTACTTCTTCACTGTGAATTCTGCATTCTGGAGAACCTGGGTCAACTGCCAATGGCAATTACTGCTCCCACTATCACAAATTATTATCACTAGGATAAAGAAATTAACCACATCTGGGGCTTTATTCTATATTTTTTTTTAATTCTAGAATGCATCCAACTCTTCAAGTAAGTTTTCTTTTCCCTACACTGTTTTATCTGTTTTTCCTCATCACCTTGGTATTTCCTTCCTACATCTATTAGCTGGCTTCCCTCTGTCAGCTGCCTCCTTAACGTCCTTTCTATCCTTTGCCCTCTCCTCTCTATGGCACTTGCTATCTAGACATTGGATTGATGCATTTCCCTGTTCATCATGACTCTTCCTCCATCCATTTCTTTCCTGAGAGTATATTTTCTCCTTTTCATATCTTCTTTGATTTCTCCAGGATGCCATTATCTATGGCTAAATGCTTTTTTCATTATCCAATTCTCTAGAATGAATTCGCTTTCTGTTTTTAGAAAGGGAGGGAAGAGGAAGGGGTGGGAGGGAAGGAGAAGAGGAAAAGGTGGGAGAGAAGGAGGGAAGAGGAAAGGGCAGGAGGGAAGGAGAAGAGGAAAAGGTGGGAGAGAAGGAGGGGAGAGGAAAGGGTGTGAGAGAAGGAGGGGAGAGGAAAGGGTGGGAGGGAAGGAGAAGACTACAGGCTAAATAAATGCAGTACCCACTGAACAAAACAAGAATCATAGTCAGCTTTACATGGTCCTGCCCCTATCCTGAAGAACACCATCTCTGGTTTTCCATTATTGTTGAGAATTCTTCCCCTGCCCTTTGTATTTATCACATAGTGTTACAAGTATCCCCATCTGATCTTTCCACAAAGGCCCCAGTAAAATGATTTTCATTTGAAAAATATAACAGAATCTCAAGAATTGTGTCAGTGCATTTATTCTCTAAGAATTCTGGGATTTTTGAACAGTGCCCCCCGCCAAACAGGAAGAATGGTTTTGTGAAACCGTGTGATGCACATGATTCTTCTGCAAATCCCAGCTCCTGGTGATGTTAATGGTGATGGTGTAGGTGTTGTCTACAAATCCCAGCTCCTGGCGATGTTAATGGTGATGCTGTAGGTGTTGTCTACAAATCCCAGCTCCTGGTGATGTTAATGGCGATGGTGTAGGTGTTGAAGGCAGGAGGACAGTAGTGGGAAGAGAGCAGAGGCTGTGATGAGGTGGGGGCAGCGGGGGTCATGAGTCAGCAAGAATGGCTGCTAGGACAGATGGATTAGAACACGTGTTACCTGGTCTTTTGTGCCCGAGCCTCTGAGTTTTGAAAGGAATCAGTAGTGCCCCATGCAGTGTCCTGAGGCTGCACCGAGGGTCGCAGTCCATCCGCTTGTCCGGATGCCTAACCCTTCCAGACTTCATTCCACGTGGCTATGGAAGGGCAGGTCCTGCTCCTTTTCTGCTGCTCTCAGCCACCCAGTTCAAAGTGAACAGGGTAGGTGGGATCAGTAAGGGCAAGTTACTTAGAAATAGAGAACAGGTTCAAAGTCCTGAAACCTGCCAGACTTCACTCTCACAGCCCTTCTCTGAGACAGACATTCTATTAGACAAGCCTGTGGTGGCGTCCTTCCTGGTTCTTTTCTTTGTTACCTCCTCTCTCTTAGAGCAAACAAGTCAACAATACCTCTCACTGGTCTGTGTTCCTCGTACTATTTAGCGGAGAATAGAAGGAAGGCCCTCGTGTGGCTGCACTGTGGATAAGTTTGCAGATTTTCCATCACAGTGCGATTGAAGTCATTTGTATATCATTGTCTTTGGAGAGCATTGTAGTACTACAAATTGATGACAGTGGGTTATTCAGGAAAGGGTGGTGACAAATGATGATATAGATTAAAGATCATCGGGAACAGATTTATTATCTTCTTTAATCCACGATCCAAACTCACTTTTATTGATTGAGTCCAGGTTTTTAAAAAATTGAGTCACTGTTTTTTAAAATTAAGTCACTTTGAGAGGTTCCATTTTCTATGACTGATCCAGGGGAGGTGCCTTTGTGTTTTTCTTGTTTTAAAATGTTGAAAGAAGAAAGGAGGAAGGGATGGAAAGAGATGTTAGGTCTTTGAAGTGTACATACTAGCATTTTCACATTAGTTTCCTTTTGTAGTTCTTGCCTGAGAATTGAGAAAATTATATATGAAATAAACATTGTCTTTTGCATATCCTGCTGTGATAATGTCATTGTAATTGAGAGAAAAAAGAAAATCATAATTTTGTTACTCACTAGATTCCTTTTTGTTTGTCAAAGTGTCCTGTATCCTAACAAATTCTCAGAAAATAATGCCATCTTGAGTTTCTGTATTATATCATAATAAGAACATAACCTTGTTTTTATTACAATCATCTTTGTTGCTTTAATTTTAAGAAAAATCATTATGTTTAAAAATCCTTGAATGCCTTTATCTTAAGATTTGTTTTCAGGCTTCTAATATTTGGTAGGTCATTATCTATAGGCCTTGTAAAGTTGAAAAAGGATAAAGTTCTGTTTTGATCTCATTGCCCATTGTCTGTTTCAAGACAAGTATTTGGTAGAGTGATATGTTCCAGAGAGTCAGGGCTGGAGAACAGGGTGCCGTGGCTAGAAGCCTGCTTCTTGCTATTAATTATCTGCCAGTGATTCTCCAATTCCTAGAAACTGGAAAACTCTAGTGTTAATGTTGGAAAAGTGTTAGTTGGAGATCATTTCTAGTTTCTATCAATTTTGTGTGTCTAGTCAAAACGGATACTGTAAACCTGAGCTTGTTGAAGCTCATTTGCTTCTTAGGTAACATGGTTACTTTTTTTCTTACCATAACTTGAGTGCCTCTCCTTTGTTTTAGGATTAGCAGTTTCCCTCCAGCTGCTACATGGAGACATTGAACAAATCAGAAGAGAGTACTCCTCAGTGTTCTCTCATGGAGTGTCCATAACACGGAAGCTGGGCTTCTCTAACATTATCATGCCTGGTAGGTGACTTGGTATGCACTGAAATGGTGAAGTATGCATATATTCTCTGGTTTTGACATTTGAGAAATTGTCAGCTTTGAAGAGTTCATATGGTCCATGGGCCATGTGGGAAAATTGAGATATATGATAATGAGCAAATTAAAAATTACTCTCTGAAATTAAGTAACTGTGGTGGCCATGGCTGCATTTCACTGATAACTATAATAACAACAAAAGCTGAGATAGCATCCAAAACTGTTTTATCCATTTGTGGAGAAGTGTAGGTCATGTTAGGTGATGTCCTCATAGGGCTTTTGTTTGTTCATTTGTTTGTTTTACATGGAGAACAATATATTATAATCACAAAACATGATGAGTTATATATAGATGATCAAAATAGTATTAGAATTATGTCTGAAAAATCATTCTCAGTGAATGCCAACTTGTTTCTGTGTGTACCTTCAGGCTTATAGAAGAGTTTTAAAAGGTGTGGATGGAGATGTGCACATCTGAGCAGTAAAGGAGTTGACGATCAGAGGATGTGATAATCAAGCTGTAACATTTTGATTTCTTCCTCAATGAGATTATTTTCAGTCCCCTTTAAAAATTAAACCTCGTTGTTTTTTTTTTTTTTTGTTTTTTGAGACAGGGTTTCTCTGTGTAGCTTTGCACCTTTCCTGGAACTCGCTCTGTAGACCAGGCTGGCCTCAAACTCACAGAGATCCACCTGCCTCTGCCTCCCGAGTGCTGGGATTAAAGGCGTGCGCCACCACCGCCCGGCTAAACCTCGTATTTTAATATAGCTTAAGAATATGTTATATACTGGTGAATTTTTTACTTTATATATTTTCTCTTTTTTATTGTTCATACAGTAGGGTCTTCAGAGCTAATGATTCTAGCCCTGCCCCAGGTTCCTGCTCTCCTCAGTGCTGATAGTTAGCAATTCTGAGGGACAGCTCCACGGCCGAGCTCTGAGACCCAGTGGTGGAAAAGACCCATAATGCTCTGCATTGCCCAGTGTACCATTTAGTGATCTCTTGATTAAAATTCACTCCTGCAGGGAAGGCTGGAGAGCAGCTTGGAAGGCTTTCTGAAGTGACCTGGCCCAGTCAGCCTAAGCATGTTGCAGGACTGTTGTGGAAAATGACTGTTTATGGATCTGTTTGCTTGGTGACATGCTATTCGGTGACTCTAGCAGCCCCTCATTATTTCCTGTAGTTGCTATAAATAACTGGTGTTTCCTCTTTAACAAAAAAGAAAAACATTCATCCCACTGGGAAGCAAATTGATGGGCAAATCTAATATAAAAAACATATGTAGAGCAGAGTGTGGCCAGCTCCTAGGAGAATTCCTCATCTTGGTCCCTGGGCAGTATCACTGAGAAATGGAAAACTGTAAAGCAGGGTGGCACTTCTTTGGCTGAAGAATTGTCTGGGTGGTTCTGTGCTCATATGGCTTCAGTCTGCTTTTAATAATGGAAGGAGCTGAGGAATGAGGCTTGCTTCTATCCTTCTCTGCCAGTACTCTGTAATGTATGCTTCATAGTGTCCAGGAAAAGAGTCCCTCCAGACGCACACAGATCTGCATGGCATCAGGCTACAAGAAAACTTTTCAAAAAGCACTTCATCATTTCTTTTTTTCCCTTGTCTTCATTGACTTCTTAATTTTCCAAACAAGCTAGAGATAAATATATATATATGCATTTAAACATCAGAGAAGAGCTTTCAGACTTACTTGAATCTTTACAGCGAGAAACACAGTCATTGCTCTGCTGCCCTTTGTTGTTTTCAGAATAACCAGTTCATTCTCAACAGTGGCTTGGTGAAATCTTGAGTTGAATGCCCAGTAAGAAAATATTTATGAACAACATTTCTGACCATGGAGTCCTCTGGACAGTCCGCATGTACGACCCCTCCTACCTCATTTTCTGACTGTCCTTCAAAGTTCATTTGCATCTAGTGTTCTGATGGGGTCAGGATAGGTGAGGCACATCTCCTACCAAGAGGGCCAGGTCCATTAGCGCAGTCACCCTCTGTAAAATGGATGGCCTGTACCCTTGACGCAGACAGAAGCAGACATAGAACTCTTTTCCAGGTCCTCAGGATATGATCAGTGCCTCTTTTTGAAACTGGAAAACCTGGAAGCAGAAATTCTTCCCTTGGCCTTGCTGTTAGACAAGAGAATCATTTATCACTGGTATTAAGGAGGAGGCGGAATCCGCCTTTGTGCTTTCAAGCCTGTGGGTCAGTTATTCGGTGTTTATTTTTTTTTTATAAGTATTATGATTACCGTCAATTTTTTTAGTATACCCATTTCCAGCTACAAAAACTCATTTTCTAAGATGCATTATCACTGTGGCGTACAAACCAAATACTGTCTCTGATAGTAATTTCATGCTGTGATCTCTGAAGGAGGACAGTAAAATATTTAAATCACTGCTCTCCCACAGAAATGTAGAGCGAGCCCAAATGTAAGTTCAAGTAACGAGTAGCCACTGTTTAAAAAGAAACAAGAAGTGGTTAAATTAATTTTTAGCAGCATATGTTATTTAACTCAGTGCATCCCAAAATATTACCTTGATAGGTAATCCATATAAAGTTTTTCTGATGAGTTAGTCACACTGTTTTCCAGTTTCAGTCTTTGGAAGCTGCTGAGTATTGGGCATTCACAGCACATCTATCTATGGCCAAGTCACATTTCAACTGCTCAGTTGCCACATGGCAGCAGTTACTGTATTGGACAGCCTGCCCCTAAATGTCTTAACAGAGCCCATGCAAACTAGGCCCAGGCCATTCTGAGTATGAGGAAGGTCTGAGTCCCACCAGACCTCTTGGAACACAGTTGACTGATGTGTCTGGAAGGTCATGAAAGACTGACCTACTCCCCACACCCCTTAAGCTCTCATTCTTACTCTAGGTTAATTTTCTGGGATGATCTTTCTTTATCTCCATTACGTTCCCTCTACACCATCTTCCCAGCCTATGCCCTGTCCCTGAAGATGTTCTCTCATGGAGTAGTTGGTTAAACTTACTTTTTGTTAGGGAACCTATCATTAATACTTTCTGGAGCTTTTTGTAAATCTTAAAGGTTTCTAACCCTAAAAAGAATTAAGGTGAGTGTCTAGGGTGATAGGAGGAGCCAAGAACTGAGATCTGGAGACTAATTTGATACTAAACTCGATTTTTTAAAATTTATTTTGCAAATACCTTGATGATTTATAGGTCTGGGATAAGAATATAATAAATGTTTCCGTGTTTTTTTAGAAAAGGAATTTCATTCCTTAAAATATAGGTATTATGCTTTACTACTTACTGGTAAAGAAGCACAGGTAACAGAAGGAATTAATCCAGCAGTAATCCTCATTTTGGAGAAAGTAGATTATAACTAGTATGATATAATTTAATCTTTCTTAAAAATGTATCCTACTTGGTCAAGATCCTTCTTGCCTCTAAGCCCAGCTACTTGAAGCCTGAGGAAGGAAGATCACAAATTCAGGGCCTGCCTAAGCTTATCACAGTATTTTCTAAATTTAAAGTTCACTAAGCTTCGCAGTGGTTGTGCATCACACAGGAACCATCACTTATCTTAGATCTGACCCCCTGGTCACATGGAGAGATGGTATACTTTCAATAAGGGGGTGCCAGTGACTAGAGAGAGATGTGGGACTTCCCTCCAGCCTCAGATCAGACTAGACATGGGGATGGTTCACAGAACTAACAGTATTTCAAGACTAGTCTGACCAATGCAGAATGGCATGTAATGAATACCTTTCCTGCGAGTCTCTTATGACAGTGACTGAATTCTCTATTGAGTTATCGATAATGCCTTACACACACACCATAATCTCTACACTTTAGTTTCAGCTATGAAATGGAATGGAGAGTACCTTCTGATAAATGCAAGAGATATAACTAGACATTCAAATGCTTTGTGAAGAACCCAACTCATAGCAGGCATTCAGTAAAGTGAACTGTTGCTGCTCAGATTGCTGAGAATAGTACTGCAGTGGATTACCCCCTGTCTAAAACTATCAAGACCAGCAGTATTGGAGACTTCAGAGGTGTTTTGGAATTTTGAAATTTTCCCATAGGACTGGGAGTGGTGGCACATGCCTTTAAACCAGTGCTTGGGAGGAGGCAGAAGCAGGCAGATCTCTGTGAGTTTGAGACCAGCCTAGTCTACGTAGTGAGTGGCAGGCCAGCCAGAGCCTACTTAGTGAGACCCTGTCTCAAACAAAAGGGAAAGAAACAGAAGAAAAATCTATATGAGATTTATAGATTTAGCATCCCTACAGTGGGAATCTGGAATGTGCCAGGCATTGGTGGGCCATGCCCCTAATCCTGTCCAGTCACTGCCATCAGTTATCTAAGTGCATGGAAAATCCTGTCACTGCATATTTTCTCTTCTTAACTGAGGGGTAGTTTTTCTCTAATTCTGTAAACTTTAAATGCACAGAGGAAGAGCTGGACTGGCCCTGCTGTGGCTCTGTACAATGGACACATGACTGAGTCCTCGTGCATTTTGTGCCTAAGTTCAGAGCAATCACAGGGCAACATCAAGGATCCAGGGGTATACCCTATGACAGAGACTATCCTTGCTCATTCAGGTCACATCATCCATCATCCCATTGACTGCATCCACCGAAGGGCTTTGTCCTTCGCTTTGTCCCCACCGATATGACCTTATCTTCATCTTGCCTACACTATTTTGAGAAATCTTTAGGTGTACACAGGCTTCCTAGCCAGTAGGCCTGCTAATGAGGAGAGTGTCATACACATCAAATTTGCAGAGTAATGAACCTGAGACATGTGCAGTGTTAATAAACATTGTCACAAAAATAGCTCCTCACACTGGCACTGTGACTCCACTTCCTACTTTATAGTTTGTCTCATAATTACCCAAGATGCTTTCCTAACACCAGTTGGGCTTATCAGTTTTCTCCAGAGTCCTCAAATACATTGATTTTAATTAGCACTCATTTCAGCCTTCTCCTTCTGCATATTTTGGCAAAATGTAGCACCTTGTGATATTGGAAGATAGCAAGCTATAAAATTCCTGGGGAGAGGCATATGTAGGATGCCACCAGAAGAAACGCTCTTCTCCTCATGTGTTCTCTTTGCAAAGGAATCTTGCTTAATCTAAAGGATCTGCACAAGATGGGGGCAGAGTGTCACAGGAACGGTAACAGTTGAGCAGAATAATAGGGCCTGTGTATAAGGCTTCCTCCATTTTTAGCAGTGTTTTTTTTTTTTTTGTTCATTGAAAGTGTCCAGCATTTATATAATATATATTGATCACATCCATCTACTACTACTTTCCTCTTACTCCCTCTAGTGTCCCTACCCTGTTCCCTCTCAGCTTCCTGTTCTGTTTTACTTTGTATTTTTTAATTAATAACCTCATGAATCCAGTTCATGCTGCTCATATACACATGGGTGTGGGGTCACCCACCGGGGCAGGAGCACCCTACCAGGAGCCACAGCCCCGAAGGAAAGTGACACTCCGTCCCTCAGCAGCCACCAACTGCTGACAGCTCCTCCACTGCAGCAGGGAGAAGCCTCCACCCATGCTGGAATTTTGACTGGTTTGGTCTGCTAAAGTATGAAGGTACTCTATTCCAGTTCTTTTATAAGTCAGAGAAACAGCGTTATAACAAAGGCGTCATAGGGACCGGCAAGATGGCTCAGAGGGAAAAGTGCTATATGAAGGTCAGTGATCTGAACTCCATCCTTAGAATCCATTAAAGGTAGAAGGACAGAACTCATCCAAAAGACTGTCCTCTGAACTCCACGTGTTCAGCATGGCATGCCCCCACCCTAATAATCATAATCATAGTCATGATCATAATGAAGTTTTAAAGCATCCTGTCTAACACTTCTCTTCGCCTCTACCTTTATTTCATTACACAGTTTTTATTGTCCTATTTAGACTTAGTTCACAGAATAGCAGTGGTAGAGAGGGGACTAGAGCCTTGATCTCTTTATTCTGATTGTCTTAGGACCCTAACGGCATTAGACATACTTGGACTCAGCATTTCTTTAGTCGTAAAGGGACAGAAGAATCCATATATCATGAATTCAGTCGGTTTTGGGAATTGACTTGAGGATCTAGCGTCTTTCATTACTTTGCTCCTTTGTTGAAATATACCACTCTGCTTTGTTCTCGTGAGGCCCCTCTTACCGGCCTGTTTAAATTCTCGCTCCCTCTGTCCCCAGTGAGTACTGTCTACCTCTCTTTTTCATCATTCTGTTAATCCACAATACTAACCATCAGTAAATATGCTTCACATTTTACTTATTATTAAAGATCTGACTCACTGGGGCTAAGGAGATGACTCTGTAAGCCAAATTCTTGCTGCAGAAGCCTAAGGAATTCAGATCCCCAGCACCCACTGGGGGTGTGGAGACAGGAGGACATGCTGGGAAGTCATGGCAGCTAAGGCACCAGCTTTGGGTTCAGTGGGACACCTGATCTCAAAAATAAGATGGAGAGTAATAGAGGAAGACACCTACCACCAATGCCTGACTGCCAAGCATGCACACACAGTTGCACACGTGAATTCACCACATACAACATGCACATGTAAACCTAACCCACTAAATATGGAACTCCTACTGTGTTCGCTGTGGCATGTACTGGGTCTAGAATAGTGTATCTGTATATAGGAAGTGCTCACAATGCTTTGTGAATAGCGGAAAGAGAATTGTGTGATACTGGTGGCACATCCTTGGCCTTCCATCCTATGAGCCTACCCCACAGACATGGAGCAAACCTTTCAAACCCCCCTCATCCCTCTTGCCTTGCTGAAGTTGGGGTGTCTGTGACCTTCCAGTAAAGGAGAGCAGAAAGTACTCAGGCATTTTTTCAGGATAGTAAATGCTTCTGTGGATTGGAAAAGCTGGTGAGTCTTTATGAGAAATTCTCAAGGTAAAAACCCCTGTCTGTCAGCCTGTGGTTCATGGTCTCTGAAAAGTGTTGCTTACTCCACAAAGCAAGAAAACTGTTAACTAACATCTTTGGAGTACCTTGGTTTGAATGTTGATATCGGGAAAATTGTTGTCAACGTGACCTTCCGCTGAACAGACATGTGCACTGCATAGTCTAGCGTCCTAACTCTCGCTTGTCAAGTCTCTAGACTCAGACAAAAACCAGTTTCTCTGTTGTTGACTCTGTGATGGAATTTCTAAAATAAATACCATTAAAGGAGTGTTCATGTGTGTAGAGTAAAGGTTGTATAGCTGGCCCTCTGTATCCACAGCTAACAATTCCTCAGGTTCGGTAGACCTAGGACTGAAGACATTCGGTATGGACAACCCTTTTTCTTTGCTCTTTATCATTCTAAACTGTGCAGTACAGTAACTATGTACATGCCATTGGATGGGAAAGGGACAGACATGATTTCAAATGTGTTAGGGGATGTGTGTCAGTTCTACACAAATAAATACACTAGTTTGTATAAGGAACTTGAACATTGGTGGATTTGGGTATCTGTGAGGGTCCCTGGAACCGACCTGTAGTGCATACTAAGGCACATCTTCACTGCGATGAGATCAGTTAAAAAAGAGCTAGCAAACTTGTGAACTTTTTGAGCCACTGACTAGAAATTGAAAAGCATGGAAACAGTTAAAACAAAAAACTTTGAAAGAATATTTTTGGGAGTGGGGGGTGGGGGGTGGCAAGGTCTCACTATGTAGCCTTGGCTGGCCCAGAACTTGCTATGTAGACCAGGCTAGTCTTGAACTCACAGAGATCCACCTGCGTCTGCATCTCAAGTGCTCCAATTAAAGGTGTGCACCACCACACCCGGCTAATGTGTTGAAATATGTTGCTTTTCTCCAGTATTTGTAAATTCATTGTTTTCTGAAGTTGAGCTTTATAAGCTGTGTGAACATTCTAAAATTCATGAGACCTGTCTACCAACTGCTCCACTAATGGATGTTTTATGTACTCTGTTAAAGGACAGTTAAGGTTTAATGCTTCTTAGACCTTACATTGTTTATCTACTCTATGCCCATCTGTGTCCAAGTCAGCAAGGGGACTAGCATAAGAATCATCTTTGTGGAGAAAACTAGACATCCTGCCTGCCCCCAGTACTGGAGAGCTAGAGCAGGTTTTTTTTTTTTTTTTTCTCTGAGACAGGGTTTTACTGTGTAGCTTTGGTGCCTGTCCTGGAACTCGCTCTGTAGCTCAGGCTGGCCTTGAACTCACAGAGATTCACCTGGCTCTGCCTCCTCGGTGCTGGAACTAAAGGCATGCACCACCACTGCCTGGTGGAAGTTTTTTTTTTTTTAATTAAAAAATAATATTACATTTTATTCATCAAATGTTTGAAAGTTCCGTTAAGTAGACTGAGACACCAGCCCTACCCATCCTCGTCTCCAATAACATTGTTTTGCCGACTGACTCACTCTCAGTCCTTTCTTCTGAGTTTGCTAGCTGGCTTCAGTTTTTGTTCTTGGAGCAATAAGAACAGGTAATATTAACAGACTCCCCTGTTGTGTGAATCGCTAATGGTGAAAATGCAGATGATTTTTGTACATCTTGAGAGAGTTTGAATCTAGGCTCTTTCTCATTTGTTTTACAGTTTGACGGTATGAATTACTAAGTTGGGTTTATTTGTGTGGCTGAGCTATTCTGCATCTGTTCACAAAGCAATAATCTGGATTCCTTCAACAGTGAGATAATTTTGTCTGCGAATTTTGGAAAAGATGTATGTAATTGTGCTCTTTGCAGGTCCTGCCCTTTCATTCCATGTAGGTATTTCTTCTCTCTAAAGAGCTGTGTGACTATAAAATAATAATGCAGGCTTCTGGGAACGGCCTCTGCTGGGCTGTCAGTTTGCACTCACACCTCATAAATGAAATGAAGGAAATACTGGGAGATGGTGAGAAGACAACTCCCTTTCACTCGGCCACCCCGTTCGTCTCCCAAATGCACATTTGCTGTACCGCAGCACCGGATCCATGGAGGCTGGCTCGGGTTCTCCTCCAGCACCGGATCCATGGAGGCTGGCTCGGGGCCTCCGGCAGCACCGGATCCATGGAGGCTGGCTCGGGTTCTCCTCCAGCACCGGATCCATGGAGGCTGGCTCGGGTTCTCCTCCAGCACCGGATCCATGGAGGCTGGCTCGGGGCCTCCTCCAGCACCGGATCCATGGAGGCAGGCTCGGGGCCTCCTCCAGCATTGGCCGCGAGGGCAGAGACCGGGCTCTAAAAGTGTGAATGCACTGAGACTTTTATATCCGCAATAGAACCATAGCCATGTATTTTTTATAAACTCAAGTTTTTCTTGGTAGAGTTTTACATGTCCTGATGTCTGTGACATGTTTTTACTTTTACTTTCTAACAGGTGAAATGAGGAACGATTTATATATCACCGTAGAAAGGGGAGAATTTGAGAAAGGAGGGAAGAGTGTGGCCAGAAACGTGGAAGTTACAATGTTCATTGTAGATAGTAGTGGGCAGCCCTTAAAGGTACGTTCATTCTAGAGGGTCTTTGCTATGACAATTAACGCTTGCTTTGGTGTCATCTCTAATTGTGATCATTTAGTTCCTGAGTTACAGTGTTTCTCTCTAACCCTGTATAGTTTTTCTTTCCTTTTTTAAAGTTCAATAAAACCCTTCACATAAAAGAATTTAGAAAACCAAAATGTGTTTACATTTTGCTGACTATGTGTATCAATGATTTTATTATAATAGTCATTCCTTAAATACAGTATTTTAATACAATTTAATTCTTTCTTACTTTTTTTTTTTTGCTCTGGCAATTGGAGGAAAAAACCTACCATGTTTAGTTCTATAATTTGTTTAGTCAAAGTGGAGTTTGGTACTATTTGTTTTTTGTGGAAGTAATGACAGACCCACTCTTGGAAGAAGTGTTTTCTGTGAATGCAGCTTGGTGGAGAAGTATGTTTTCCTGTTCTTCTAAAGCAGTGGTTCTCCACCTTTTTAATGCTGCGACCCCTTAAAGTTCCTCATATGGTAGTGACTCCAACCATAAAATTACTGCTGTTGCTACTTCGTAATTTTGCTGCTGTTATGAATCATCATGTAAATATCTGTGTTTTCCGATTGTCTCAGGCAACCCCTGTGAAAGGGTCATGACTCATACTTAGGTTGAGAACCACTGTTCTAAGGGCTGGAACTGGGCATCACGATCACCCAGTGGATCATAGAAGAGACTTAACTTCATTGGGCTTGGAACTTGGTTTCCTAGAGTTGAATTCTCACATCATCAGGGCCCACCCTTGGCACCATAGGCCTTGGACAAGAGGCTCAGAATCGAACAGGTCACCTCACTAGGTAGAGCAAATGCAGAAACAACACACAAAGATAGGGAGATAAAGTCCAATGGAATGCTTTTTGGGGAGCAGGCAGTCAGCAGCGAATGCTCTGCCTCCTGCAGAAGAGTCTAAATGAAGCTGACTTTAACTTGCATGTTTCTTTATTAGGATTTCATCTCCTTTGGCTCTGGAGAGCCACCTGCTAGTGAGTACCACTCCTTTGTGCTTTATCATAACAACAGCCCCAGGTGGTCGGAGCTGCTGAAACTTCCTATTCCTGTGGACAAGTTCCGGGGCTCCCACATCCGCTTTGAGTTCCGACATTGTTCCAGTAAGTGTGCGAGTGGGCCCAGCAGCCTCCTGGGCTTGGGGCTGGGTCCTGTGCTTGCTGTGGGCAGATCTACAGGAAGGAGGAGGAGGAGGAGAGAAGAAGGCAAGCAGTGTGAGTCCTGGAAGTGAGGGGGCTGACTCCTGGAGAAACCATGAAAACAGAAAAGAAGGAAACAAATTTAAAAACACAGGAGGCCCAGGGATTCTCTGTAATTTGATTGTTCTCATTAAAAATCCAGTTTATCATGTACAACCTAGAAAATCTGAACAGAAGGGGGAGACACAGCATTAGAAAAACTACGCTTGTCTGGTGGGCTTGGGCAATCCTAACCTTCAGGAAGCTGACTGAGTTCCGAGAAGCCCCCTTGGGATTTTCTGGGCATGTGAAGCAGCCGCTGGGAAAGAGTTGGTGAGGCTCAGATTTGTGTTGATTTGCGTGTGTCTGCATCACTGCACAGTTCTGGGTGTTGTTGAAATGACAGTGAGAGAATGTCAGCAGGGAGAGGGTTTGCAGATAAAATAAAACAGTTATCTCGTTTTACAGATGTAAACAGCTCTAGACAGAAATGTGCTGGATTGTCCCTGTGGACATTATTGGTCACATCTTCAGTGCTAGTTTAGTTCTTTTGCTCTTTTCTAGCTTCTCAAGACCATTTTGTGCCTCCCCTGGGGCTCTAGAGCAGGGGTCTTCTGACACGTCCTATGTCTCAGAATGGTGTTCACTACCGGATTGGTAGGTTCTAGCGAATCTTGCTTTGGGAGCAGAATAACAAGCAAGAGACACCGGAGGATCACATCATTGGGGATGCAGCGGGTCTTCGTCAGTCCACAGGGAAGGAGGGCATCACCAGGGCATCCTCAATGACCTCATCCGAATGGTCCTGCACTTCACCTGAGCTTCAGGCAGAGGGACTGGGCCTGTCCTCAGAGCTGTGCCGCGTTTTTCAGAATTGGCCCAGAAGTCTCTGTAAATTGGACTTATGAGGGTGTGTGAAAATGCAGGGAGACCAGGAGCGAGTTCTTAAGTTCTGAATTCCCAGGGGAGCCCCAGGAAAGGACTCCAGTGGGGACAGACTTGGGGTGGTGCTGCTGCACCACTCTGTCTGCCAGGCTGTCTCATACTGGACCTGTCGTTTGCGTTGAGTTCCAGACAGAGGGACATGAAGGAGAAAGTGAGAAAGCATTCCGAGAGCACTGTGATTATCATCGTTTGCTCAGCTTGGAAAGCAGAACAAAGTCTGTGTTTAGTCGGATCTGTTCAGTTTCTGCCCTCTCAGCCTTGCACTTAAAACATGGTTCGGTTTTGTTATTGTAGTTGTTTTAATTCAGAAGAACTAGCTCCAGAAAAAAAAAATCCCCATAATCCCACAGACTTCAAATGCCCAGTGGAATAATTTTATCACACCAGCACCAGATATTCCTGTGTGTATGTGTATGCTCTCAATAATATTATTTATCCATAAAAGTGAATTATTTATTCATAAAATTGAACACCTACTGTGTGTCAGCCCCTTTACCAGGTACTAGAACTACATCCCTGAACACAGCAAAGTTCCTCCTCTCACTGAGCTTTCACTCGGAGAGGGAGGGCAGACAGATGACTGATGAATGCATGAGACTGTAGGATCCCCTTATCTGCAGGCTTGATTCCCAGGCTTTCAGTTAGCTCTGATCAAATGTTAAATGGAAAATTCCAGAATAAACCACTCCAAAGTGGTAAATTGCATACCTTTCTGAATGGCCTGGAGAAGTCTTACACTGTCTCATTCTGTCCAACCTGAGTTATAAATCATGTCTTTGTCCCGTGTATTTATGCTGTGGACAATACCTGCCCGTTAGTCATTAAGCTGTCTCAGTTATCCCAGCAGCTGCTGAGATATCACAGTGCTTGTGTTCAGTTGACCTTTATTTTATTTACTGATGGTCCTTAAATATAAGAATAGTGATGTTGGTACTCATATATGTCAATAAGTTACTTCTTTTATGTGAAAAAAAAAGGTAGAAATTCTTAACTTAGTAAGAAAAAAAATCACATGTGGAAGTTGATAACATCTATGTCTCTGTTCAATGATTACCATAGGTCCATATGTATCGGGAAAACTATACATTTCATATATTCATTTAATGAAGTGGGAAGACCACAGGAACCATCTGTTTGGGGGTGGGTGGCCGAAATCAAACTTTACATCTTAGACATTTGACATCCACTAGGTATCCAAGGTGTCAATGGGAAATAAATGAGGTCTGGGATGAAAACTTAAACTAGGAAATAAGAACATTATTTAGTGGTCTGTTATGAATATTTAATAAGTAGAACTTGGGCAAGGCTATCTCTGATCTGTAACGTTTAATAATTTCCATGGTATTGTTCCAACTTTTAAGCACTAACATGACTTTATGGAATGTTAATTAGTACATATATAAAGTGTCATCAATATGGCTACCTAGACAAGACCTGGAGAAGGACTACACCATAGAGATAACATGGGAGAGGGAAATCTCATAGGGCCCAACCCTAAAGAACTACAGACAACTAACAAATGCTGAGAACAGGAGAGTCTTCCCAAGGGAACAGGCCCCCAGTTGGTTATCTAATACCAAGTATGTGGGAGGGGTGACAGGTAAGGGTAGGAAAAGAAGAAAATTATATAATTATATTTTAGTTTCAAAAAGTAAAAGTTGGCAGGCCATCAATCTGTGCATGTACAAGAAATGTGCAAGTACGTGACGGAGCCTTGAGTGAATAGCTCAAAGTGAACAAAGCCAATCTGAAGAGGCCACATGCTGTATGATTGCAGGTGCACAACAGTATGGAAAAGGGAAAAGTAGGGAGATCAGGAAACGCTCAGTGGTTTCAGTGGTTTCCATGGGGTAGAGCTAGAAAAATGAGAAGCTTGCTTAGGGAAATGGAGAAGGCTGCAGTACTTCAAGTGAATTAGTCTGGCTTGCATGGGATGAACTGGAAGTTTGATTTAACCAGGATAGAGTTACCATGGAAATAGGGAAGCAAAAGATTTAGAAGGCAGTGTGAATGGTGGACAAAGAAATAGGAAATGGAGCCGGGCGGTGGTGGCGCACACCTTTAATCCCAGCACTCGGGAGGCAGAGGCAGGTGGATCTCTGTGAGTTTGAGGCCAGCCTGGTCTCCAAAGCGAGTTCCAGGAAAGGCGCAAAGCTACACAGAGAAACCCTGTCTCGAAAAAAACAAAACAAAACAAAAAAAGAAATAGGAAATGGAGAGAGAAGGGAGAGGAGGGGAAGATACATGAATGAGCTCCAGAAGGAAGAATTATTGGAGTATACTACTAAGAAGAATGACCTGGAGACGTAGGAGGAACAGTCCATAAACTTAGTGCATTTTGTTAGTAAAAGGATATCATACTAGGCAGACGTCTGTTCAGCCCATTCAACTCACTGATGCTGACTGAATAGCCTAGGACAAGTGGCCATCATCTTAGACATCAATGTCTTCTTTTATAACACAAGGCTAATTTGAGAAAACTCTTGTTTTGTTTCTTATCTTTACTAATTTTACCTGCTACAGAATCTTTATCCTTTGTTTTTTAATTGAGTATTACAAACTACATAAAAAAGATAGTCAACAAGATTCAAGAATTCTTTCTGCACAAATCTCATGGATCATGAGCTGCTGTACTGTTGTTGTTGGAGGAAACCTCTCCCTAGGTACTTCTGCTGACATTTTGAGTAGCTTTTAGAAACATCAGTCTTTTCCCACTCTCTCTCTACTGCTGAAATTAATTAATGTGAAAGGAAGTCTTCTTTTGAAGCACACATTTAATGAGTTCACACACCCAGGGATGTCCTCCTGTTAAGGGTTGCACACTCACTTCATCGAGTGGTGGGGGCAGGGTTAGGGAAGAGCGGACGGCTAGAGCTCTTGCATCTGATGTTCGAGATTCCCTGGATGTCTAACTCCTCAGCTCAGGTCTCACTGTGTCCCAAAGCTGAGCTGTTCTGCTGTATAATGACCCCTGCCACACTCATAGCGGAAAGAAACCCTTCAGCTATCACAGGCTTCACCTACGACTCACATACTACGTACCAGGGAGAATGCAGTTGGACTAAAAGCTTTTTAGCACTTGCTCTGTCTTTGGAGAAAAGCAGCTTGATGGAAGGACTGGAATGGCTTGAAAGATCTAGAGCAAGCAGCGGAATGTCCTTAATTTCCATTCCCTTTCCCGTAAGTAACAGCTAGAATCCTCGGCATCAAGGTTGTCCTAATTGGGTGTCTGGAAAGTCCCTACGTCATCTCTGGCTTGCAGAGCACTACAGCCGACCCATGGTAAATGGCAGCTTACAATTTGTAGTTTCTTCCTGGGAGCGTTGGCTATAGCCAGGGAAGCAGCTTTAAGGAAGGAGGTCACTGTCCTCACACATGGACCAGGAGAGACCTTCAAAGCTCTCCTTCAGAGGGCCATAGACAAAGCATTGCTCCTCACAGCCATTCTTCATTACACATTGTTTGCTGAGATCCTACCATGTCCCAGACACTGTTTGAAAGGAATAAACAAGGCAGAATTCTACCCTATTGGATCTTAGTATTGAGGAGCTGGGATAAGATGTGAGGTGAAAAACTCAGTCCAGACATTTTTTTAGAACATAATTTCAGATATTGAGTACTGTGAAAACACCTGGGCAGGGAACCTAACCTCAAGTTTAGGACGCTTGAGTACAGGGTTCAGATAAGTATCCTACTACAAAAGCTCTCCACTGTGTGGAGGGCCTGGCGTGTGCAGGGGGCAGGACTATAGTCATTGATGCTCATGCTTTTTATATAAGATGTCATTTGTATGAACATGTTCTTCAATAAGCAAATCATTATTCTCCCTTTCAGCAAAGGAGAAAGGAGAGAAGAAGTTGTTTGGTTTCTCTTTTGTTCCCCTGATGCAAGAAGATGGGAGGACTCTTCCAGACGGCACACACGAGCTCATTGTGCATAAGGTACCAATAATCCCTGTTGATGATAGGCTGTCAAAAGCAGGGCACAGTTATTGACTACATGTCTTATAACCTTAGAAAAGGGGGAAATGGACTACAATGATTTATTTTCAACTTTCTTCAAAATAAAGTTATAGACCAGGCGTGGTGGTACACTCCTTTAATTCCAGCACTCAGAAGACAGATACAGGCAGATCTCTGGATTCAAGGTCAGCCTGGTCTACGTAGTGAGACCTTGTATTTAAAAATAAAAAATGTAAGCAAGAACAGCATCCAGCATCTTTCTGAAAGTATTATTCTTAAATTCTCTATTTTCTATGGTACATTACATATACACACAGACACACACATACACCTATACAGACACACATACACATACATTATATATATATATATATATATATATGTATATATATATTTGCACATATTCTTATATTGAAGATAAATTTATTCCTTACAGGTTAGGTACATGTCAAGCAAGTGTCAAATGAACTACTGCACTCCTCAATACTGAACTCCTCAAACCTGAAACATACATTTTTTTTCTTGGTGGTAAACGCCTTTAATCCCAACATATTTTTTAAATGACTTATTTTTTTCATCTTAATTTAGGAATAAATTTATTTGCATGGATTGGGGTGTTAATCTCAAAGTCCTTTCTATTGTTATGATGGGATTAAATAAACCTTAGAAATAGTTTTATAAGTAGTGATGATACATACTATCTTGTAAGTCTTTATATATCCTCAGAGGATAGTTTATTAAGTTAAACCTTACTTTTAAAAATTTTATCTATTCCTTGTTATGATAACTTTGCTTTTATTTTAAGTCACGATTCTCAAAAAAAATTAGAACATTGAATGCTAGTGTAGGCATTTACGTGAAAATTCAGAAAGCAGGAACTGCCTGGAAATTATCTGAGTATACTCATAAAGTGAAATACAGGATAAAATGTGTTTAAGCATGCATGCAATTTCCTCCAAAGTATTCCTCCTGCTGGGGAGGGTCTACCATGGCCTGACCCCAGGATTCCTTTCTGCCTACTTGGGGAAACAGAAGCCACCCGACAGGAACTTTGCTCACTTCCTGTGCCCTCCCCGAGCCACCTGAACCCTTATCGGTACTCTTGTCCTTCTTCCTGCTTCCTGTCTCAGGGGGGGAGGAAAGATGCCTTCTCTCCACAGCCAGGTCTCCCTCCATCCCCCAGGACTCTATTCTCACGTCCTCTCTTCCCCTGCATCTGTAACCGCTTCCTGTCTAGTGCCATTTATTCAGGATGTAAACGTAGGGCAGCACTCTGCTCCTTTCTGTATTAGGCACATGTTTCCTCTTCCCTTCCCAGCTCATGGAATGGGTCTTCACTCACTGTCCCCACTCCTCTGTCCCATCAGTTCTCCGAGATACCTGTTTCCACCATTCACATGAATTTCTACCACATCACTTGCTCACCCAGGGGCTACAGACCCTGGGTAAAAAAATCCGTGTTTCTGAGCGATCATGGTACCAGCAAGCTACATCCCTAGCCTTCCCCTTTTGTATTTGGAAAGGGTCTTGATAACTTGCCTTAAGTTGGCCTTCTTGCCTCAGCCTCTCAAGTAGCAAATACCACAGACGTGTTCAACTCTGCCTCGCTACTGAGGTTTTCTTTTTTTTTTTTTTTTTTTTTTTTTGGTTTTTCGAGACAGGGTTTCTCTGTGTAGCTTTGCGCCTTTCCTGGAACTCGCTTTGGAGACCAGGCTGGCCTCGAACTCACAGAGATCCGCCTGGCTCTGCCTCCCAAGTGCTGGGATTAAAGGCGTGCGCCACCACCACCCGGCTGAGGTTTTCTTATTTAAGGTGTCTGGGCTGGTTCTAAGACTGTTTCATGTTGAAAATCCTCATGGTCCAGGCATACTATAATGCACATACTTGTGGGTTTTAGCAGTTGTTTTAGGTTCACAGAAAAGCTGTAATATACCCACATACATACTCTTCACCCAAGTCTCCTTATATTATAACCTTTTCCATAAACAATAACCTATTAGCAGTAAACCTGTACAGGTAACAAAATACTGTTAACAGAAAGATTTTTTTTGTGAGTTTCTGTGAAACAGAAAGTTTCCCAGTAAGTTTCCACTAATTTCACTTGGCTGTTCGTGGCTCTACTCCAGAACCCGCGTGGCATTTCAAAGTTGTCTGCGGCTGACTCATTCTCGTGCTTCCCCACCACTGACTCTTTCTCTCTTCTGCATTGTTTCTTCCCTTCCTTGCCTGCTTGGTAACCCTCTTCTGCGTTACGATTGAGCTTAAATACCCCCTTTCCCATAAGCCTTCCTTCCCTCTCCCAGCAGACCTGGTATCCAGTGCTCTTTACCACTGCTTTGAAATCAGTCTTAACACATGGGGGCAGTGGTCTGGGGTGTGAAACCTTCAAAATAGGGCTAGTGTCCCTTTCCTGATTGCATTTTTAATACCAAATTGAAATATGGGCAAATATTAGGAATTTAATAGGTATATAATAATATTAGCAGTGGCTGTTCCTGTTGAAAAGGACCCCACAAGATGTTTTGTCACTGAAAATTATTTAAATCTGCTTTTCATTAGCTAGTATTATAGAATTTCAAGTAGACTCTTACTTTCTGTAGGTTCAATTCAATTCTCTACACTCCTAGGCTGTAGACCCTTAATTTGACTAGCATACTGGGAACTCACTGCAGTAATTTTTTCTAAATAAATTATAATGCTGATCTCCCCATCACAAATCTTGCATCCTTGCAAAACTGCCTTTCTGGAAGACTCACAACTGACTGCTGTGGTTCTCAGTCACATATCTTAGACCATGGTCGGCAGGTAGCCCAGGACATGCTGCCCATTTACAAGAGCATACTGACTTACTTCGGGTTTTTATTGCTGTGAAGAGACACCATGACCATGGCAACTCTAATAAATAAAACATTTAATTGGAGTGGCTCAGTTACAGTTTCAGAGGTTCAGTCCATTATCATGGTGGGGAGCATGGTGACATGTAGGCAGATATAATGCTGGAGCTGAGATTCCTATGTCTTGTAGGCAACAGGAAGTCAACTGACTCACTGGGTGGTATTCTGAGCACAGGGAACCTCAAAGTCCACCCCCACAGTGACACACTTCCTCTAACAAGGCCAAACCCACTCCAACAAAGCCACACCTCCCAACAGTGTCATTCCCTATGAGATTATGGGGGCCAATTATATTCAAACTACCACATTCCACTGCCTGGCCCCCATAAGTTTGTAACAATGTCATAAATGCAAAATTCATTTAGTCCAACTTCAAAAGTCCCCATAGTCTATCACAGTCTAAACAATGTTTAAAAGTCCGAAGTTCAAAGTCTCTTCTGAGATTCTTGCAATCTCTTAACTATAATCCCCTAAAAAATCAAAATCAAAATGCAGATCACATGCTTCCAATATATAATGGCACAAGAAATACATTACCATCCCAAAACAAAGGGAAGGAAGCATAGCAAAGAAATACTGGACCAAAACAGGACCAAAAACCAGCTGGGCAAACTCCAAACTCTGTGTTGAAACACTCTTCAGATCTCCAACTCTCTTCAGCTTTGTTGATCGCAACACACTTCTTTCTCTTGGGCGGTTCCACCTCCTGTTACCAGCTCTCCTCAGCAGGTATCCCATGACTCTGGCACCTCTAACATTTTGGGTTCTCCAAGGCAATCAATCCAAGTTTCAACTTCACAGCTTCACTCAATGACCACTAGGCGTCAAGCAGGGACACCCTTGACATATTCCTGGCCTCAGTGGCTTTATTCCATAACCCCTTTCTTCTATCCTTAACTCTAAACCCAGAACCACGTGGCCAAAGCTGCCAAGTTCTGCTGCTTGCTGGGGCTGGAACCTGGCCCCCTCATTCAATTATATCTTTACCAGCTTTTGTCCTTCACTGCCCTAGCTTGACTGTTCTGAAACTTGCTCTGTAGACCAGACTAGCCTCAAACTCAGAGATCTGTCAGCCTCTGCCTTCCCAGTGCTGGGATTAAAGGTGTGCCCCACCACACCCAGCTTTAAGGTTTTCTTTAGTTCTTTTTCACAAGTTGGAAACTTAGCTAGGTGAGAATCTTGCCCTGAGGTCACCACTACCTTTATTTCATTTCCAGATCTGTTTATCTCCTTGAACACAGAATTTAGCTCTGTTCCATTTCTTGGTACTCTTTTTCTCCTCAAAAAATTTTCATTTTGTAATTTACCCTGCTCAGCTTGCTCCTTTTCGTTATAAATCTTGATTAGAGTTACCACTAAAAACCACAATACAGAGTCCATAGTATGCTGTTTGGAGATTTCTTCTGCCAATGGAATTAATCCAACATTCTTCACTTCATCCTCAGGCAGACTCTTGAGACAAGGGCAAAAGGCAGCTACTTTCTTCACTTCAAGAATGATCTCTAGGCAATATACTAAAATTCTTCTCCTCTGAAACCTCTTGAGTGAGCCCCTAACAGTTCAAGTAATTCTTAGCACCTTTGTCTTCCATGCTTCTACTAGTATGGCCCATTAAGTAGTGCTCAAAGCATTCCACTGCTTTCATAACCCAAAGTACCAAAGTCCAAATTCTTCCAAACAAACACATGATTAGTGCTATCACAACAATACCTCAGTCTCTGGTACCAACTTCTGTCTTAGTTCAGGTTTCTATTGCTATGAATAGACACCATGACCATGGCAACTCTCATAAATAGAACATTTCATTGGGGTGGCTCACTTCCAGCAGTTTCAGAGGTTCAGTCCATTATCATCATGGTGGGGAGCATGGCAGTGTGTAGGCAGACATGGCGCTGGAGCTCAGAATCCTACATCTTGTGGGCAACAGGAAGTCGACCGAATCCCTAGGAGGTATCCTGAGCATAGGAAACCTCAAAGCCTGCCCCCATAGTTACATACTTTCTCCATACCCACTCCAACAAAGCCACGCCTTCCAATGGTGCCATTGCTTATGAGATTATGGGGGCCAATTGCATTCAAACTACCACGCATACCAACTGATATCCAGTGACTATAAGCAAGAGGTATAAATCTCAAAGATAGAGACTCCTCATGCTACTTCAAATATTTCTGTAAGAGTATGAAGGAGCCCATCTCTCTCATAAGATCTGACTTCAGACCCAAATGTGGTCCAAACACTAGCCCTCATCTCTAGTTTGTAATATATAAACATGTTTTAAGATGACCTCTGTGGATTGCAAGCTGTTAAAGGAAGTGATACTTTACTATGCCAGCAACATGCTTTTGTTCCCTCAATTCGGTAGCAGACTCAAGGAGCTTTGTTTCTAAAAGGGCAGTGGAGTGAATTCTCCCCTAATAGATCTACTCCCAGCTGTCTATCAGAACACTGGAAGTGCTTCTGCTGTGTCTGTGTGTCCCACAACAGCACATGTTCTCTGATGAGGAGAGTGTCTTGCTCTGTTCCTACACTGGGTTTGATGAGGAAGACATTACTTCTGCCAAAGTCCAGGGTTGGTGTATGGATATTTCCCAGAGTGCAAACAACCCACACTTCACTACCACATGTAGTTCGAGGGTACAGCTAAAGTTTACCATAGCAACAATCTAGCTTCCTGACTATCCTCCATACTTGCAGCCAAGGAAACATGCAGTTATGACTCTGATGTACTTGGTATTTCCAGTTCAATAACTGGCAGTTCTGAGCATACTTTATATCCCACTTACTCTTAGCCTTTTCTAGAGGGATCAGTGGGGCTTCCTGGGGGCTTTCTTTTTGTCCATACTCGGGTTAGACAATGCTCTCAGGATAGGCCCTTCTCCTCCCTGGCTGAGCAATGTCTGTACATTTCATGCAGTCCAGAAGAGAGCTTACCTCTGAACTCTGCATTTCCTAGTAGGACAGTGTGTAGCCTTTTTGGCTAAAAACCTTGCTGTGACCTGCTTCTATCCTACAGCCTACCTTCTAGCACATTTTTTTTCTATTTATCTCTGTTTCTTTCCTAAAGTCCCTGCCACCAAATGAAAGCCTTTTGTTTTGCTACCAGGCTCATGTGCCATGCTCCCTCTGCTCTTGTCTGCTTCTCCTACCTAAGAGCTAGGTCCCACAATCCCTCTTGTACCCTGTGTTTTAAGACTTAGACTAGCACTTTCACTGTAATTCTCAAAGTCTTATTTCTCATGAGATCACTTTAGTTACACACTGCTGTTGGGGCCCTCTGCCGTAGTGTCTGGCACACATACGCTTCAGGGGAAAGTGACTTTTTTCTTTCTAACCTGACATTCCATATTTATCAATAAAGCAACACAAAGTTCACTTTCGTTTTCACAAAATTTAAAGCTGAGTTAAAAGACTAGTGGAGAAAGGCAGTGTCCCTTGATTGTTCTGAATGCAAGCTCTGTTCCCATCCTGATGCTGACACTAAGTAATACTGCAACATTCGGCAGATCCTATAAGTGCCTCAGTCACGATGTTCTACATTGTAAGATTGCTGTGAAAGACAATGTATGTATGAAGTGCCTAGCCGTGCCCAGCAAATACTTGTAAGGTGCTTAAGTTACCTACATTGGTTTTCAAATGTGCAGTGTCTGTATTATGTATTAATAATGCATGCTGAAAGCCTTGAAGAACAATGAAAGATTAAGTGATAAGAATTTCTTTGTATTTTATTAAAATTTTTAGAAATGGGTTAAAATTGCTACCAAGAGTAGTTACATGCTTTTCTTTACTTAGTTGATGGACAAAATCTACTGTCTCTGTCTGTCTCTGTCTGTCTGTCTCTTTCTCTTCCCTATTCTTGGGAGAATATCTTAAAATACCTTTTGTGTTCACAGTGTTCTTCCTATTGATGGTGATGTTTTATACTTGAACGTGATAGAGTTTGGCTACAGGAAACTATTGAGGTGTCATGTCTCATACTTTGGATGCTAAGGTTTTAGTGCCCTGGGCTGGTGGGCAGATGAAGCTAACCAGGATTAGTGGAACTAACCTGGATAGCCAACAAGTAGACACTCCATGGCACCCGGTAGATCCAGAGCTCAGCCATCTGGCCTCACAGAGTGCTCAATGCCTTAATTGTGGAGATAAGCAGGAACCCCAAGATGCTGTCAGAAGAACCCAAGAGCCAATTAGAGAAGTGAGCTGCAGTAAGAGATGGTTCTATAGGGTCTAGAATAACTTCAGAAAGAGGCCTGGAAATAGCTGAAGTGAGTATCAGGGCTGGGTTTGACAGTCATTCCATAGATGTACAAAGCAGAAGTCAGGCTGAGATGGGAGACCAGAGCATGTTACAACTCTATAGCCCAAGTACAGTTAAGAATGGGATGTTTGGGTACATGACTTGATGTGTTCCAGGTCCTGATGAGGGACAAGTGGGAAGCAGATATGCAGGAATCCGGAATATTCCCTTGCCTAAGCAGTTTCCTAAAGAAGATATTTGAAGTATTTACTTTATAATTTTTCTTTAAACTGCATATGTTTTCTGGAGTCTTCAGTCTATAATGTATCTTGAAAAAAAAAGAAACCATTTGGAATTGTGACAGCAGAAGAGAATGGTGAACTGTTTATTATATTAATACCAGTACTTGTGTTTCAGGGCAATTTTGATGGCAAGAACATCTTGTAATATTCTGACTCTGTATTTCAACTCACTAGAGAGGTCTTTCCTAAGGACTTATTAAAATGCATATATATTATTAATATTATATTAATATCTATTATCACATTAAATGGTCTCAAGTACAAGAGGGATTCTGTGGTTAAACTATTGTCTGTTACCAAGACACTAGCTTTAGGAATATTTGAGCAAATGTAGAGTTTAGTTCAGATGAGTATCAATTTTTTAAAAATCTTTTAATTATATACATATATATATATATATATATATGGTATGTGTGTGTACGCATGCGTGCTTGCATGTGTGCATGCGTGTGTGTGTGTGTGTGTATGTGTGTGTGTGTGTGTGTGTGTGTGTGTGTGTGCTGGGACTGACAGAGGCAAGAAGAGGGTGTCAGATTTCCTGGAGCTGGAGTTACAAGTAGTTGTGGCACACCCAATGTGGGTGCTGGGAACCCAACTTGTCCTCTGGAATAGGAGGAAGTACTCAAACCCTGAGTCACCTCCCCAGTCCCTAATTTTTAATATATTTATTTATTTGTGTATGTATGTGTATGATGTTTGCATGTGAGAATGCACATGTGCCATGTTACACACGTGGAGGCCAGAGAACAACCTCCATCTTGTTGGAGGCTGGTCCTCTCTGGGTCACTGCATTTCAGGCTAGCTGGTCTGTGAGCTTCCAGGGGATTCTCCTGTTTCAGCCTCTTACCTCACTGTAGGAGGACTTAGTTTACAAGCACACACCATTCTTTCAGCTTTCATATAGGTTTGTGAGGATCTGAGTTCACATCTTCAGGCTCGTACAGCAAGTGCCTTTACATACTGAGCTGTCTCCCCAGTTTGAATTTTATACCCCAAATGAGCTGTTGTACCCATTCAGTATCTTTTACAATATTTTCACAATGTTTTAATTTAAGATCACTATTGTCATTACAAAAGTAATATGCAAATCAAATAAAACAAAAACATCATAATGCTATGTCACCATCTGCTAGCCTCTTAGCATATATTCATTTAGATGTTTTGCTGTATGAATTTGTTAAACAAATAGTAATAGGTGATATGTGTTTATTTTAAATCTATTTTTGCGGTTAAAGATTTTTCCAGTCACAGGATTATTTTTTTATTTATTCTTTGACAATCTCATGCATGTCTATAATGTATTTTGATTTTGTTCACTGTCTGTTCCCTCTCATTTTGCTTCCTGCTTCCTCTGGAAACTTTCTTCTTTCTGCACTAAATCTTTGTCTAGAAATTAATCAATATACAAATTCTCGAACAATATTTGGACAGGTCAGTCTTGTCCAAATCCAAGATGATATCTGACTTTCTATCTCCTGAGTGTTGCTTGAACTAAAACAGTCCGTTTTTAGACAATGCTGACTTAAGAGATGAGGCTGTGCATCCTTCAGAAGGCGCCACATACTGGAGTGGTCTCATTGTTTCTCCTCCACACTCTTTAACACATTGTCCAATGTAAGTGTTTCTTAAAATGCAGAAGTGGGAGGCCGTCAGTAAGAGGACATTGTAGTCATCACATATGTCTTCAAGTTCCCTGCATTGCTGTGATGACACCCCTGTCTCCATCATGTGCATCCATGTTTATCCCTTTGACAGTGGCAAGAGACCTTAATGCTGCTGTGTGGCATTCTATGAACACCCAGTTTCTCATCAACAGTCCTCCTGCTGATTTCAGCATTAAATGACACTCTTTCGCCAGATAAATGGTTATAGTAGGGGCATGAAATTATAGTTTCTAAACCCATAATTCCTTTTATATTTGCTAATTAGCATTTTGCTTTTAAACATTTTTCCTATTTATCTTTCTCTCTTATTAAGCATAGATTCTTTTCACAAGCAATATAATCTGCATATAGTTTCCCCTCCTTCTACTCCTTCCAGTTCCTCTCTACCTCCTCTTCCATCCAGACCCACTTCATTTCTGTCTCTCATTAAAAAAGAACAGGCTTCTAGGAGATAACAACAAAATATAACAAAATAAAATATAATAAAATAAAATGAAAAACCATCATACTTGAAGTTGGACTAGAGAAGCAAACAGAAAAATAAGAGTCCCAAGAGAAGGCACAAGAATAAGAGGCCCACTTGTTTACTGATCAGCAGTCTTGCTGTGGGATGGTCTGTATGTGCTCTGATTGGTCAATACATAAAACACTGATTGGCCAGTGGCCAGGCAGGAAGTATAGGCGGGACTAACAGAGAGGAGAATTGAGAGAACAGGAAGGAGAGGGAGACACTGCCAGCTGCCACCGTGACAAGCAGCATGTGAAGATGCCAGTAAGCCACGAGCCACATGGCAAGGTATAGATTTATAGAAATGGGTTAATTTAAGATATAAGAACAGTTAGCAAGAAGCCTGCCACGGCCATACAGTTTGCAAGCAATATAAGTCTCTGTGTTTACTTGGTTTGGTCTGAGCGGCTGTGGGACTGGTGGGTGACAGAGATTTGTCCTGACTGTGGGCCAGGCAGGAAAACTCTAGCTACAGAGTCTCATTAAAGTACTAACTGCAAGCTATAGTATGTATGAAGAGGACCTGGTGCAGACCCATGCAGGCCCTGTGCTTGCTGCTTCAGTCTCTGTGAGCTCATATGAACCCTGCTTAGTTGGTTTAGAGGACCTTCTTCTCTGGGTCTCCTCTGTCTCCCCCATTTCCTTCTGCCTCTTCTGTGGGATTCTCTGAGCATTGAGGGGAAGGATTTGATAGAGACATCTCATTTAGAGATGTGTATTCCAAGGTCTCTTTCTCTGGTAATGTTTGACTGTGGGTCTTTGTGTTTGTTCCCATCTGCTGCAGGAAGGAGCCTCTATGATGATGACTGAATAATGTACCAATCTGAGTATAGCAAAATATCATTAGAAGTCATTTTATTGTTATTTTTTTTCTTGGTTTTTCGAGACATCGTTTCATTGTGTCACCTTGGCTGTCTTAGAACTCTCTATGTAGACCAGGCTGGCCTCAAACTCACAGAGATCCACCTGCCTCTGCTTCCCTAGTACCGGGATCAAAGGCTGCCACCACCACCCACAATCACCGCCTGCAACTTTTCCAGTTTTTTTAGATATTCACTTAGTGCTATGAACTTGACTCTTAGAACTACTTTCATTGTTTCCCTTAAGTTTGGTTATGATGTATATTCATTTTCATTTCGTTCTAGAAAATCTTTAATTTCTTCCTTTTTTTCTGTCTTGACCTATTTTTCATTCAGTAGAGAGTTGTTGGATTTTCATGAGTTTGTAAGGTTTCTGTTGTTTTTGTTGTTGATATCTGCCTTTAATCTGTAGTGGTCTGCATTGGATGCATGGAACAATTTTTTTTTTAATCTGTTAAGACTTGCTTTGGGTCTGAGTATGCTGTCAATTTTGGAGAAAGCTCCATGAGGTGTAGAGAAGAAGGTATATTCTTTTATGTTTGGGTGAAATGGCCTGTAAATATGTCAGGCCCATTTGGTTTATAACATCATTTCTCTGTTTAGTTTTTATCTGGATGACCTGTTCGTTAGTGAGAGTGGGATACTGAAGTCTCTCACTATCAGTGTGTGAGGGTCAATTTGTGATTTAAGCTGTAGTAGTGGATTTTTACAAACTTATGCCCTTGTGTTTATGGCATAGGTGTTAAGAATTGAAATGTCATCTTGGGGGATTTTTTCTTTGATGGGTATGAAAGGTTCTTCCCCATCTCTTTTGATTAGTTGTCTATTTTGTTAGATATTAAAATGACTACACCAGCTTATTTCTTATGTTCATTTGCTTGGAATATCTTTTTTCAATGCTTTTCCCTGAGGTAATGTCTATCTTTGATTTTGAGATATGTTTTTTGGATGCAGCAGAAGGATGGATCCTGTTTTTGTATTGATTCTGTTAATCTGTGTCTTTTTATTGGGGAATTGAAACCAATTATGTTGAGAGATATCAATAAGCAGTGATTATTTTGGTGGTGGTGGTGCTGATGCTGTGTGTGTGTGTGTGTGTGTGTGTGTGTGTGTGTGTGTGTGTGTGTGTGTGTGTCCCTTCTTTAGATTTTGCTGGTATGGGATTATTTATTCCCTGTGTTTTCATGGTTGTAGTTAACCTCCTTAGATTGGAGTTTTTCTTGTAGCACCCTCTGTATGACTGCATTTGTAGATAAATATTGCTTAGATTTGGTGTTATTATGGAGTATCTTATTTTCTCCATTTATGGTTACTGAGAATTTTTCTGGGTATAGTAGTCTGGACTGGGTATAGTAGTCTGTGGTCTCTTAGAACCTGCAGCACATCTGTCCTGGACCTTCTGGCTTTTAGAGTTTCCATTGAGAAGTCAGGTGTAATTTTAATAGTTCTGCCTTCTTATGTTACTTTGTCTTTTTCTCTTGCAGCTTGTAATAGTCTTTGTTCTGTATGTTTAATGTTTTGATTATTATGTGCTGTCTTAGTTAGGGCTTCTATTGATGTGAAGAGACACCATGACCACAGCAACTCTCATAAATGAAGACATTTAATTGGGGTGGCTCACTTATAGTTCACAAGTTTAGTCCATTATCATCATGGTGGGAAGCATGCAGGCAGACATGGTGCTGAAGAAGGAACTGAGAGTTCTGCATCTTGTACAGGCAATAGGAAGTGAACTAACTCACTTGGTGGTATCTTGAGCATAAGAGACTTCAAAGCCTGCCCCAACAGTGACATACTTCCTCTAACAAGGCCATACCTTCTCCAACAAAGCCACACCTCCTAGTAGTGCCACTTCCTTGGGGAACATTTTCTTTCAAACCACCACATGTGCCAAAGGAACTTTCTTTTCTGGACCATTCTATTTAGTATTCCGTATGCTTCTTGTAACTTTATAAGCATCTCCTTCTTTAGGTTAGAAAAATATTCTTCTGTGGTTTTGCTGGAAATATTTTCTTGGCCTGTAAGCTGGTTTTCTTCTCCCTCCTCTATTCTTATTATTCTTTGATTTGAACTTTTTATAGTGTCCCAGATTTCCTAGATGTTTTGTGTGAGGAAATTTTTTGATTTAACATTTTATTTGACCAATGCATCCATTTTTCCTATCATATCTTCAACACCTGAGATTCATCCTTCCATCTTTTGCATTCTGTTGGGGAAGCTTTCCTCTGTAGTTCCTGTTCTAATTCCCCAAATTTTCATTTCCAGCATTTCCTCAATTTAAGTTTTCTCCATCAATTCTACATCCATCTTCGGGTCTTGAACTGTTTTACTCATTTCCTTGTACTGTTTTTATTTTCCTGGATTTCTTTAAGTAACTTATTCATTTCTTCATACTGTTTGTGATTTCCTGGATTTATTTAAGAAATTTTCTTCATTTCTTATGGACCTCTATCATCTTCATACAGACTGTTCTTAGGTCTTTTGCTAGGCTTCAGTGGAGACATATTGTGATGGCTGTTATTGATCGTGTTTTAAGATGACATCTAGACATATGGGAGTGGGGTGATTGTAGGTCTGGGTGATGGTATGTGACTTTGCCTCTGATGCCTTGGTTTCTGCTTCCTCCCTGGACTTCAGGAAAGTGTGGTGGCTGTGTGCTGCCTATTAGAACATTTTCTGAGGACCTGTTTCGCTAGCCTGCTGAGCTGGTGTATTCTCAGGGAATGCCTGCTAGTATTGGAGACTAGGATAATAGGATGAGTTCACGGAAGGAAGGTTGGGGGAGAGCTCTGTGATCCGTAGGAGAAGGGGTCAGAGAGGAAAGGAGGACCACAGTAGCAGAGCTGGGGATGTGAGACCGAGGGGTTTGGATATGGGGGAGGTGTGGATCTGGAGGTGTGGATCCACAGTCAGCTTACTTGTTACCCTAGGAGTGCCTCTTGAGTTAGTAGGGCATACCTGCTGTGGTTGATGGCTGAGACAAAGCCACACATGGGAGGAAGGACATTAGAAAGGGAAGGTCTGTAGGATCCACAGGAGATGGGAACAGAGGGTCAGGGAAGGCTGCCACAGGTGTTCTGCAGCGGAGCTGGGGGTTGGATCTGGGGAGACAGACAACACTAACATTTTCTTTGAAATAGAGCTTTTCCTCATTCCGTGGGACCACTAGATTTCCTAAAACTGGTGGTTTTCAAGGTGATGACAGTTCAACAGCTCTTACATGACATGTTGGAGAAGTAGAAGCATCTTTTGAAAGAAGTCTTCTGATCATTGTCAAATGGTGTTTCTTTGGCATTTCCAGTGCCTCCCAGGCCATGTTAAAGTCTGTATATAGTCTAAGTCTTCTAACAAGACAATGAGGTTTAGGCAAGGACAACAGGAATCTTAAGTGGTTCAATATCTCGACAGGATCAGTCACGTTGGGAGTGACAGAGCTTGGAACTCAACTCAAATTGGTCAGACACCAAAATCCATACTTATTCTTTGACATATTTTTGGTGGATTTCCCTGAAAAACCAAATTCTGTTTATAATGCCATTTGGAATGTTTCCAGTTCATAAATGCTAGAAGAGGAAATTATGCTCAATAATTCTTCTGCGATCAAGCCTCCCATTCTTAATGTTTTTTCACAGTGTGAAGAAAACACAAACCTTCAGGATACTACCCGCTACCTCAAGCTTCCATTTTCCAAGGTCATCTTTCTTGGGAACAATAATCAAACCATGAAGGCCACAAAGGAGTCCTTTTGGATAACATCGTTTCTCTGCTCTACAAAACTCACCCAAAATGGTAATGCATGAAAGCCCTATACCTAAGGGATATATGATACCATTTTACTTGACAGCCCCCCACCCACCCAAGGGCATGTATGAACTGTATGTATTTTGCTAAGCATATTCAACAAGGATTAACGTATTTAAGAACTTTGCACTAGGAAAGTTATCGATCCTTTCATTTAGGATTTCTAATCAAATGAAAACAGTAGTGACCTCATGCATCCAATTTAATGACTTAAGAATTAACCCACTGTTGAAAGTTAAGTGTCAACTAACTCCTCAAATAACCTATTAAAAGCCAAGCTGCACTTAACACAAGAAAAGACGGAAGTGCCGCCACTTTCAATCTCTTGTTTTATAGCCCCATAAACAGTGCTAATTGAAGGCCTTAGGATAAAGCTTGTTTGTTGTTGTTGTTTAATTAGATGGATATTGCTTTTCTGGGTAGCATTGCTCTTTATGTCATTGATTGTTTAGCGAGTTATGATTAATAAAGCCAGTGCATCTCCTTGACATTTCCTTGTTGTAAAAACTGCATTTGTAATGAAAGAAGTAAATTAAACATTTTTAATTTTTCATAGTTGCCATATACAGCTTCTGGCTAGCACCCTGAATACTGTATTAATAAATTAGATGCGATATATTGAGAGGAATCACTTCACTACAAGATATTGTATTTCATGCAGCTCCTATATCTAAGTTTTTTTTTCTTGTATTATGGAACAGTGTGTGGAAAGAAATAGTTGTTTCAAAATGTAGTGTCAAAAAGGCAGCAAAACATAACACTATAGTAGTGACCCCCTTTTAATTCCCTCTCGGTAGCAAGGCTACCATATTTACCTAAGACACGAAGTTCTGTTGAGCTTTCCTAGACTTTACTAGTATTCAGTGTTTGATGGTTTAGCAAATCTGACCTCCTGACTTGACTCAATGACCTATAAATAAAGCATTTACCAAACCTCAGGTGTTTGCCGTGGGGGTTATGAAGATAATAAAATCAATTGGCTTCCCAGACAAAATTTATAGTCATCCTACATAGGGTATTTGTGTGCCTGTGTAGCTCTTCCTGTTAATTAAATGTCCTAACTGGGATGTTTCAGGATTGTATTTATTGGATATTGTTGCTGCAACAATCACCACAAACTTTCTGGCTTGAAGTGACAGAAATTTCTTATGGCTCAGGAGTCAGGTTTAAATCCCTTTCATGGTAATGATGCTGCATCTCTTCTAGAGGTTATAGAGGAAAGTCTTTTTTTTCCCCCTCATCTTTTCTAGTTTCTAGAAGTAATCTGTATTGCTAGGATCATGGACCCCTTTTTCTTCAGAAGCTGCCAGGGCAACATCTTCAAATTTCTCTAATTCTGACTCTACAAGTTTTTAAGGTCTCTCGTGATTTCTCAGAAATTTGAGCATATTACAATGTTTCTTTGTCAATATAAGGTAAACATACCATTTCTAGGAATTGGGATATAGACATATTTGAAGGTTGTTATCCTGCCTACCACTTAGGTAAACAATGATAAAATTGCCTGAATTTGCTTACAGTGTTAGAATTATAAACATAAGATAGGAGAAACCAGGTCCTAAAGACTCAAAACTGCTTCCTTATAAAACCAAGAGAAAATTTCATGTAAATAGCAAAAATTAACTATTCATGAAACCCTTATATTAAATGTCTGACTGTATATAAACCCTTATATTAAATGAAGATGGGATCAGTATTTTGAGGGGCTCCTGACTCGATGAGGCTACTGAAACATGCTTCATGACTATATTGATGTTGATTAACCTTGTCAATGTAAGTTAGCTCAGAGTGAGCCAAGAAATGAATAGTGTATTTCAAAAGATAGTTAGGGGTAGGGGGTCAATCTATCTTTCTGAGATTTGCATCCTACGTATACATCTCTATGTAGAAGCAAATTGGAATTAATTCCAGTTCCAAAGTGGAATTAAATTGGTGTGCATTCATTTTACTGGACTTGGAAAAAACACAAATTACATGTCCATTATAATTGGACACTTAGCAAATGATGTGGTCTCAAGGAGTAGTCTCAGAGCAGATCTGCACTCAGGGTTCCTGGTAGGTCTGCCTGTTCTTGCTGTGTGGAATCCAGCATTGTTCATGGCTAGTGCTCCAAATCCAGACCACTCTGCAAATGTTTCCTATGGACAGATCAAGTAGATTCTTCAAACTTCTTTACAGGAATAGGAGGCTAGGGATGGTGGTACACGCCTGTAATCCCAGCACTTGGGAGGCAAAAGCAGGTGGATCAAGAGTTCAAGGTCTTCCTTGCCTACGTAATGAGTTCTAGGCCAGCCTAGGCTACATGAGACCATGTCTCAAATACACAGATACACACACACACACATACACACACACACACACACACACACACACACACACACACACACACACACACATACACACACACACACACAATTAGTGAGGAGTAATTACATCTTCATTTATACTTAGTAGGCTATATGCAAAGAGTATACTTAATATGTACTCCTTAAATAGAGTGTAGAAAACTAATCATTTCAATGGTGGAGCATTTCTCCTGATTTCCATCTAGCATATTTTCAGATGAATGAAGCAGACCTAGGAGATGACAGTTTTACCTTAACTCTGAATACGGTATGTACACAATTGATTACAGCTGCTAAGGTGAGAACCTGGACCCTGATAGTCCTAACAAATTAGGCTTGACCACCTGTTCCCAGTAACCCAGTATACAGAAAAATTAATAGTGGAAAGGAGATTTATTCAATGCAGCCACATTGGGGATAGGAACAAATTAAAGATCTGGTGAGCTCCCGAGTCTGACTTTAGGGTGCTGACGTGAGGCTTGGGTTTAAGGAGAGAGCACATGGTGTACTTAATTGAGTGATCCCAGGCAAGGCGTGGTCCTTTCCGTCATCATCGTTTCTGCTTTAGTCTCTCTTGCAAGATGGTGTAACAAGTTGTCAGAACTGCGAGGAATCCCTTCCTGGGAGGCAAGTTTCTCCTCTGGGTGGAGGAATCCCTTCCTGGGAGGCAAGTTTCTCCTCTGGGTGGCACCAGACTTCCAGCCTTTTTTTTTTCTCCCAGGATGAGACTTGAAGGGAAATGCCAGTTTCGTAGGGGCCATTGTTTTAGTCGTCTGATAGCTGAAGAAAAGATACAACTATGTTTAGGGTACCTCCATTTCCATGAGGATGATCACACAGACAGACAGACCTCGTTTGATCTATAGTTCACTGCAGGATGATCAGGCCTCATCGAGATTCATCAGCCTGCTTCCAGGAAAGACGGCAATGTCTGGAATCCTGCAGTCAGTTTTCTGGCTCTGTTCATGAGGTCTTATACCCAGTTCCCCACTATGACCTGGGAAGTGCTCTTCCCTCTCCACATGGCTTGGGGCTCTGCTCCCTTCAGTTGCCCCTACTTTAAACAAATGGAAGGAAGAGTCAGGACACAGGATAAGAGCTGGGATGGGGGTAGAATGGGAATCGAGGGGAGACAGCAGGAAAAAATACATTGGGAGACTTCAGAAGAGAAGATGCCAGGGAAGGATGGCATCCGCAAATTCGATGCCAGAGGAAGGAGAGAAAGAAAAAACAACCACCCAGGAGAGTAACAGAGCCCTGTGGGGCCTTTGTGGAGTTCACTCTGAAATATAACCAGTCAGTTTTCAAGAGTTCACTTATGTTGCAGGGTATCTGAGTTATTACGAATGTTAAACAATTTGTGGGTTTCTTTAATGAACTCAATTATAAATTTGTATTTTGAAATCAGTTCCTTCAACTTTTCTCCATGTTTTCATTTCAAATCCTCTTTCTCTCTGTTTATTGTAGACAAACATCCCTATTTGGTACAAGGTTCAGTGTGTAGTGAGCAGGAAGTTTTGGATTGGGTGATATTTGCATATCCGTGAAATATTTGGAGGAGGAGACCCAAGTCTAAACACAGGATTCACTCGTGTCTCATGTGTACCCCATGTACATAGCCTGAAAGAGTTTTATACAACGTTCTCGGTGCCGGCATCTTGGCTGCCCCATTGTGGGAGGACAGTGATCATATGGTTCTGGGAGGACAGTGATCATATGGTTCTGTGAGGACAGTGATCATATGGTTCTGTGAGGACAGTGATCATATGGTTCTGTGAGGACAGTGATCATATGGTTCTGTGAGGACAGTGATCATCATATGGTTCTGTGAGGACAGTGATCATATGGTTCTGGAGTTTAGAGTGTTTCAGAGTTTTGCTTTTCATATTAAGAATCCTTGATTTGCAATGGAATTTTCACTCTTAAGTCCTTCTTTTCAAAACGGAGTGAACAAGACATTCCAAGACAAAGCCAGATTTAAACAATACTTATCCACAAACCTAGCCCTACAGAAAGCACTAGAAGGAAAATTCCAACCTAAGGAAGTCCTTCTTTTCAGTTTTCCTCTTGACTATGGCTTTGGTAGACTCTCTTCTTCTTTTCTGCAGCTAGCCCTTCTCACCTTAACTACTTTGGTTTCACAGAGTTTGGAATCATTGGTTGTTGTACTTGTTTCCTTGTTGGTCTTTCTGTCTTTCAGCAAGTCCCATGTGGGTTCATCTTGAAAGCAGAGCTTTGAAGTGAATATTTTGCTATTCAATACGGAAAATCCTCTCTGGCCCATCTCTTGGCTTCTGAGCACAGAGACTAGCCCTGACAGGTTCCTCTGCCCCATGCCTTCCCTAGCTTAGAAGTTCTTACTGTCCTTATTGACCTCCAGATGCCACCATCTCCTGATCCTTTGGAGACTAGGGAAGCTTAGGCCATGATGTCACCTCCCTGAGATAGTTTAAATTCTGTCCAAGAAAGATGGGGCCAAAGTTTGTCCCTTTTCGCCTTGAAAGGCCGATTGAAACATGAATCTGCCTGTCAGTTTCAGAAGGTAACTGGAAGAGGTCGGGCTGTCTGTCTGCTTGTTCATAAGTTGTGGTAGAAGATGACCTGGAAAGCCAGAAACAGGCACTCTTAAGTCCCAAGATTCACTGGATGGTCTGCTAGCACATTGGGCTTGTTGTCACAGTACACTGACAATGTGTGGCTGAGGTTTGAGTTACTTACAGTCAAGAAGACCTTCATTGCTGGTTAGGATCGGTTGCTAGGAAGAGTGTTTGTTTTTAGATGTCTAAGCATGAATCAAGCTGGTTCCTACCTCCTGGAACACTCTTACTAGGAGGTGGCAGAAAAATGTCACAGTGCATATCTGGTGGCTGCGTACACTTCTCTAAGTACTGAGAATACAATTGGGCCACGCTCAGCTCTATTTTCTTGGAGTTTACAGTCAAGTTGGGGCATAGAAAACTTCAGGCAAAAGATAAGTAAGTGCTTCTGTGAGGCAGGAGCATGTGGAAGGGATGGGGAGCCTTCCTGGACAACACCATCTACAGGGAGAATTGAGCAGTGAGCAGGAGCCCTGGGGGGTAGGAGAGATAATTAACATACTCTTAAGTAAATGCCCTCCTAGAGCACAGAGGCTAGTCCCAGTGTGGGGGAGGGGTAGGCAGTGCATTTAAGAAGTCACTTTTAACAGTAGAGCGCGTTCATGAGAGGGGCTGTTCTCTATAAATGCAATTAATCTTCTTTTTCTGTTTGAAAAGGTGATATGCTTGATCTTTTGAAATGGAGAACCCACCCAGACAAGATAACAGGCTGTCTCTCTAAGTTAAAAGAAATCGATGGCTCGGAGATAGTAAAGGTAGACTCTGCTTCCTTACACTGGGAAACTCAGGACCTCTGGTAGGAGGGGAGTGTGGCCTACTCATGTGCCGTCTTTCACTTCTTTAATCCACAGTTTCTACAAGACACACTGGATACACTGTTTGGAATATTAGATGAAAATTCCCAGAAATATGGCTCTAAGGTGTTTGATTCTTTGGTAAGTTTACATTTTCTTAATAATATTACAAAAAAAAAATTGTGCCTTCCAATCTTGACTTTAGGAAAGCTGTTTCAGAAATGACCACTTGATAATGGAAGAGTTGATTTACTTGTTTATTTTTAACAGACAAAGAAATGACTGGCATTTGGTTTTATAAAACTCAATTTTCTTCTTAGGTCCACATAATAAATTTGCTACAAGACAGCAAGTTCCATCATTTTAAGCCTGTCATGGACACTTACATCGAGAGTCACTTTGCTGGGGCACTTGCATACAGGTAGGCCCTTTAGCTTGTTATTGGCTTCGAAACTGCCTTATACACTTGCACTAAAGCCTAAGCAGCTGCATAGGAAGACATAACTATAAGGAAATAGAGGCAGACAGGAAGCTCAGCTACCAAACCCTGTCCTCCCTCCTCACTCACTCCTGCCCAATGGCTATAACTTATTTTGATTAAAAGGGAAAAAAGAAGAGCTTCCTGAAGTCTGTTCCTTAACTTAGTGCCTTTCTGCTCATCTCCACGTCACCTGGTGTGCTTTGGTCTAAGATGTCAAGGTTCTTCTCAGTTTTGCCTGTAGGAGTTCTATTTTTATATTGCACCACCTTATATATGGCTTAGACAATTATGAATGGAAAACAACCTTTGCCTTCATCCCTTTTCCAGGTCCTTTATTCAGCTATTAATGTTTACAGAGTGCCTTTGGTGCTCTAATGGACAGACCTGGTCCCTGGCCTCAAGCCGTTTAGTATTGAAGTCTACTGTTAGATAGTAGCTGCCTCTTTTTTCGCCAGCTTGGGTTATGTAAGTAAAGCAAAGGACGATGAGTAATGTCCTCCTTCAGCTCTGCCTGCCTTCAGAAAGCCTTGTTAATAATCGCCGCAAGGCAGCTGCACACCAGGCCTTATACATTGTCTTCTTATGTGAAGACTTGTTTCCTAACCAGTGGAATTGGGATTATCTAAATGGAGTCCAGCCAGCTAACTGTCCATGCATAGGTTTTGTGTTTGTTCGTTTGTTTGTCTTTCCACCATTTAAAAAAAGAGAGAGAGGAGGAGGAGGAGGAGGAGGAGGAGGAGGAGGAGGAGGAGGAGGAGGAGGAGGAGAAAAAGCTACTACTGAACTGTTTCCTAGAAATTAGGAACTAGCCAGCATTTATTTCAGTGAAACTGTAATCTTAAAAGTTGTGAGTTGTTGTTTATTTTTAGTTTTGTTTCTTAAAATAAGGTAAAATAAGCCAGTAACAAGAAAGCAGCTTTCTCTTCTAGAAATGGCTCCTTTGAGGCATGCTTTCACAGTCAGCCTTATTCTTCTCATGGTGAGAAAGTTGGCCTGATAGATGCAGGGGTGTGGCTTGTAGTGGACCAGTTTGGCTTCATGCCCCTCTCACCTCTTACCTGCAGCTAAATAGTCACCCTTGCAGTGGTCAAGGGGTTGGGAAGGAAGGAATCCCAATGAGCAGTTGTCCGAGACAGCTCCTGACAGCTCTAATTCTGGGGGCAACAGGACACCTCCAGACTGAGGGCAATCTGGGTGGACAGAGTGTGTTTCCATCTTAAGTTTCAAAGCAGTTAGTGATGCTGACCTGAAGTTTCAATAAAGTTATCTCAGAACAGCCTGGCAGGAGAGTGAGACCTTACGGAGAAGGAAGTGTCTTCCTGATACACGCGCATGTCACGTTTATCGTCATTTAACTGAGAATTAGCTGTTCTGCAATCTGCGCATTTCTCCTTGTGCTTTAGAGATCTCATCAAAGTGCTCAAGTGGTACGTGGACAGGATAACGGAAGCGGAGCGGCAAGAACATATCCAGGAGGTGCTGAAGGTAATAACACGCCGTTGAGAGCTGATAGCAGAGTCCACAAAGCTGGTGCATGGTGATTGCAGACTAATTGCTTTCTTCTGCACAGACAGTAATTGGTGATGATATATTACTGACATTCCAATTCAAGGATCTTAATCAGTTCATGGCTGCTCCAGAGCTGATGAAATTTGAAAGGGACTTTGCTAGGCCTGTCCACTGGAACGTGATGGGGATTGAATCCTTGCTTCTCTGGGTTCCTGTCACTGGAGATGACATCCAGGATGGACAGGAGAAGTGGGGACATGAGAAAAGACTGCAGATGAGCAGCTAATTAAACTTGAAAGGTTCTGCCTGCCTCATACACATGACAGCTCTGAGAACACTTTATCTCAAGTTTTAAGCGACAATAGGGTCACCTAACAGGGATCAAAATGAAGATACCCGAGGCTTTACCGGGTCTCATAATTTAGTAAGTCCCACATCTCTGGACCCAGTGTACTGAGCCAACAGTCATGTTAACATGACCTTCCGGCATGTTGAAGAACACAAATTTCCCAGCTCCCAAATTCCTTTCCTCTCCTTCCTACCCCTTTCCTCCCTCTCCCTCTCTCTGCATGAGATAGGGTCTCATTAGTAGCCCAGGAGAGACTCGAACTCTCAACCCTCAAGTGTAACTCTCTTAAGTAAAGAACACAGATTTGGGGCAAGGGATTTAATTTAGTAGTTATGTGCTTGCCTAGCAAGCATGAGGCCCTGGGTTCATCCCCAATACTGCCACAGAAAAAAATATAAATTCTTAAAGGGATTTCCTAGCTCTAGCAGTCCCCGGTTCATACTGAGACTACTCTATGCGGTGTCAGTGGATAAATAGATAGTGCATACATAAAGTTTTATGCATATATAAACAGGACTTTTCTTTCATTATCAATTTATTCTCTTGGTCTGCTTGAAAATAAAATGCTAAGTGGCAAATCACTTTTGAAAGTAGTCATCTCTTCATCAGCTAAATTAAAAAAATAGCTATTTGAAGATCAAAAATATTCAGTGTTTCTAACTTCAGAATTATAAAGAATTTTTAACATGTTTTGCTTCTTTGGCATCAAAGAAGAATGGCTTTTCCCCTCTAAGTGCATATCATTCAAAAATCTCACTGCGCCTCCAGTTTTTGGATGAATTATTTAAAAGTCTAACACTGTTCTATGATTTTTTTTTATGCTATGTCATTGTTACATAAATACTCTCAGAGTCCTTTGAAGCTAACTTTCTAACATTTTTTTCCAAGGCACAAGAATACATTTTTAAGTATATAGTTCAATCCCGAAGGCTGTTTTCCCTTGCCACGGGTGGGCAAAATGAAGAGGAATTCCGCTGCTGCATCCAGGAGCTCCTTATGTCTGTCCGCTTCTTTCTTTCACAAGAGAGCAAAGGGGCTGGAGCATTATCTCAGTCACAGGTAATTGTTTTCCGTCTCTGCAGACTGGAAGAAAACTGCAGCTGCAGTTTGTGTTGTTTCACACACCAGCTGCATGTGTAGCCTGGCCGCCTTTCCCCTGGAGCTTCACCACCACCGGGTTAGACATTGAAGATCCTGGCACTCTAAGCACCAGCCAAACAGAAGCAGCTCCATCCCTAGATCCCACTCTAGGGTAGATGCTACTTGCGTCAGCCATGCTTTGTAACCCGAATCTTAAAAGGTCTTATTAATAAAAACAAACCTGGAGCCAGGTATTGGGGTGAACACTGAAAGATCAGAGAGACAGAACAGGCCACAGCTAACCTCACCTCGCCAACTTCTCAGCCAATCCTGTTTCCTCAAACTGGAAGCCTCTAAGTCCTCATCCGGAATGAATCTCAGTGAACTGCTGCTAAAAGCCTAAAAGCTTAACCAGGCTTTAGTTCCTGGTTCTCATGCCTTGTATACCTTTCTGCTTCCTGCCATCACTTCCTGGGATTAAAGGCATGTGTCACCATGCCTGGCTGTTTCCAGTGTGGCTTTGAACTCACAGAGATCCAGATGGATCTCTGCCTTCGGAATGCTAGGATTAAAGATGTGTGTGCCACCATTTTCTGGCTTCTATATCTAGTGGCTGTTCTATTCTCTGACCCCAGATAAGTTTATTAGGGTGCACAATATATTTGGTAACACAATATCGCCACAGTGCTTCCCTTTACCAGAACACACACCCTCAACTGGGGGACTGAATTTCACTAGAGCCAATCTGTCCTGGTTCTTTTCCTTCAGCCTCACACTGCTTTTTTATCTATCAACTTGAGAATCATTCTTTGGATTCTGCTGAATTCTATGTTGCTTTCTTTTTATCTTACCTGCTGTGATCTTCCTGGGACTGATGGTCTAAGACCAATGCCAAGTCCATGCTGCCAAATTCTATGACTGGCAGTAGTCTAATGTGTGTGTGCTTGGGATGCACATCTGCACCAATTTGTTGTTGGCTGTTTTCTTTTGAGACAGGGTGTCATGTGACCTAGTCTGGGCTCCATCTCTCAAGGGCTGGGATGGCAGATAGGCACTAGCATGCCTGGTTCTGATTTTCTTTTTGTATTTGTTTTTGGTCCTTTATTATTGTGTTTTAAGTTCAGGATCCATCTACATTCAAAATAGCATCACCTTTAATGCATTCCAAGAGACAATTCTTAGTATGTCTTGCTATAATTTCTCAATTCTTCTTGTATATTTTTAATTCTGATGGCTTGCTTAAAACCTGTCAAATGGAGAAGCAGCCTCCCACCATCCCCTGGAAACTTAAAAGCTTTGAGAACTAGAGCTTAAAATTGAAGATGAGACCAAACTGGGTCTTCCAGTGTTGATGTAATTTCGAGTCATGTGGCATGTGGAAGGCCTCCCATACAGTGTCCCAGGACCAGAAGTCACAGTCCCCTGATTACAGCACTGTGCTTTTCCTGACTGTTCAGGCAGCTAGTCTTGTCATTTTCTTCCTTACAGATATGGACTTATCTTCCATCTGGGCCAGCATATAACACAGGCTCTTTTAAATGTCATTCTGTACTCTAGAGTTAACAGTACAATCAGTATCAGAGAACTTGCCAGAGACCTCCAATGCAAAGATCTACCTTGCCAGACCTGACTTGCAGCAGTTAATAATTTAAGAAGAATCCAGTAGGCTCACCACATATTCCTTAGAGTTCTCAGAATTTGCTGCTGCTACAAAAGTCTTTGTGATTAGAGTTTCACCCTGAAACATTTCTTAGCCATTTTTTAATCGCAGAGACCAGGTACCTTTAATTGCTATGGTTCTGCAGGGGGCAGCAGCCTTGCTGTTTCTACAACATTCTGAGTTTCATTGCTCTTGGTTTTCAGAGTTCTGTTCCACAGTCAAGCTTTAAAGACTACTTTGACTGTTATTCTTTAAGTATATAAAGTTTCTGAATGTGCTAATAATCCTACTCAAGTCATTCTCTACTTTGTATGCTGTTTATTTATATATGTTGCTGTGATGGTTTTCGTTTTAGTTTGATGCAAAGTCAGAGTTAATGTAAGATTATGAGAGATTGGTTTCTAACTTTAATAAACAGAAGTAGCACTGGCTCCCCCAATATTTTGCTAGTAAGGTTAATAACACGTTTCTTCCCATACCAAGTTCACTGTTGACCCTACACTGCTCTTCAAAAAAGTAGGATGGCAGTAATTTGGTTGATGCGGCATGTTAATTTTCTGTTGACACTGACATACCTTAGCTTGATGGATTTAAACAGAATTTATTTATTGGGTTCCAGTTTTCTTGGTCAGGAGTCTACACAGGCTTGGTTGATTTTTTTTTTTTTAAGAGTTGCCCAAATTCAAAATCAGGACTTGATTGCTTCCTGAAGCCTTTGGAAAAGAATAGGAACTTTCAGGCTGTTGGCAGAAATTTGAAGGCCACCAGTGAAGGCTGGAGGGATGGGAGGTGCTCTGTCTTCTGGAGGCTACTGTGAATGTTTTTCACATATGGTTGCTTCAAATCCAGCGGCCATATGCTGTGCTGTTTCTCTACTCAGAATCTCTCTAGGATTCCTGCAACTAAATAAAACAACAACAACAAATGCAAAAAAAAAAAAAAAAAAAAAGACAACAAAAAAACCCTAAAGGTTTGTTTGTGACTAGGTCAAGCCCACCTGTATTATCTCTGTATTTAAGAGTCAGATGAGTAGCATCCTTCATTTTTTTTCTGTAGAATCCTTTTTGCAATGTAACATAATGTAATTGCAAAGCTACCAGGGACAAAGGGCATGGTCAGTCATCTTAGAATTGCATCTACCTCATCAGAGCCAAGGATCCCACTGCCCCAAGTTTCTAGACTGTGTTAAAAGGAGAAACTTACTTTACAGGCTTGACTTTGTGGGAGTCTTTCCCATATGAGTTACAACACAAGGCACACACTGATTTGCTGGAGGCAAAGGCACCTTCTCAGCACTCATCAAGTAGGGATTGATCCATGGGCCAAGGGATTGCTACCCAATGGGTCTGCTCCTCAGTGGGCCAAGGGATTGCTACCCAATGGGTCTGTTCTTCAGTGGGCCAAGGGATTGCTACCCAATGGGTCTGTTCTTCATTGGGCCAAGGGATTGCTACCCAATGGGTCTGTTCTTCAGTGGGCCAAGTGATTGCTACCCAATGGGTCTGCTCATCTTAGGCCTGGTAGGAAGATTCATTTATTCCTCCTAGCCAAAGCCCAACTTGACTTTCCTGGATAGCCCTCCCTTGGACAGTCAGTACCTAGAACCAACTCAGCTGGTGTTGCCCTGGATCTCTATTTCCCATTCTGTGCACTGACTCCTGCCCCAGAATCTCCTGGAAAAGAAGATGAAGGACAGAAGGAGTAAAGGCCTGAGACCTTACTGCAAATTCCTTGTAATTATTTTTCTCTATTTGTCTCAGGGCCTTGGAAGGTCAAAACAAAACTGTACTTTAATTTTTATTTTCAATAATAGCTTAGCTTGTCCCATTGCAGCTGGCTTCCTGCCCTTATCATAAAGTCCTTTTGCTTTATGCTTTTTAGTGGTCATATATAAAGGTTCCTTACATTTCAGGCACATTCAGACCATTTTTGGAAGTAAAGAAGTATAATAAAGAATTCAGGAATATATTAAGGGATAACTGAGGAAGATAATTTGAATTTCATAATTAGAAAGATAGACTCATTGATTTTTTTATTTTATTTTTATTGATTTTTACACCATTTTTGTGACTCAGTTCTTTGCAGAGTATAAACTGAAGATTATATAGTCTTTAGCAGAGAATACCAAGTTATTCATTTTAAGAATATTCAAGCCAATGAATAATTTTTGAGGAACAAGCATGACATTTTTATTTAGAAAGAGAAATAAATCAAAATAAAATACATTTGAGAGTAGGAGGGGGTGTGGCTGTAGCCCAGTTTGGAAGACTGCTTGTCAGGCTTGCACTAGCAAAGCTTGGTTCTACCCTCAGGACCAGTAAGAATGGATGTAGTGGTACACACCTGCCATCCCAGCACTTAGAAGTGGAGGCAGGAGGATCAGAGGAATTCAAGGTCATTTTTAGCTACATAATAAGTTTGAGAATAGCCCAGCCCGCAATGATGCCCTGCTTTTAAAAAAACTTATTAAAAAGTTAAAATTGGGGTTGGGGATTTAGCTCAGTGGTAGAGCACTTGCCTAGCAAGTGCAAGGCCCTGGGTTCGGTCCTCAGCTCCGGGAAAAAAGAAAATTATTTTCAAAAAATATATTTTTATTAATTGCCAGATAGTGATATACACTATATGGTTTCTGTAAATGCATTGAGTCCTATATGTTAAATCTATAATCTTTAAGGGTAAAGAATCCTAACTTTTATATCTTGTTGATAGCTTTAGCATTAAGAACAGAGTTTGGCTCTTCTGGATACTTTGTACTGCACTGACTGAACACTAAACTTAAAAGGCTTGAATTTGGTTCTGTGTTTGCAACTTCAGAACATGTTCACTCCAGCACACAGTGACAGGCCATCCTGGCGTATTAGAATACGTGGTCCTCCCTCCTTGGGCAGATGTAAGGTTGATGGCTCCATTGCCTCCCATCTCTGGGCTTTGCACAGGCTTCCCTGTGATGTTTGACCTTAACCCAGTTGATTTGGGGTTTTTTTTTTCTTTAGGTTATGCCTCTTGGCATTTGATGATCACATTGATTTTTTTCCTCTAAAAAATGATAAATGGATTTGTTTTCATTAAAAATTGTTTATGATCTTTAAATACTTGGAGCAATGTGAGGAATTCTTCTAGTGATCTGTTTATTACAGCTGTGAAAAGCTTACAGGACAAAATGACTTCCCAAAGTCACAGTGCTGATTAGAAACCAGGCTGCTGCATATAGCCAAATTCTCTTGTTCTGGCCAGGATTTCCTCCCAAATCACAAACCAAATGCCTTAGGGAATTGGTATGTCTGGCTTCTTAAAGGGAAATGAGATTTAAATGAGCAGTTCAGAAAATTTCTCCAAAAAGAAATGTAATCTCAGAGACCAGAGCTCCGGACTCAGCTGTGCGTGTTCAATCATGCTATGTTTTCCTGGTTCTGTGGGGTAGACCAGTTATCTTGCTAATGTCAGTGATTTTCCAAAAGGTCGCCAGTCTTTATTGTGTTCTTCCTAAAAACCTTTTCTACTCTGTCACACACTTTTGTTTTGGTTTAAATTTTTGCCCGTTAGCTTTAAGTGACAGAGCTGATGCTCATTTTCTTTCTCCTTAAGATACCATGATAGAGAGAGACTTCATGGTGATAGGGAGAAACTGGGTGCTAGGGAAGTTCCCAGGAATCTGAAAGGATGACCCCAGCTTAGGCTACTAGCAATAGTGGAGATTGTACCTGAGCTGGCCTACCCCAGTAATCAGATCAGTGAATACCCTAACTGTCATCATAGAGCCTTCATCCAGTAACTGATGGAAGTAGATGCAGAGTTCCACAGTCAAACACTAGGCGAAGCTCCAGGAGTCCAGTTGAAGAGAGAGAAGGGGGATTCTATGAGCAAGGGACATCAATTTCATGATGGGGAAACCTACAGAGACAACCAAACCAAACTAGGGAACTCATGAAATTTAGATCAACAGCTGTGGAGCCTGCATGGGACTGGGCTAGGCCCTCTGCATAGAGAGACAGTTGTGTAACTTGATCTGCCCCCTGGCAGTAGGATCAGAATCCATCCCTGGTGTATGCGATGGCTTTTTGGAGCCCACTACCTATGGTGGAACACCTTGCATAGCCTTGATGCAGGGGAAGGGGCTTGGACCTGCCCCTACTGAATGTATGTATGTAAAATGAATAAAACATTTATTAATAAAAAAAGAATGTTGTAACAATTCTTAAACTTGGTGACATGTTACGTCTTTTTTTTTTTTTTTTTGCATCTATAATTCATTTAAACTCCCCGTTTGTTTTAAGGCTGTGTTCCTGAGCTCCTTCCCAGCTGTGTACTCAGAACTGTTGAAGCTCTTTGATGTCCGGGAAGTGGCCAACTTGGTACAGGACACTCTGGGCAGCCTGCCGACCATCATGCATGTGGATGATTCCCTACAGGCAATTAAGCTTCAGTGCATCGGCAAAACCGTGGAGAGCCAGCTCTACACCAACCCAGGTATGGTGGTGATTCTCTAGAGTAAAACACTCTGTCTAGAAAGCCTTTCTTCATATCTTGTAGCCAATGGTCAAAGAAGCAATTAAAAATGAAAAGTACTTTCCCAAAAGCATGATAATTTGGATGAGAAATGTAGGTATCAGTTAGATATAAAAGTGTGGCTGACAAATTGTCATCTCTAGACTGAATAGGCCAAGCACAGTAGCTCACAACTGTAGTTCTAGCTACTTAGGAGGCTGAAGCGGGCGGATCCAGAAGTTGAGGAATAGCCTAAGCAAAGTACAGGTAGGGAGACCCAATGACAAAAGGAAGAAGGGAATGGGGAGGGCACTGAGTAAGTTATTGATTGTAATCACAGCTAGTGGTAGTATGGGCGTGGCTCCCCTGCCCACCTTGTAGATTTCCTGTTATATGATCAAGAGAAAAGCAACCTTTTCCTTCTGAGATTCCTATAGGGTACCTGATATGATCCTGTTTGTCTAGTTTTTGCGGTGTTCACCTTCTGTTTGTGACTTAGTCACTGTTCTGTTGCTGTGAAGAGATAACCACAATGTTGGCAACTCATTTTTAAAAAGTACATTTACTTGGGGTCTTGCTTGCAGTTTCATAGGGTTGTGGAGTCCATGATCATCATGGTGGGAAGCATGGTGGGAAGCAGGCAGGCATGACTGTAGGTGAGAGCATACATCTTATGCTCAGTGAGCAACTGAGACTGGGCCTGAGGTGGGCTTTTGAATCCTCAAAGTACACCCCAAGTGACACACCTCCTCCAACAAGGGCCCATCTCCTAATCCTTCCTGAACAGTCCAACTGGGAACCAAACATTCAAATAGATGAGCCTCAGGGGCCATTCTCATCCAAACCACTGTAGTTTGTGTTCTGAAAGTGTACAGAAGTTCTTTGTATTCTTGGTTTTTTATGTTATGCCAACACCAAGCAATCATTACCAGATGGATTTTGCTATACTAGGTATCACTAAATTATGTTGCTTCTTGGTTTTTTTTTTTCCTGAAGAAATAATGAAGTATTCATCTTATTTTAAAATTAACTTGAAGAAGTTTCCATCAGATTCACCAAGTAAAAAGTTTTTAAGATAGATTCTATCTGGAATAATTTTTCTATTTTAATGTTATGCAAATATATAATATCAAAGATACTGAAAAATACATAATTTTATCATAAAACATCTTAAGCATACAGATAAAATAAAGCATATAAGTAAATCATAAACAAATCTTAACATCAAGTATTTGCTTTAGGTCTTTTATTAAGAAGTTCATCCTTTTATATTTTCTTAGCTGGGCACGGTGGTGCACACCTTTAATCACAAGACTCAGGAGGTAGAGGTAGTAGGATCTCTGAGTTCAAAGTCAGCCTGCTCTTCAGAGCAAGTTCCAAGACAGCCAAGGCTACACAGAGAAACTCTATCTTTAAGAGAAAGAGAGGGGGGGTGAGGGAAAAAATGAAAGGAAAAAATTAATCGCTTTCATGTTATATTTTCTTTATAGAAACTTCCAGAATATCAGATTCTGGGTACTATTTTCTGGTCCTTTACTATAAGATTGGCTGTGTGACTTCTCCCACAATTTCATTTCCTTTCATCTTTACATAGCATGGTGCTTGCCACTCTTTCAATTAATTTTTGAACTGATATGATATTTTTGTTATTCCATGCTGAGATATAGCCTGAGTCCATACATTTTACTTTTATATAATAATAGTTTACTAGCTTAATATATCATCATTCATTTTATTTGCCTGTCTTCTATTTTTCCTTTTGCTGAAATCAATAATGCTTCAATCAATGTAAAAGAAAATTCCATCTTTTGATTTCTCTTGATTAAAAGAAAAAAATCATATCATCCTAGAGCAATGGTTCTGAACCTGTAGATCGTGATCCTTTTGAGGTCAAATAACCCTTTCATAGGGATTGCCTAAGCCTATCAGAAAACATAGATATTTACATTACGATTCATTACAGTAGCAAAATTACAAGTCATGAAGTAGCAACAAAATAATTTTATGGTTGGGGATCACCACAACATGAGGAACTATATTAAAGGGTCACAGTGTTAGGAAGGTTGAGAACCACTGATCTTAGAGAAAAGATTTCTTTCAGGTAGCTTCCAAACTCTGTTTCTTAGAACTAACTGAAGGGTTATGTTTCTGCAGTTGGGGACTCTTCTAGGGTTAGGAGCAGAGGTGTGGAATGGACAGGAGCCAACCAAGTCCCTATTTCATTCCAGGCATCAGCTCTGTTTTCCCCAAACTAAGGAAGGTTGACTCCTGTCTCATAGGATTGTGATTTCTGCCATATGCTCATATACTGACCAGATGATTCTTCATTAGTTAAAGTCCTACACTAAAAGGTCAGCTACCAGCCTGGTCTCCAAAGCGAGTTCCAGGAAAGGCGCAAAGCTACACAGAGAAACCCTGTCTCGAAAAAAACCAAAAAAAAAAAAAAAAAAAAAAAAAAAAAGGTCAGCTAATGTCATCAAAATAGGTTTCCAATGGTAAAGAAATTATTTGAGAGGATTTTATTCATTCCACAGACCCAGTTCCTTTGGATTCCTGACCTTCAATGAACAAAACAGAAAAGGCAAGATCAGAGAGCTTTTTAGGAAAAGAAGCCAACACAATCCAGAAGTTAAGATAATCAGGTCTCTGTATAAGTGGGTGAGGATGTTTGCTAAGGTAACTCTGGAGATGTTCTGCAGGGTCTGTGCCAGGGCCCTGGAGGAGAGGCCCAGCGCCAGGATCAGGAAGTGGATAGTTGTGCCATACGGCATGGGGGAGGTAGAAGAGCTAGGAACCCTGTGGGCCCTTGCTATGGGCCCACTCCCCTCGGAGGACTGTGGAGAAGCAGACACCACTCACAATCAGCACAATTGAAAAGGCTTCTCTCACTTCCCCAGTGACGCCTGGCTTGACATTCACTGACTCATCATTGAAGAAAACAAAGACTGTCACATGTAAACGATAGGGTACAGCATACCCAGAAGAAGCCTGTCTTCACAGAGAAAAATAGGAAGTGTCCCTGGGAGTCTCTCAAGATTGAAACAGCCTTGTTTAACTCACATGACACTCTCCATAGTAGGGAAACCTAGAGAGAGTTCTAAGTGACCACAGCATTCAAAGTCTCTCACTGTTAACTCAGGAGATAAGCAGGTAGGTCTGTGGTGTCCTCATGAATGAAAAGATATTAGAAGGAAAACCAAATGAATAATGTGAATGCCTGAGCTCACAAATGGAGTAAAATAATTTAGGTTGTGGTTAGAAGAGGGACAATATAAAATTGTAATGAAGGGCATGGTAAGGTAAGGAAAAAAAAAAAAACCACAACACAAAAGGTCCCAGTAGTAGACCACTCAACATAGCAGGTAAAGAACACTTGACACACCAGTTGAGAACCACTGCTTTGAAGGTTGAAAGGGCTGAGGCAAGGCACATCGTATTAAATATACTACAGATAGCATTAACTCCTCAATAACTGAAAGCTAAAGGTGAAAACAAAGCAATGCAAAAATAGGGTCTTGTACTGAGGACTAGAAATCACAACGTGATTCTTTCTTGATTAAACTATAACCCAGAGATGATGGTAAGATGAGTGAAGATGAGCATGTTCTAAGCTATAATACTCAGCTAAAAACAATGGACTGAATCTTGACTTTCTCTTAATGACAACTCCACATCTCCCAACATAGTTGCTATTTGTAATTTATTACTGAGGTTGATTTCTATGAGCAGAGACTTGGTTCATGATACAGAACTAGGAAGAATCTGACAAAGTGGACACTCTTTCTAGGGGGCTTGTGTCAGCCATGGAAAAAAGGAGGTCCATAGCTGGCCCACATGTTAAGAAAATAAAATTTAATTTTGGAGATTTTGACCCTAGCAGGATAAGCCCACCAAGAGCACTATAGAATGCTCTAGAAGTTAAAGTTTGCTAGAATCGTATACTGGGAATATTCTCCAGAGAAATCGAGTAGAGAAGGCTTGCATTTTAGAGCAGGCAATGACTAGAAAGGAGTTGGTGAGTAGAGCGTGGGAGGAAGTGTGGAGGCTGGGAGTCAGGAGGGGGAGTTCAGGGAATGGTAGCAAGTTCTATACTGCAGATCAGAGTCTGCAGGAGCTGTGAGAGTCGGCCTTGATTTTGTCCCTGGACCAGAAAGGGGCCGGGGGGGGGGGGGGAGCTGCCACTGTTTAATTCCGTAAATAAGTTTGTTTAGACACCGAGAACCAACTGCTGTGCTCCCGTGTCAGCCATGTCCTCCACTCGAGGTGACATGCTGTCGGCTCTCAGCTTGGAGAGACAAGCTGCCAGCCTACTTTCACCTAGAGACAGAATAATCAAATAGTTTATGGTGGGAATTCTGTACGCAAGTAATCAGAAGGAATTTCTTTTTATGGCTCCCCAGTTACATCTGTAATTTTGTGGACTGGTGCAAAGCTGTAATAGGAAATAGGACAGGGCTGGTGCTGGGACAGTCAGTCAACAGTTAAGAGTGTTTACTAATCTCTAGAGAACCCAAGCTCCGTGACTCAACTGCCAGTAACCACAGCCCCAGGGGATCCGGTGCCCTATTCTGGCCTCTTAGTACACCAGCATACACAGCAGACACTCACACAAACACAGAGACATACATGTCAATAAAAAGTAAATCTTTTTAAAAGGAAAATTAAAAAATGAGAGGAAGATAGACTATCATGGTATTTTTAAAGCATATTATAGGAATTAATGGCATAAAATTAGGAAGGATGTTTGATTAGGTTTCTCTGTTAATTTGGCAACTTCAAGAATAAAGATCTTACTATACTTAATGAGTGCCCAATAACACTTGCTTCTTAGACCTGCATTCATGTGTCAAAAAAGTATACAGGTCTTAGGGGTTGTTTTATTTTTTTAATGGTGATTTCTTGTTGGTTATGTACTATAAAAATACATTATAAAAACAATTATCCAGGAGAGAAATGAGACAGTAGAAGTTAGTTAAACAAACCAACAAAAGAATAAAAAGAATAAAGAAAAAAATTACTCAGGACCTCGGGACCACTAGTGTTCTTTGCTCTGGATACTTTGGCCGCACCCCAATCCTCCCCTATCTGTGTTCTTCAGCTTCGGTTTCCAGTCTTATCCCCGGGGAAGACTCAGAGCAAAGGCCTTTCCACACACTCTCCACATCACAGAATCTTACTCAATCGTTTCCACAAGTTGTTCATACTCTGTTCTGAATGTTATCAAAGATTTACCCCCCGCAATAATTTGTGGCTGCGCTTAGGAATCTGTGAGCCGTAAATTCATGTTGGCCTACTTGGGGTTCAGACTCCACTTTGCTTTCTTGCCGTAGTTCTGGAGTTCTTAGTACTGACCTGCGGTAGCCAGTGCATCACGGGGAGAAAAGTCTCTACATGTCACTCACTCACATTTGCACACATTTTCAGTGGGATAGAGAATGGGGGCAGGATAAGTGCCACAGCCGCTGCTATGGTTCACATTGGAATAGCCTCGTCCTGCTGTTGCAGCTCAGGGTGGGCACAGCAGATACACTGGACTGTGATCAGGTGCCTCCTGCTCTCATCCCATGTGAGCTGTGTTCAGTGAAGACAGACGTAATGGGCCCTATTTCCACTGCCTTAATATCTAACAGAACTTATCACAAAGCTCACTCATTTATCCAGTAAATATTTATACTGGGAAGAACCCCTATAGTATTTTTTTTTAATTTTTATTTTTATTTTGCAATACAATTCAGTTCTACATATCAGCCACGGATTCCCTTGTTCTTCCCCTCCCGCCCCCCCTCACCTTCCCCCCCAACCCACCCCCCATTCCCACCTCCTCCGAGGCAAAGTCTCCCCCGCGGACTGAGATCAACCTGGTAGACTCAGTCCAGGCAGGTCCAGTCCCCTCCTCCCAGGCCGAGCCAAGTGACCCTGCATAAGCCCCAGGTTTCAAACAGCCAACTCATGCAATGAGCACAGGACCTGGTCCCACTGTCTGGATGCCTCCCAAACAGATCAAGCCAATCAACTGTCTCATCCACTCAGAGGGCCTGATCCAGTTGGGGGCCCCTCAGCCATTGGTTCATAGTTCATGTGTTTCCATTCGTTTGGCTATTTGTCCCTGTGCTTTATCCAACCTTGGTCTCAACAATTCTCACTCATATAAACCCTCCTCATTCTCGCTGATTGGACTCCCAGAGATCCACCCGGGGCCTAGCCTTGGATCCCTCTATCCAGATCCCTCAGTAGTTGGATGGGGTTTCTAACACGACATTTAGGGTGTTTGGCCATCCCATCACCAGAGTAGGTCAGTTCGGGCTGTCTCTCGACCATTGCCAGCAGTCTGTTGTGGGGGTATCTTTGTGGATTTCTGTGGGCCTCTCTAGCACTTTGCTTCTTCCTATTCTCATGTGGTCTTCATTGTATTGTATGTATTTATTTAATATTTTATTTATTATTTGACAGTTTCCTCTATATCCAATGTATCTTGATCATATCAACCTAAATCCTTCCCACTCTCCAAAATCACCCCCAATACTTCCCTTTTCCTATCCTCCCTCTTTGTTCCATTTTGTTTGATTTTTGAGACAAGATTTCTCTGTGTAGTCCTTACTGTCTCGGAGCTCACTCTGTAAACCAGGCTGGCACTGAACTAGGAGATCCACCTGCCTCTGCATCCCCAGTGCTGGGATTAAAGATATAAACCACCACGAAGGGCTCATCTCTTCTTTGTTTGAACAGCCCACTGAATCCTGTTAGTGCTGCATATGAGCAACCAACCAGCAGCTTACACACCCCAAACATGACCCTTCCCTCCCCCTGCAGCCCCTACAGTTATATATGAAATACTATCAGAAATATTGCAGCAGGTTAAACAGTCTCTGCCCTTGGTCTTCTTTTAATCTAGCACAACAGCAGATGTTGAACAAATGATTCTATGGTAAGATGTGGCAGAATTAATGCTGAGGGGATGTTACAGGACATCATGTGACATCTGAGGGAGGCTTGAGGTCAATCCTACTCAAAGTCTCTGTGTTCCATATATACTGATACAATATCAAGTTTATGTTTCAAGGTGAGATCTTACCCTGAGCTCCAAACCTACATAAACAGCTCTTCTTTCCACCTCTGCACGTAGCCATCTCCCAGACTCCTACACTCACCTTGTCCACTACTATTGAAGTTACAGTGTTCTTCTCTGTGAGTGGTCTACTCCTTACCTGCAGATAGCAAACACAAGGATCCAACAGGAAAACTCAGTCATGCGTGAAAGTTCCTTCTCACTTTTACCCTTCATCTCCACTCATCACGTGGTCCCTGTATGCCCCAACATCTCCCCACACAGCCCTTTCTCCAGCCTTGTTGCCACACCTGAGACCTTTCTCCCTTTGGTTTCCGCACCTGCTTCCTCCTGTCTACTCTGTGGCCAGCATCACCCTTGGAAACAGCACACAATGTTACTCCAACCCCGACCATACCCCACTTGTTCATTTTGGGGGTACACATCAGAATTGGTCTTCTAGGCTAGTAATCTGGCCCTGCCTGTCTGCTCTGCCCCATCTTCTCTCTGCAAGCCACTTTCTCCAGCTCCTGAATTTCATCGTCATGTATTCTCCAGGGCACAGTTTAACTCTCCTCTTTGCAAAAATTTCCTTCTCGCCCTGGTTATCCCATTACTGGCCTCATAGTTTATTGTATTTTCCTTCTCGGATCAGCAAGCACAACTCTAGATATATAATTGAATATCCAGTGCAATGCCCATTCTCTCCCACCTCCACAGAAAGCTCCGGAGAGCAAGGTTTTCTAAGTATCTCAGAGGCAAATCTGTCTCTTGCTTCCATAATATCGTCTAGTGTGTGTAGGTGCTAAACAGGTGTTTCATGAGTGAGCACTGAGTCATGGGATAGGAATTGATATATAATAGTAAAGCTACTGAAGCCATGTGTATTTTTTTCTTTAGTCTTATAGGGAAGGCAACTTCTGATCTACGGGTGAGCATGAAAATAACATCAAAACAGTGGAAGTGGGTAGGACTTTGGGGCCAGTAGGGGGGAAGATTGGAAAGCGTATGGCATCCGTGTTGCATCCTCATGGGTTTCAGGCCACTTAGGTGCATTGTACAAGCTTTACACAGAGAGCATCCTTAGCACTGCACTATTGTTTGCCTTTGAAATCCTGACATTATCTAAATCTGTGGTGCTTTCTACTCCACGTGTGTGCTGTCTGTACCCCAGTAGCTAAAAGATGTCTTTCCAGGTTTGCACATCTATGACTCAGTTCCTGGTGGCTTTAATCTACTTCCAGGCACTCTCAGTTCTAGGGATTCTCTGCAGACAGAAACTTGGTTAAGTACCATGCTTTGGGTAGAGAGTAGTCATGTCCTCTCACACTCAGTCTCCCGTTCCAAGAAGCTACCTTGCTGCCTTGCTGATGTCCAGTCCATGTTGGGCTCCAGTTTGTAGAAAGTGATTAGCAGTCTGAGACTGGCAAACCTCACTCTTTGGGGACAAATTCTAACACCAAGGATCCTTATCTAGAGCTGGTTGATGGAGGGAGCTAAGATACACTGTTTTCAAAATTCAGCTAAAGGAGGAATGTACCTGGGATTCTTGGTTGCCCACCATCTTCCTAGTCTATGCCGTAGGGGATTCCTAACAGCTAGCTTTATCCACTCCAGTGGGTACACGTGAAACCAAACAAAAGGCCATCCTTCTACAGCCGTGGACACCTGTGTTCTGTGAGTTTTGTCTGAGACTTGGAGTGTGACAGCAGTGTCAAGGGTGGACTCCGCATAGCAGACACTAGCTTTAAATGTGTGAAGTCAGTTTATCTTCGCCTGGAGGGGATCTGGACTTGGTTTTAACTTTTGGTTGTATGAGAGTATCTGGCCTGTTGGGGTAAGCATTGGCATTTGAGCCACTCAGACTGTTTGGCCTTGACCTCCTAACCCTGTCTTTTGTACGGCTGGCATTGCACCAGCTCTGGGGTCCTTGACCTCCTAACCCTGTCTTTTGTACGACTGGCATTGCACCAGCTCTGGGAAAGCAATTCTTCACACAGGACGGTCATGCGTTTCTGCTTTCACACAACACAGGTGAACCGTCCGTCTCCCTTGCCCCACCCCTGGCTCATAGATATTTAACAGCTGGCTGCAAATTGAGTCTTTAGAAACCAGATCCCACTGCTGCTGGAGACCTATCAGATAGATGAACCTTGCCTTCCCTCCTAATTAAACATTACTACATAGTGCTTTCTGGTTCTTCAGTTTCCAGGTTCTTTTCCTGGTTCTTTTTGTCAACTAATTGCTTTGTAAATAAGTAAAGTTCCTGTTGGGGTGTAGTGCTTACCAACGGCCTGCACTGAATTGTTGTACAGGTTTCATTCTAGTATTCTGTGTAAATTTTCCTTTCTTTGTTTCTTTCTCTTTCTGCCTTTCTCTTTCTTTCTTCTCTGCCTTCCTTCCTATCTTCCTCCCTCCCTCCCTCCCTCCCTCCCTCCCTTCCTTCCTTCCTTCCTTCCTTCCTTTTAACCTAAGGCCAGGCATCCTGCACTGGTGGTGCCACGGCAGACATCAAAAGGAACAGGAGTCTCTAGGCCTGACTCCTGTGTCACACACATTGGTTTGTTTGTTTTTTCTTTTTGTTCTTTGCTTATAAAGATGAACAGATGGTGTAAAACCACCAGGTGCCAGGGAAAGTTTCCAATGTGAAAGTCAAAGGCCATAATGAAAACATAGAAAGAGATCATTTGAAAGAAAAAGATAATGCCGAGAGCGTCCCCCCAGTTCCCAGAGTGATGTGGGCCGTCTCAGAGGGGCTAGGACTGGAGGGTGTGAGACTGAAGAGGTTCCAGGCCCATGACGCTGCGCCTGGGCAAAGAAACGAGCTGCAAGATGGCAGAAGTAAAGAATAAGTAGAAAGTGTAGATGAGAGAGTACAGAAATCACCAGAAAAATGGGCACAAACATGGGAAAATGTGGAAGGCAAGATCAATAGAGTCACATTGGGAAAGTGTTTGAAGTATCAGACGCAAGGAAATCAGGGCAGCTTCCCCAAGTGAAGGACACTTCACAGCAGTGGTTCCCAACCTTCCTAGTGCTGCAACCCTTCAGTACAGTTCCTAGTGTTGTGGTGACCCCAACCATAAAATAATTTTCACTGCTACTTCATAACTGTAATTTCCTACAGTTATGAGTTGTAATGTAAATATCTGTGTTTTCCAGTGGTCTTGGACAACCCCTGTCAAAAGGTTGTTCGACCCACAGGTTGAGAACCACTGCTTTACAGGTTGAAAGGGCCAAGGTAAGGCACATAGTATTAAATATAAATACCATGGATAACAATAATTTCTCAGTAACTCAGAAGGTGAAAAGAAAAAAAACAAAGCAGTGGGAAAAATAGTCTTGTACTGAGGACTGGGGATCACAAGGGGAGCACTGAGAGCATAATCGCCATATTAACCAGAAACTGTGCTGTGGCTCCTGAGAAGTCGAGCGGCAGGCCAGGAGGCATGAAAGCTGAGATGTTGCAGATGCTCTGCAGGGAACAGCAAGAGAAGCAGTTGATTAGAAATGTGGAGGTACAACACTCCCAGGATGGGGCGAAGGACAGGAGAGAAACTGGAGTTACAAGAGAGGCCTCTTGACTATAGCAATCATGCGCTGGGGGAAAGTGTTCCTTTTTTAATATAAAACTCATAGAGCTAGTGCCCTGTACCACCATGTGCTAATAGTTTAACAATCAAAATGGAATTAAAAAGCCGGTAAGGATGCGGCTGAGGCTTGTGTGGGACTCCGGCCGCTGTGACACTAACGGCTCCTCTCTCACAGACTCGAGGTACATTCTCCTGCCTGTCGTACTGCATCACCTGCACATCCACTTGCAAGAACAGAAGGACCTGATCATGTGCGCACGTATCCTTAGCAACGTGTTCTGTCTCATCAAGAAAAATAGCTCAGTGAGTACTGCAGGCCATAGTGTGTGGTTCTCGTCAAATGGCTTCTGCAAATAGGTAAAATCTGAAATGTCCTCAAAGAAGTCACACCACGGAGAAGCACCCAGAGACTCACTTTCCATTTTCAGCCAGGCTGGACTTGTTGGGTTTCTTCAGAAGGAATTAAAAAAAAAAAAAAAAGAATTATGGTATTAGAGTAACCTTGAATAACCTGGCTTCCCAAAGTTGTGTTTCAAGGAAGAACTGAATACCAAGTAAGAAAAAAATTAGAAATCTCAAAGCCTCCCACATGTGTCTTTAATCTTGATGGGATGAACGCTCTGTGGCAAAAATAAATTACTGCTTGCAGGGTATGGTGATTTGGGTCTGATCTGGGAAAGGCCACGTGGTGATGCTCAGAAGTTGGCCATGGCCCTTGGGCCTAGTCCTGTAGAAATTACAGAAGCAAAGGACAGCCCCCAGGAGACTGGAAGTACCTTGCAGTACAACCATTGCACACCCCCAACAGTAGTCTTCTTGTTACAGCTTTGAGGGTTCCTGTTTGGCTTGACTCTTGACACAGTATGATTACTGTGAGTTAAGAGTGCAGCACAAACTGAGAAAAATGGCCTGTTTCCTTATAAATGGAACAATGTCTGGGACTTATGTTCAGCTCAGCAGTCTGCTCTGAAATCTGAATAGAGAGGATGTCCTGTTCTCTTTCCATCGGTCTGCGGCTGTCAGTTAAACGCTGGGCTCGTCGGCAGCAGGTCGTAGAGAGGTTGGAAAGTGGATGCTGAACCTCCAGTTTGCCCCATTCTGCATTGAAATCTGTGCTGTTTTCCCCATTCTTTCAGTGTTCCTGATCTACTCCAGAAGAGCAGGGAGAGGGATGACCCCAGGGGATGGGGGGGGTGGGGTGGAGAGTGCCCCACCGGCAGGGAACCAGGGGTGGCATGTTAGAGGAGCTATGAGTTCTGCATCTGAAAGTGTGATGCGCAGACCATACACGGCAAGGTGACCGTCCACTGTTCGGCCACCCAAAGCCCAGTGATGACAGGGAATGAGATGGAGAGTGACGATGGGGAAAGCCTGGCTTTAAAACTCCCTCTGACCATTTGACCACACAGAGCCAAGCCATGCCTGACGAGAAGGTTTTTCCAGGTCACAGTCACCATGAGTAGTAGCTAGCCAGGTCACTAGACAGACTAGAAGCAAATAACTATAGTAGAGATGATTTCTTTCCATTTCTCCTCTATTTAAATTGGAAAATTGCAGTCAGGTTTTGGACTTAGCTTATAAAGAATTTAGAGCTGAAACCAATTCACTCAGGGAAACTAGAAGTTTTCATGCAAGAATTAAAAAGTTTATCATTAAATATACATGTATTTAATATATATCCATATGTGTGTGTGTGTGTGTGTGTGTATATATATCCAAGAGCTCCTTCAAAGTACACTTTCTAAAAGTATCTTTTGCCAAGAGCCAGTTTGCCCAGAAGGTTTTCTCCTGGAGATATGTCAAGAACCTGTCTTCTATGCAGTGGGCAGTACAGATATTCTCTCTGGAGTCCTCAAGTGTGGATAGTATTAGCCATTCCAGTAAATCCCTCCCTCCCATGGCTCCTAACCTCAGGGCTCTCTGTAACCAAGGATACGCATCTTGACTGCTCTCCAGTCCCTTATGTTTATATGTACGCTTTAAAATAAAACACTTCTATGGGAATAGTCATTTATGCATGAGCCAGTCTTAGAATATGATCTGTGTGACTGTCATGCTGAGAAGACTCAGCGTAAGCACAGTTAGGACTTTAGGGAATCATACTGTGAGCACAGACTCCAACCCAGAGAGGCTGGTTCAGGTCCCGCGGGAATATGGCTGGCCTCAGAATTGGTAGTTTTTACATCTCTGCACCTTTTTGTTGTTATCTCAGCTTTACATTGCATTGCCAAAAGGAGCGCTTTGGGGTGAGCCTTTACTCTCTGAAGCTTTGTTTTCTGCAAGGCCATTTTTTTTTTCCAGTTGAGGTTTGCATCTCTTATTATCTTGAGTTCTCTGAGTCTTTGATTCTAGATTTGGGGATGGATGACTCCCTTTGCCCATAAAAAGAGATTTGGTACATGCAAAGTCAGTCTCCTGAGCGCTCTTTTTTTTTCCTCCTAAGGAAAAGTCTGTGTTGGAGGAAATAGACGTGATAGTGGCCAGCTTGCTGGATATCCTGCTCAGGACCATCTTGGAGATCACCAGTCGGCCTCAAGCCTCCAGCTCTGCCATGCGGCTGCAGTTTCAGGATGTCACTGTAAGATCATATGGCATGTGGCACACATACAGGGCCTGGTTGTGTTTTGTAACACTCCAGTCCTTTTGGCTATGGGTTGTAGTCTGACTGTGGGAAACCTGGTGCCTGGGATGAACTGTGAGCATAGCTAGTGCACAGGGGTTGCCTCCACTATGCAAAAACTAAGCTAGGAAGCCTGAGGGTACAGATGCTGTAATAAGCAGTCTGAATTTCAGGAATATGACTTTGATATTAGTTCTTTCTTTTCTAAATTTAAATTAGTCTATGGTTTTATATCCCCAGTCAACTTGGTGACTTTTCATTCCCCAAATTGCCTAAAGAACAAAGAATAGGGGAACAGCCACTGGAATCAGAGGCCCTGGGTGCTACTTCTGGATTTTTCGCCATGACTCATCAAGATCTTAACTTTCTTAGTCTTCAATTTGATAGTGTTAAATGAGAAGGTTTAACTTGGTAAATTCTAAGGGGCTTTCAAACTCCCTTGTCGTAGGATGCTAACATAACATGATTCAGGCAAAGTATTAAGAAATAATGCATCAGATATTTTATACGTAAGTTTCCATATATGCTGTATGTGTATACATATGCAGTGTTTAATTTATTCATGGCAGTGTTGAAGAGCAAACCCAGGGCTTCATGTATGATAAGCAAGTACTCTACCATCAAGTTATCGATATACACAGGAATTTCTATTTTAAAACTCACATGAGGTTGACTTTTAAAATGTTTATATATTAAGCAATATTCTCCTAAACAAGAGGTATCATTTGTAACTGTAGTTGTTGATGCTCTAATATTCATCAATAAATTTTGTACACAAGCGTTAGTTAAACACTTGCTATTGGCTTCACAAATTGTGCATGAGAATGTTAAGGTCTAGATGCAAATAATTTTCATTTTTATTTAAAAATTAAGATGTCTGAGATCCTTAGGGAACTCTGTGGAAGAGGAGGCAGAAAGAGTGTAAGAGCCAGAGGGGATGCAGAGTACCAAGGAATCAAGGCCTTCAGCAGAGCTGCTGCTCATGTGAACTCACAGAGACTGTGGCAGCATGCACAGGGCCTGCATGGGTCTGTACCAGATGGGGTCCTAGGGCTAAAAGGAGAAGTGGACACATGCCCCCATCTCGAACTGAGAAGCTATCTCCAACTGATAAACACTTGCAAATGAAAAATTAGTTTTCTTTAACAAACTCTCACTGGTGAAACAAATTACTCATAAGGGTAGGTCCCATGCCCAGCTGTAGAAGGCCAGCACAAAAGAAGCTCAGTGGAATCTTTGGATGTGCTCTGTCTCACAGTGTTATGTCAGGGCATGTTCTTTTAACATTACAGGTCCTGTGTTTATATATTATGGCTTCTCTCTCTTTCCTGTGTGAGGAGAGCAAACTACAAGTGAGGCGAGGCCATAAACTCTTTTTTTTTTTTTTTTTTTTTTTTTTTTTTTTTTTTTTTTTGGTTTTTTCGAGACAGGGTTTCTCTGTGTAGCTTTGCGCCTTTCCTGGATCTCGCGCTGTAGACCAGGCTGGCCTCGAACTCACAGAGATCCGCCTGCCTCTGCCTCCCGAGTGCTGGGATTAAAGGCGTGCGCCACCACCGCCCGGCGAGGCCATAAACTCTTAAAGCCCACCCTCAGTGATGTACTAATTCCACTCAGGCTCCACTTCCTAAAGGTTTTTTAGCCTCCCCAAACAGTGCCACCTGCTGGGGACACTGTCTGCTATTGGAGACATTTTTCATCCAAACCACTACTGCAAGCAAAGTTAAACTATCTTAATAAACTAAAGCTTAAAATGGTGTACACACACACACACACACACACACACACACACACACACACACACACACATATCTCACAGAACTGGAGAGATGGCTCCATGGTTACGAGCACTTGTTGTTCCTCCAGTGACCCAAGTTCCATTCCCAACACTTACATGGCAGCTCACAGCCACCTGTAGCTCTAGTCCCAGAGGATCTGATGCCCTCTCCTGGCCTCCACGCATACCAGGCACACATGAGTGCAAGGATATATATGCAGGCAAAACACTCATACACTTAAATTTTTAAACATCTTAATGTATGTAATAGCTGTACAATGTTATTTAAAATGAAGAAGGGTAAATCACAGTTCTTGTGGCCTAACAAAGCCTGTTCTGGGAAATGGCACCCACGCCCTCGGGTTTGCGTCATGTACTTCCTGTTACCCGGTGTGTGGTGGATGCTCACAGCATGTTGCTTTAAGCCGCTGGAGTTCAATTATAGGGTAGAAGACTTGAGTGATTGGCTCGTTTTTGTTTGTTTCATTTTAATTACTATTTTTTTTTTACTCTTTAGGTTAAACTTTTTATTTTGTAATAATATAAAATCACATGCAGGTACAAGAAGCACTATAAAAACATTTCATGTATCTTTTACCCAGTTCCATAAATGGTAGTCTCCTGTAGAATTCTATAACAAGACATGAATGTTGATATGATCAAGATGCTGAGTGTTCCCACCACCCCGGTCATTCCTCGTGTTGTGCTCTCACAGCCAGACCTGCTCTCCTTCACCTCTGCCACCTCCAGAACCCAGGCGGCCACCATTCTCCTCTCTGTTTGTGCAGCTCTGTCATTTCAAGGATGTCATATGAGTAGAATCTCATAGCATGGGACTGTTTGTGATTGGCTTAAAAAACAACCCAGCATATTCTGTGACAGTTCATGCAGGTTGCTGTGTATAGCCTGCTTCCCTTTTAATTACTGAGTATTATTCCATGGTACAAATATATCACAATAGGTTTAACCATTCACCCTTAAGGTCTGTAAGGTTATTTCCAGAGCTTGTGTAGTATTAAGAAAGCTGGTATAAACATGTGCATTTAGGTTTTATGTGAGCATGATTCTCCACTTTTTCCTCAAAATTCCCCGGGATTTGGCTGCTGCATCAGAGGGTAGCTACATGCTCAGTTTTCTAAGACACTGCCAGACTTCTCTCCCAGTGGCAATGTCGTTTTACATTCCCCCATGTACATAGTATGAGTGATCTAACTTCTCAACACCCTCGTCAGCATGTGATGGTGTCACTTTTTCCTGTGTGCGTATGTGTCTGTGTCTGGGTCTGTGTGTCTGTCTGTGTGTCAGGGTTAAGAGTATTCTGAAGGCTGTGTAGCCCTCTCCCTGAGGGTTTAATTTCCATTTCCCTGATGACTGACGTGAGAAATACCTTGATCATTCACAAAGCAGGTTCACTCTGGACATGAAGAGCTAGGTAACACCTCCTCATTTTCCATAAAGCACAGGCTCTATGTGCAGGGAGTCTCTACATGGCGTTTACACAGTACACACCTTGCAGTTCTTGCAGGCGCGTTCCTCACTAAATGCCCCTGCTAAATGGACACGCTGTAAGGGAAATCTGTTTCTGCAAGTGTCACAATGGCATTTTCCAAGGCTCTATAACAGCCATGTTGCTGTCCTGCTTCCTAGCAACCCCAGCATGAGGACTGTGTGTGCTTTATCATAATTCCAGATAACAGTAGTTTTATTTTCATTATTTAGAAAAAAATGTACTTTTTGTTCTTCTACCAACTATTCTTTAAATTCTAAAATACTTTCTCTGGCTATGAAAAAAAGGACACCATTGTGATTGGTTCCTTTAAAGCATCTAATTGTGCATAGCAGATTTTATGAAGCAGTGTAAATGGCCATTTGTCTCACACCCTCAACTAACTGTCCACCAGAGTTTCCTACAGTGCATAAACATTTCTTTGCATGTGACTGTGTTAAATGCCCTGTGTAGTGGGTGACCACTCACCATTGGGCCTGTCTGACATTCTCTGGCATGCCTATCTAAAGTCTCAGGTACTGGTTTTGGTTTGTGATTAGAGAAGACAAGGGTAGCATTGTCTAGGAAATACCTGGAAAAAACAGGCATATGTTTAAGAAAAGCTTTCTTGAAGACTTTTGATGTAGTCTTAAAATATTCTGGTAGTTATTGATAGAAATACCCATTGTTTTCTGTACATAAAAATGGATAAAAGTCACTGAAGACTATTGAGTTTTAGAGGCAACTTGTCAAGTCAGTGAATCTCGGCTAATGATTTATTTTTATTATTTTTTTAACAAATGATGAGAATTCACATGAACATATTATTAAAGTATCTTAAAAGTAAAGAAAATTACATAATAGTAGAAAAAGATAGAAGTAAAATATTAGACACCTAATCTCCTGGAACAAGGACTTGAGGTTCCAAAATAGTTTATGTGGGTAAATGACAGTGAATTGTAAGTGTTAACATTGATAGCATATCATAAATGGGCCAGAGGCTAGATGCCATAATGATAAGTTATTTACAATGGGTCTAGCCCAGACACAACAGACATAGTTAATAGCTTGGATTCAAAGAGTTCATCAATGTACATAGATTATAATAAGCTACTGAAGGTCTATTTGCTAATTTTTTGTTGTTATTAAAATTATGATCTAGGATATGTAATTTTCAAACTTAAAGTATTTTAGTATTTATAGATGTATTGAAATAAGTGTTGAAGTATATTAATAATGTACTAAATGAGTTAAATAGTTTGCATACGATATCAAAAACTAACAAGAAAGAATGATTGAACCTCTATCAACTAATTTGCATTCTAGGAAAGACCATAATAGATTAAGCAGTATTAGCAATAGATAGATTCTTCTGTATTTATATATGTTTGAGCCATGCCCTCTAAATTCAGGTGTGTTTCCTACATGAAACCAATCTGGAAATAGGAAAGAAGCCACTGAGTACAGCCTTCTAGAACCAAAGCCATGTACATTCACATCCAAGCTTTGCCGTTTGCTAGCTGTGAAACCAGATCATTATATTATGTTTGACAGTGTCCACCCAACTCTAGTAAGGAATGAACTTGACAGTGCAAAGTATAAGTAACATATACATAGTATCTTTCCATAAATCATAGTGTTAGCAATGCCTTTTGGAAAGATTTTTATTGTAAATACAATAAATTTGAAAAAGAATGAATTTTATATTTTTAAAAAATATAACTTACTCGAAAAACCAAAAAAAAAAAAAAAAAAGAAAAAAATATAACTTAATATGTTGTGTTTACTTAGGAAACATTACAATAAATAAGATAATGAACATATTTACCACACAAAAATCAATTAGTGGACCCTCTCCATCCCCTTTTATTACTTAGCTGGCTGAGATCATTTTGCTTTGCCTAAATAGAAACCATGGTTACCGAGGGAGAAGATCTTCAAATGCTGGTCTTTGGCAACATTGTATCCTCAGCATTTGATGGAGAGTGGCCACAATGGTTGGGAGCAGTAGCAGGTAGCTCCCTCAAGTGTTAGAACACTGTGCAAGTCCCAGGTAGCCGGACTCAGCCCTATGTATCTCTTATGCATGCATGCCTAGGGAGTCGGGATTCCTGAGCCCTTGTCAGTATCCAGTGTTACAGCTTCTGGCCTTGGAGTGGCTGAGACCCTCTGCTTTAAAGACTTGACACGCCTCTGGAACCTTTTCAACAACCTCAGCCTCCAGTTTCTCTTCCTTGGCTCTCAGTAGCCTATTCTCCGGCAGCCTCAGCATTCCACTCTCCCTCCTTCTCTCTGCTTCCACTGTTCTTTGCCTGCCTGGGCCCCATTCTTGACTTCTGCAGCTTTCTCTTACACTTACATTTGTCTCAGACAAATGAAGTCTGTGTTTACACCAAGCGCATTTTTTTTTCCTTCACAAATCCCTGCGATCCCTGTGCTAGGCTACCAGAGAAAGTGCTTGCTCCCTGGCTTAGGTGAAAATGGTCATAATATCACCTGAAGTTCTCCGAAGCTTGTGATATCAAAACCATGTTTGCAGTAAAATAGCAGTAGCCTTTCCCTTATATTTTCTGTCTGGTGTAAAGTATCCAGAATTCTTTCATCGCTTGTCAATACAGGATTCTTTATTCCTTGTCAATACTGGATAGTATGTTGGGCGTGGGAGATCACCCTGCTAGACTGCGTTAGTTACTTTGTGTCAGTGTGACAGAATACCTAACAAACAGTTTATAGGAAGAAAGACTTGAGGTCAGGCTTTCAGAGTGATGTACTTACCAAATGGAGGTGTGCCAAGGGGGCTCCGTCATAGCAGCTGGAGCTTGCGTTGGTGGCTGTCCTCCTCATGCTGAATTAGGAAACAGAGAGCAGACCTGGAACCAGGGTCCAGGCCAGAGCCTGCGAAGGCTTGCCCCTAGTAACCTGTTTCTACCAGCCAGACCCCGTTCCCAATGGTTTTCTAGCCTCCTGAAGTGGGCCAGCCTTGGCACAAGTACTCTGTATATAGCCTATGGGTTATTCAGATCCAAACTGTACCATGACCCATATGGCAGGCTTTTGTAGATTCACTCTGATGTCCAAAGGCAACTGTTTGACATGTCTGTGTGTCACAAGTGACTGTCTGCATGCAAAGAAATCTCAGATTTCTCTGCCAGAACCATTAAGTTGTAGTCTATGGGTTCTTGTGGAAACCGGCAGGAAGACATTTGCCTGAGCTAGCCCAGCTGCCTGAGCTGTAATATCTACTTCTCAGGTCTTCTCGTCTCCAGTTTTAACTTCATACTATAGTCTTTCCCATGTGCACTCAAACCTGTCTCCCAGTTGAAGTGGGCTTCTGTGAGCACATCCAGTTAGGCAGCAGTGGTTTCTCCTGTTCTGTCTGCATGGTTTTCTGTTGTTTCCCCATGTAGAGGCAGCTAAGTTCTTCGTGGAGCAAAAATGGTTACCTTAAAAACAATAGCTGCAAGTTGGAAGTGTATTCGAAAATGCAAGTTACAGCAGCTTCTGTCACTCTTCCAATCTAAGGGTGCTGTGTGCACTTCCCTTGTTCATTTTTAAGCATTGCACTGCACAGGAGTCCGTGACATAGAGCTCAAACACAGAGTGGCTGTTAACTTAAAACCGTGTCTAAAGGGAGACGGAAGCCACCATGAGGCAGTGTATGGGGTCCTTTACCCAGTGAGTCACGAGACCAGTGTTCTGATGAGTTCAAGGGGTCTGGTAAGTTCAGAAAAGGAATGTGGAATTAGAAGAGATTTGGGGTAAAAAAGACCCGGGGATGACTCCAGCTCTGCTAACGCCTAGCTCTGTCTCAGGCTGTACTATTTAACCCTCTTTTAGTATGTTTTGGTCTGTGTTTTTTTCGTTTGTTTGTTTTAGAGTTTCTGGTTTCATTTAGTTTTTTGTTTGTTTGTTTGTTTGAGACAAGTTCTCACATTTCCAGGCTGGCCTCAAACTCATGAAACTCCTGTTTCAGCCAGCCAAACACAGGTACCCACCACCACACACAGCACTTTATGCCATGTTGAACATATGTTTTGACTTTTCTTTTTTTTTTTTTTTTTTTTTTTTTTTTAATTTATTTTGCAATACAATTCAGTTCTACATATCAGTCACGGATTCCCTTGTTCTCCCCCCTCCCGTCCCCCTCATCTTCCCCCCAACGCCCCCCCCCCCATTCCCATCTCCTCCAGGGCAAAACCTTCCCCACAGACTGAGGTCAACCTGGTAGACTCAGTCCAGGTAGGTCTAGTCCCCTCCTCCCAGGCCGAGGCAAACAATCCTGCATAGGCCCCAGGTTTCAAACAGCCAACTCATGCAATGAGCACAAGATCTGGTCCCACTGCCTGGATGCCTCCCAAACAGATCAAGCCAATCAACTGTCTCACCCATTCGGAGGGCCTGATCCAGTGTGGACCCCTCAGCCATTGGTTCATAGTTCATGTGTTTCCATTCATTTGGCTATTTGTCCCTGTGCTTTATCCAACCTTGGTCTCAACAATTCTCGCTCATATAAACCCTCCTCATTCTCGTTAATTGGACTCCCAGAGATCCACCCAGGGCCTAGTCATGGATCTCTGCATCCAGATCCCTCAGTAGTTGGATGAGGTTTCTAGCACAACAATTAGGGTGTTTGGCCATCCCATCACCAGAGTAGGTCAGTTCGGGCTGTCTCTCGACCATTGCCAGCAGTCTGTTGTGTGGGTATCTTTGTGGATTTCTGTGGGCCTCTCTAGCACTTTGCTTCTTCCTGTTCTCATGTGGTCTTCATTTACCATGGTCTCCTATTCCTTGTTCTCCCTCTCTGTTGTTGATCCAGCTGGGATCTCCCGCTCCCCCAAGCTCTCTTTCCCTCGACCCTTGCCTTTCATTACCCCCACTCATGTCCAGGCTGTTCATGTAGATCTCATTCCATTTCTCTGTCATTGGGCGATCCCTGTGTCTTTCTTGGGGTCCTGTTTTCCGGGTAGCCTCCCTGGTGATGTGAGTAGCAGACAATTCATCCTTGTTTCATGTCTAGTATCCTGCTATGAGTGAGTACATACCATGTTTGTCTTTCTGAGTCTGGGTTACCTCACTCAGGATGATTTTTTCTAGATCCATCCATTTGTCTGCAAACCTCATGATGCCATTGTTTTTTTCTGCTGAGTAGTATTCCATTGTGTATATGTACCACATTTTGTTTATCCATTCTTCAGTTGAAGGGCATCTGGGTTGTTTCCATGTTCTGGCTATTACAAACAATGCTGATATGCACATAGCTGAACAAGTGCTCTTATGGTGTGGTTGAGCATTTCTTGGGTATATGCCCAAGAGTGGTATAGCTGGATCTTGGGGGAGATTGATTCCCAATTTTCTAAGAAAGCGCCATATTGATTTCCAAAGTGGTTGTACAAGCTTGCATTCCCACCAGCAGTGGAGGAGAGTTCCCCTAGCTCCACATCCTCTCCAGCATAAGGTGTCTTCAGTGTTTTTGATCTTAGCCATTCTGACAGGCGTAAGGTGGTATCTCAGAGTTGTTTTGATTTGCATTTCCCTGATGATTAGGGATGATGAGCAATTCCTTAAATGTCTTTCGGCCATTTGAGTTTCCTCTGTTGAGAATTCTCTGTTTAGTTCTATAGCCCATTTCTTAATTGGACTGTTGGGCATTTTGATGTCTAATTTCTTGAGTTCCTTATATATTCTGGATATCAGTCCTCTGTCAGATGTGGGGTTGGTGAAGATCTTTTCCCATTCTGTAGGCTGTCGCTTTGCCTTGTTGACCGTATCCTTTGCTCTACAAAAGCTTCTCAGTTTCAAAAGGTCCCATTGATTGATTGTTTCTCTCAGAGTCTGTGCTACTGGTGTTCTATTTAGGAAGTAGTCTCCAATGCCAATGCGTTCAAGACTACTTCCTACTTTCTCTTCTAGCAGGTTCAGAGTAGCTGGATTTATGTTGAGGTCCTTGATCCACTTGGACTTAAGTTTTGTGCACGGTGATAGATATGGATCTATTTGCAGCCTTCTACATGTTGATATCCAGTTTTGCCAGCACCATTTGTTGAAGATGCTTTCTTTTTTCCATTGTGCACTTTTGGCTTCTTTGTCAAAAATTATATGTTCATAGGTGTGTGGATTAATGTCAGGGTCTTCAATTCGATTCCATTGGTCCACATGTCGGTTTCTATGCCAGTACCAAGCTGTTTTTATTACTGTAGCTCTATAGTAGAGCTTGAAGTCAGGGATCGTGATGCCTCCAGAAGTTGTGTTATTGTACAGGATTCCTTTGGCTATCCTGGGTTTTTTGTTTTTCCATATGAAGTTGAGTATTATTCTTTCCAGGTCTGTGAAGAATTGTGTTGGTATTTTGATGGGGATTGCATTGAATCTGTAGATTGCTTTTGGTAAGATTGCCATTTTTACTATGTTAGTCCTGCCTATCCATGAGCATGGGAGATCTTTCCATTTTCTGACATCTTCTTCAATTTCTTTTTTCAGGGACTTAAAGTTCTTGTCATATAGGTCCTTCACTTGCTTGGTTAGTGTTACCCCAAGGTATTTTATGCCATTTGTGGCTATAGTAAAGGGAGATGTATCTCTGATTTCCTTCTCCACTTCTTTGTCCATTGTATATAGGAGGGCTACTGATTTTTTTGAGTTGATCTTGTATCCTGCTATGTTGCTGAAGGTGTTTATAAGCTGTATCAGTTCCTTGGTGGAATCTTTGGGGTCGCTCAAGTATACTATCATGTCATCTGCAAATAGGGAAAGCTTGACTTCTTCCTTGTTTTGACTTTTCTTAAGTGTTCATCCTCTACCACATAGCACTGATATGAATCTTAAATGATATAAAGAATGGAGGTGTATTAACTGCTTAAATAATGGTACTTCCTTACATAAATGTAGTTAGTTCCCAAGAGAAAACATTTCCCCATAGTAAATATACTCAAATAAAAAACTTCATATATACCAAGTAGATAGTGGTCATCACATGGAAAATTTTGACTACAATAAGGGTGGTTTAGATCAGATGACATCACAGGGTAAATTTGGGATCATAGCAAGTTTGTAAAGTCTTCTCTTTGAGAGCAGTTTATACTAAGTTACTGATGGTCTCGTGTGTCCTTCCCTTAAAACATGGGATTTTTTTTCCTTAGGGGGAATTTGTTGCCTGTCTCCTTTCCCTGTTACGACAAATGACGGATAGACACTATCAGCAACTTCTGAATAGTTTCAACACAAAGGAAGAGCTGCGGGTAAGTGATGTTTACATTTTTTCCTTCTTTTACGTTCTCTTGTCCTTACTCTTCACTGTTCAGAACCATGCTCTGGCAGTTGTTGTACCTCTTCCCATTAAATTCTGGTTTTTCTCAGTCATGCCAACAGATCTTCTTTTCTATATTGGCTCTTGAGATTTCTTTTTTTTTTTTTTTTCTTTTTTTTCTTTTTTTTTGGAAACAGGGTTTCTCTGGGTAGTTTTGGTGCCTGTCCTGTCCTGGAGCTCGCTCTGTAGACCAGGCTGGCCTCAAATTTGCAGAGATCCGCCTGCCTCTGCCTCCCGAGTGCTGGGATTAAAGGTGTGCACTACCATTGCCTGGCCTGGGATTTCTTTTACTTAAACAAAGCTATTAGCCATTATTTTGGAGAAACATCAGATTTTAATCACATCTTGTCAAAGTATGTAAACTAGAAACAGATTAATAGAACTAGGAAGGCAAGTGAATAAACTAACTCTTAATGTGGACTGGAAATGTTGTCTTAGTAGAAGACAGGAGGGAAGATCTAAACAGATTAGCCGGTTTCCTCCTGCAAGAATGAGAAATTTTAGCCACAACTTTCTGACTAGAGAAACAGAATCATTTCGAATTACAAGTACAGAGAAGGTCTGAGAACTTACCTGCTCAAGGTAGGAAAATCTGTGTGTCAAAAGGAAGATGGTGGTCTAATTAACTTTCATCAAAATTTGACTACCTAAGATGATTAAAAGAAAAATATATTTTACATAAGAAGTCTGTGGTTTCATGTCTCCAGTTTTCCCTAAAGAAGCCTACATTTTTGTATATGGCCTGGGAATTCAAAAATATAGAAGCACAGATCAAAAGACATTATTAGTTTAGTCCAGTTTATGTTTAATGCCTTACTGTTCATATTGACCACAAAGCAAATGGAAATCATGAGTGAAGTGTTTCATGTCGGTTTTACTTCAGTAAAGTGGCATCATATTTCAAAGAACATATAGTTTCCTCTATGACCTGACCTTCAAACCAGGAGAATTATTTAAGGATACTAATGCTTAATCTGTTGTTCAGGAAATATAGACTGAGAACCTCGTACATAGAAAGCCCTCATCCTGGCACTGGGGATGTGGCCAGGCACAAGATGTCTTGTTGTTCTAGGGGACCACTGGCATTCGTTATAAACACCCTGAGTGGTGACCATACAGAGCAAGCACATATAATACTATATAACAAGTAGGACTTGCTGTCAACGCAGACTCCAGCCAACAGGAAAACTTTCCAAGGGAGGTGTTGGATGAGAATAGATTAGTTAGAACTATGCTCATAATTAAACTTCTGCTTGGGCTGCAGATACAGCTTGCCCAGCATTCAGATGGGACTAGGTCCATTCCCCAGCACTGTAAAATGAATAAACTATCACTTCAATGCCCTGATATAGCACATACCTCATTAATGTAGATTTTTAACATGTATTGGAACCTGGAATTGTTTGTTTGTTTATGTGACTTCCAGCCACTGGGTTTTAAATTACTTGGTATTTAAAGCTCTGAGGTCACATCCCTAGGCATTCAGGCAATATATGTTTACTATTTGATGGAGCATAAAACCTCTAGAAACAGCATCATAAAACATAAAAGTCTGGGAGTGGATATAAACTTTATTTTGAGGGCATGGATGGTTTTAAGAAGGGAGAAATGTGATCACATTTGTCTGGTTACACAAATGAAAATGGATTAGCCAAGGTCCAAATAGGAGACAGAACCATATAAAGAATTCGATATAGTAATCTAAGCTAGAAATGACTGTGACACGTGTCAGAGTTAGCTTTAGCTGTCAACTTGATACAACCCAGAGTCACCGCGGAAGGGGGAGCCTCAGCTGAGGAAGTGGCTGGATCATACTGGCCTGTGGTCAGTGGCTATGAGGCATTGTTTAAGCTTTTAATTGGTGTAGGAGGGTCCCGCCCACTGTGAGTATGCTATCTGTAGGCAGGTAGACCTGAACTCTGTAAGAAAGGTGAGTGAGTAAGCCAGAGGAAGGAAGCCAGAAAGAAGTGTTTCTCTGTTGGTTTCTGCTTCCACTTCCTACCTTGAGTTCCTATCTTGGTTTTCCTGGATGATAGACTATAACTGTCAACTAAAATAGGCCCTTTCCTCTCCAAATCCCTTCTGACGGTGGTATTTATCACAGCAACAGAAAGCAGACTAGGGCGGCTGAAACAGAGACAATCATAGAGTCAGGGTCCTAATAAACTGGGGAACTTAAGTTGACAGGACTGGATAACCCATCAAGAGACAGGGTCCTAATAAACTGGGGAACTTGAGTTGACAGGACTGGATGACCCATCAACAGACTTTTCTAAGATCTCTCCAGCCCTTCAAACTTTTTAAAGGTAAAGGAGGGGACTAGAGAAATGGTTCAGATGGTAAGAGCGCCTACAGCTCCTCCAAAGGGCTTGAGTTTGATGTCCATCAGCTCACAACTGCCTGTAACTCCAGCTCAAGGGGATCTGATTCCCTCTTCTGGTCCCAATGGGAACCGCCCCCATACACACACATGCATCACACATACACACATGAGAATACGCATGAATAAAAATTTTCAAATCTTAAATTTTTTTTTAGTTAGAAAAAGTGAAATGGTGGAGGAGGTGACTCTTTCCAAGCTTTGGAAGCACTGGATGGTTGTTGGCACCCTTCACTGAATAGGGACATAAAAGGAGTGGATGTGCAGGTCTGTTTAGCCTGAGTTTATTTATTTAAGGGATATTGAAAAGGAGATGCTTAGTAGACAGTGTCTGAAGTTCAAGAAAGACAGCAGGACTGCAGGTACAGATATAGGAACTGTCATCCTATAAGTAATTGATTTTCCAGAAGTAAATGTGAACACTCAAGGAGTGTGTAGAGTTAAAAGGGTCTGCTAGAATCGTAAGTATTAAGGAGCAAAGAATACTGAATCATGAAAAGGCCACTGATGCTGGGTAACCAGATGAGCAATTCCACTGTAGATGTGAATGGGAGCCTTGGTGTCATGTATTGAAGAATGGGGTTGGGGGGGGGGAATGTAATGAGATAGATCTTTGCAATTTTCAAGAATAAGGCAAGTGGCTCCTAGAAGGAAAGTTGAATGTCAGGGGAATATTTATAGATGCAGACAGAAAGAAGTTTAATAATCAGAAGTGGGAGAGATCGATGCTAAAGACACAGAAGTGAGGTGCTAACCCCCAGGATGTTCTAAGAAGTTAGCAGATATGAAAAGAGTGAGGGAAAGTCACCTTTCCAGGCATAAGAGTAGAAACGAAGTAACTGGGAAAATGCAAACCAAAGGTCATTGATTTGATTTGCTAAAGGCTAATTATCTGATTTTAATATGCATATTAAAAACTCAGATATCATCATTTAATAGATCTGCTTCTCAGTGCTCAATTTGGTGCCAAACTAAGGGAGCCTTAGTTATGCCCCTCAAAACTATCTTGCAGTATTCTCCAAAGGTGATAACATTGATCCATGATCCCTTATCTAAAGTCCTTTATCCCTTATCTAAAGATGTCTTTTAGAAATTAGAGTTTTATAACTTTCAGAAAGCTGATATGGTGCATAAATCTCTATGTTATACTATAGCCCTCCAGTAAGATCTACAGTAGAAATAGAGAAATAAATAATTCAGGTGAGATTTTTGCTGCCAACTGGTTTATAAGACTAAGGCATTTTAGAGCCCTTTTAGATTTTGATATCACAATAAAGACCTAAAGACCTCTAACAATAAACACTGTATTTAGATTTAAATATGAAGTAGTTACCATTTGTGTAAGTGATTAATATTAATTCATTTACTTCTCAAAAAGAAATCATGAGGTAGGACCTGTTATTGTATTATAGATGTCAATTATTTGATTCAATAAACATTTACTGAGTACGTTGGCTATAGGGATATAAAAGATAATCAAATAATCTTGTATTGGGAGTAGGTAGATCACTGTTACACCTTTGATAATCACTGCTGAAAGAGGTTTAACAATGAGCCAGATTCAACCTTGGGAAGTTTAGATGTTCCTAGGGACTGGCAAATTTACTCATGGCCAAAAGTAGCCTACTGCTTACTTTAAAAAAAAAGTTTTATTGAATGCACACACACACACACACACACACACACACACACACACACTATTGTTATAAATGAATGTGAATACTTGGGCTTCTCTTCCAAGCACATGAACCTTTTACCTTTTACCCAATTAATGTAGTTCCTATCAATGATAATGGCCAATAGTTAGGGAATGGCTCCCATCTCCAACCTTGAGCCAGGCATGTGGCTGAGCCCTCTTGAGCTGTTGTATTTCATTCTCTGCATCTTTAAAGGTTGATTGGTGCCATTATTCCCAGTTAATTGGGAAAGCTAGGAATCTCATGAATGTCCTCAGCTCCTTGCTTGGACGGCTATCTAAGCACAGTGCTTCCCTGAACATCAGTAAACCAGTCTTTGCTCTCAAGTTACTGCAAATTTCATTTGTCACCTCGTTAAACATACTAAACACTTCTAGTCCCAGAGTGGAAATGTCTCAAGCCAAATTAGTAAACAGAGTATTATTGGATATTCCTGGTTCTACATTTAGGCTTGAAATTCAACAAAGTAGTTATAAGGCAAATGTCAAATTAACATAGTGCTATTTGATGAAAAAGTATACCAGTGTTGGACTGCATACTAAAAGTGCCAAGTAACTCTACAGTTTTCAAAAGGGGTAAACAGAAGCCAGCTTCCTGACGTAATCCATCTTCTGTTGCTATAACAGAATGCCCGAGACTGGATAATTGAGAAAGCTGTTTATTTTGCTTCATGGAACTGGAAGTCATATTGCTGAATCTTAGGATATACACACTTGAAATTGATAATGACAAATTATGTGCTTAGATTTTTAATGGATATTTTTGCTGTTCTTGATTCCTGGTATCCCTTCTTTTTCCTTTTTTCTTACCAGTTATGTCTGAGCTTTTCTCAAATGGTTCTCCAAATCAAACTGAATTTCAGGAGTAGGCAGTTCTCAAGTAACCGCTGGGACTAATGGTTTTTAGCTCCATTTGTGTTTAAAGACGCTGGGTGCCTGTAGGGTAATTGTTGAAGTGACTCCTAGCTTTCTGAACAGATGCCATTTCTTCTTGGTCCTCAAGTACTTGTGTGTGAGTGGCGTGAGTCACAGTGTCAGAGCACAAGTGTGTGGGAGGGAGCAAAGACCTAAGAGTTGGTAGCCTATACTGTTTAATTTTTTTTCTTCAGCAGAATATTACATTTTTTAAAAAATGAACAAAAGCAATCACTAGGTAGCGATTATTTTTTTTTCTCTCTGCAATCAGCAATATTTTATTATACACCCACCTTATACTGAGGCCTAAAGTTTTGTCCGTATCCTTGGTATTTCATATACAGCACTGAAACTTTAGCTTTTTGTTGATTATGACCTTTGATAATGAGCCACAGGGATCTTGATGTAGGCATGAGATTATACATATTCTGGAACTATCCATTGTCCACATATTAGCTTTTAAAATAGATCAGCTCTAACCTCTATCCAATCTAGGTTGTTTCTTGTGGCAGGAGCTTGCCACGTGGCCAATGCTGGTCTAGAATTTGCTACTTAGCTCAGATTGACCTAGGTATCCTAGGCTGATATTAATCTCATGGTCCTCTTTCCAAAGCCTCCTAAGTATGGAGATTATAGGTGAGTGTACCACCACAGCTGCCCTTAATTCAAGTTTAAACATCTCAACAGTTCCCATTACTTACTAGACCAAGTCCAGTATCTCTATCACAGCATCGCTGTCTTCTGACCTCCTTCCAACCTTATCTCTCGCCCATGTCCAGACATTTAAATAGCTTATTCCTAGCAATTCATGTATGTCATTTGTAATTCCTCCGTGTTGTTTCGGTTTGTTGTTTTCTTTCTATCTAAAATGGCTACTCTGTGGTTCAGTCTTCACAGGAGACATCCACTCTGTCTAATGTGCTGTTCACTGTTTTTGTATTTTCAGTGTCTGCTGGCCACTTGAGTTGCAACCATGTCATTGTGTCCTACTGACAGAGCCTGTAACATACATCTGTGTTTAGTAAATGGGTGTTCTTACCTAGTCTCTGCCTGCATTATCAAGCATCTTCTCCCATACAATTGTTTTGACTTCTCTTTATTTGCATGTATTGATTACAGAACAATGCTTCTACCACTCTCGGTGATTGAAGAGTATTTGGAAGATATTTTGCATGACATATTTCAAGGTTCCATTTTGAGAGTGCAAATTTTACCATGCTAAATGTTACTAATGCCCCTTCATTGAATCCAAAGCTGGTATCAAGGCTTTTATGCATTTGAAGGTCGTAGCAAGTTTGTACAGTACCATCTGACAGCAAATGGCCTAAGTCTGTGCCCTGTCTGGTGTTCAGTCATCTACCTGCCCCGCGATGCTTTGTGGGATGTCTGTTTGTGTTCATGATCTCAGGGTTCCTTTTCCAGTCTGGCTTTGTGAGCCAGTTTCTGTATGGAGCCATCCTAATACACTATCATCTTTAAACACGAGGTGCTCTGTATATGATGCAGAAACGTTTCCTAATTCACAGATTTAATACTGTGTACCCTGCATAGAGCCTGCCAATGCTTCCACGTTGCCCTTAGGATAAATTCCAAACTCCTTACCATGGGAAAGGCGGGAGAATAGTTTCTCTCCTTTTTTTTTTCTTTTGAAATCCCTATTTACTTAGCTTGTATTTCTGTATTCTTTATCCTAATTTATATGTCTTTAATGTACCCCTATTTCTCTTTTATACTTGTATTTTGCCCCTACCCCTTACAGTCCCAATACCCCGTGTTGCTTCTAGCATGTGTTCCCTCTGTGTGGCATACCTGGCCCTCCATGTTCTCCTAGTTCATAGAGCGTGCATACATCCACATGGCTGTTAGGCTAACATGTATCTATACCATTGGTCCATGAGTTCCATGAAAACAGAGAAAGTGTGTCAGTTTGAACACATTACTAATAAACTCAGAGTCACCAACTATGCATCAGTGTCACATTCAGATAAAAGTCAGTAAAGCACTTCCCCTGGGTTTCATTTAGCCAAGATCAAGCCCAGGTTTGAATTCTCCATTTTACCGTTCCTGTGTCTTCTTGCAGTTCCTGTCGGTCTGTTGTATGAGTCTGACTCTGTGCCTGTCTGAAGTAGGTATCTTGTAAGTCTGTCCCTGTGTCTGTGTCCAGGTCTGAGTCTCTGTGTCTGTCCCTAACAATGGGCTTTGCTCTCTCTTTTACTGGACAACACAGAAAGCATCACATGGGGAAGGAATGAGTGACACTTTACAGAAATCTTTAAGAATTTTTTGTTTTGTTTTGTTTTGTTTTTTGTTTTTATTTTATTTTATTTATTTAATTTTTTATTTTGCAATACAATTCAGTTCTACATATCAGCCACGGATTCCCCTGTTCTCCCCCTCCCGCCCCCCTCACCTTCCCCCCAGCCGCCCCCCATTCCCATCTCCTCCAGGGCAAAGCCTTCCCCACAGACTGAGATCAACCTGGTAGACTCAGTCCAGGCAGGTCCAGTCCCCTCCTCCCAGGTCGAGCCAAGCAACCCTGCATAGGCCCCAGGTTTCAAACAGCCAACTCATGCAATGAGCACAGGACCCGGTCCCACTGCCTGGATGCCTCCCAAACAGATCAGGCCAATCAACTGTCTCACCCACTCAGAGGGCCTGATCCAGTTGGTGACCCCTCAGCCATTGGTTCATAGTTCATGTGTTTCCGTTCGTTTGGCTATTTGTCCCTGTGCTTTATCCAACCTTAGTCTCAACAATTCTCGCTAATATCAGAAATCTTTAAGAATTTTACAAGAGATTAAGTCACTGACTCCAACTGACCATATTACAAACAAAACACTATCAGAAAATATTCATATGTTGCATCCAGCATTTATAGTGGATATTTGTTTTTATAAGGTCTCTTTCATCCTATTTGCTGTTTTCAGCAAATAATGACCATAACATACATACACATATGCATTACTCATGTGTCAGAGGCATGGAAGAGCACATAATTTAAGATTACAGCTATGCATTAGCTTAGGTTGTAAACGTTGATTACATGGTAAATCCAAGGCAAGTAAAGTTATTATTACACTGTTCTCTTAAAGGCAGGTTAAACAAACAGGCTGATACACAGTAGGATAGCAGTCTTAAGTCTTAAGTGACCTCAAGGTGTGTTATTAATTTTGTCCATGAGGTCCAGCAACAGTTCCAGTCTCTTAAAATGTAAGAGATATTTTACAAGCCATTGCCACAAGAAAGTATTGCACTTAAGTACCTTGTGATGCCAAATCACAGGTGTAGACAAATTTCTAGCCAGTCTTATTAAATAAGAAACCAGAGTCAAATACAGAGGTAATAGCCAAAGAAATCAGAGAACTAGCAAAGAGCCACGACTACCTTATCTTTCCACCTCGGCCCCATCGCTGCCCCAGAGAGAGTTTCTTCCATCTAACTTGTGTTTTTAATTGCCTTCCTGTTCTGCCTTCCCATTGGCTCTAAGCCCAGCCACATCACTTCCTCATCACTGCCTGTCTATACAGACCTCCAGGTCTCTATGGTTGGTACTGGGATTAAAGGTTCAGGTCACCACACTTGGCTGTGTCCTTGACCACACAGAGACTCTGCCTGCCATGTGATCAGATTAAGGGCGTGTGCTACCACCTCCTGACTCCTGTTTATGGCTATGTGACCTCACTATGTGACCTCTGATGTCCAGACAAACTTTATTAACATACAAATAAAATCACATTTCAGCACAATTAAAATATCACCACACACAGGTACTCCTTAGATCCTTCCGTTGCAGTGTGTGTCTTAGCTAACCAGGGGTACTAGCATCTAACACAGTACCGCAGACAGCAAAGAATCCAGATTTGTGAGTGAGCAAATGGAGAGAGCTCCTCAGATCGTGGCACCCTTTCCTGCCTTCCTTTTTGTTTGAACATGGGCCTTTCCCTGTTGTTTGAAGATTTTTCTTAAAGACGTTCTTGCCTGAACCACTCATGCTACAGAAAAGAACTAATTTCCCACCACAGCACTTCTCAGTTTCTGTTCTGTTTTGAGCCCTGGTCTGAAGAGTGGCAGTGGCATGCTTACCATGATGTGTACATCATTACATGACCCATCATACACACAAGAAGACCTCTGCCAGGATGACGATTTTTTTAATGGTACCGTGTGAAACCCTTGTTCTGGTGTTACCCAAATGAGGATTATTTGACAACAGAAATGTTCTTTTTAATAGTATAAAAGGAATCTGTAAGTCACATGTGCAGAACGCTGGTGTGTACCTCTACAAAAGCACACATGTGGAGAAAGGGCTGGAGCTGAGAAGTAGTTAAAGGACGCTCAAGGAATCCACAGTGCCCCACAGGCAGGAAGCAGGAAGACGCAGGAATGCCAGCGCTTTGGCTCCTGTGCTTGAGAATGCTTGGAGCTGATTATGAACTATAATCTCTCACAAGGCAGTAGGCAAATACTGGCTGAACTACAGTGTGTCCCAGGACCCTGGTGGAATGTGCTCTGGTTATCACCCCATGCTCAAAGGAAACATGAGACTACAGTTTAGAAATAAGAAACAAATAGCAGGGTGAATATGAAGAGGTGAATAGATATATCCATGTTTTTCAAAACTCTTCTAACTACAGGATACCCCAAGCCCTCGGGTTTTCCAAGTGTGGGAACTCAACTCCTCAAAGACTGAATAAGTTTCCAAGGCCATTGAGCTATTTATTTAATTGCCGAGCCAGAATTAAAATCTAGACTTTTCTGACTCTCCTTAATTTTTTTTCTTTAAATAAATGTGTCTAGTTCCATAAATGCAAATGTTAAGTAGCTTGGGTTACTTTACAAAGCTACTTGAAGAGCTAAAATGTTTCTTGAGGGGGGGACATAAAGACTTATATAGAGACATTAAGTACAATGTCACCTGCTGCTTTTGCTTTTATATTGTGAGATGCACAGGTAAATGGGAAGACTCCGAGCCAGTTACTATACCTCCAGCTCCTGTATCTGCAATAACCTTCCCTTGGACCCCAGCACTGAAAAATAAACATTGAAGCTGCTAGCCCTTAAGGTAGAAGCTTGCCCACTTCAGCCACCTTTCTGCTTTGTAGCCAGCAGCCCAGGCTCATGCCACCCCCCTCCACACACCTACCTGATGCCGCCAACTGGGTTGCCTCTAGTTTCCAGTGCTGGCAAAAGTTGTATGGTTAGAAGATGGAAGTTCAGAACTTTTTAACTCTTAATTTTGGACTGGGAAACTCAGATGAACTCCCCACTTGCATGATTTTACTTCATGAAGTAGGAAATCTTTGAAACATAAATGTAAAATCATCTTTCAAGGATAATGTGTATTCAAGTCTCAGAAACCCAAAAGAATTAACTGGAAAACCATTAGGATAATGTTTAGAAGTGCTTTGAGAAGAACTCCTTACCATTTTACTATACGAATAACCTACTGTGTAAAAACAGGGCTAGAACTAAGTGCCATTCAGTCCTTGCCCTGCCACTGAGATACATTCCCAGCTCTCCAAATGACCTGGCCTGCAGTAGATACCTTAGGGGAATGTGTGCTTCTAGTGACCCTGCAGACACGCACAGGATCTGCAAGACCATTTAAGGACCAGTGATCTCGGGGGACTGTTTCCATGTACCACATACTATATACTAATGTGTGTTGACGCTAAAGATGCTGAAATAAATTCTTGTCAAAATATTTGTGGGCTTGATTGAAGCTGTTAGAATGTGTAAAAAGAAACACACATGCACACACACACTGGAAAGCTACCACATGGTTCTCGATTTTTAACAGTCTTCTGTTGTCTTGAGTGACAGTCGTAATCTTTTATTCAGGCAGCTTCCATGTTTAACATGATGTGTTGTTAGATTTGTAAATATGAACATTGTGTTTGGAGTTGCTTTTATTCCAGAATACCACACCTTTGCCTTCTATTAGATTGTTAGAGAAATTTATTTTCCTAGAATCACTTAAGGTTACAGAGAATAAAGCTTTTAAGTTTGCCAGTTGATAAATTGAAGCTAGACTTGTAGTAGAAAGTTCCAGCTCTTTCATAACATGTGGTCTGTTCCCCCGTCCTTCCTGTAAGTATTTTAGGTCTTATCTCTTGTAATGCTTAAAGAAGTGCTAATTCCACATCTGGTGATTGGTATTTCCAAGCCTAACGACAGTTTCTTGTCAAAAATGCAAGTGTTCTTACCAAAAACTTAACTATATAAGGCAAAGCATTTGCTAATTAACTGGACCTAGCTATTCCAAAATGTATATGTATTGCAAATAGCATGTGCTTAGTAAAAACATGCGGTTCTGTCCATTTCGAACAAAAATCTTTAAAGACTTTGTGTGTGTGTGTGTGTGTGTGTGTGTGTGTGTGTGTGTGTGTGTGTGTGTGTGTGTGCAGTTATCCCCAGAGGCCAGAAGAGAATATCAGATCCTCGGGAGTTGGAGTTACAGGCAATTGTGAGCCACACAATGTGTGTGCTGGGACTGAGCTCAAGTCCTCCTGGAGAGCGGTATTTAATTGCCAAGTCATTTCTCTAGCCCTAAACAAAATGCTTTAAGCTAAAATAAATAAAAGAGGGGGGAAATAGAAGAAAGAGGACCTTTCTGGGCTGCTGGCCTCCCGCCTGATGTCTCTGCAGGGAGTGTCTTGATGCTCTTGGAGCTGGTACACTTCTCACTGGTCCACCTCAGCGCAGCATCATTGGAATTCTGTGTGATGCATGAAGGAAGGCTTCTCAGATTTCCTAACCCACACCCTCCTCTTAGTTCTGCACCTCAACAAGACCCTCTAAAAACACAGCTTTTTTCATAAGATCCTTCTGTGAAAATAACCTTCCAAATATCAATAACCATTTAGCTGAGCTAAGACAATTTATTATGCTCCTGGGTTGAGAAGTTCTAATATTTAGGACACTATGCTGGGAGAAAGGGAAAGGTTTGTCTGTTTATCACCTGGAACAAGTTTTCCATTTTGTCTCCAGGACCTACATTTGTAGAACTTGTGAAGGTGGGTGAAAAAATGATTTCCCTTGTTCCTGAGAATGAGAAGGATGAGGGAGCAGTTAGGCTGGGCAGTGGGGCAGGATGGAAAGAAGGCAAGGTCCTGTCTGCTGCTGGTATCTGCCATGGACTCCTTTCTCTGAGGATGCTTTGAGAATGGCAGCTATGCTGCTCTCTGTGTGGATGCTGACAATTACGATAAATCAACAAAACCATCTCTTCCTTCTTATCCCAGGATTTCCTACTGCAGATATTTACTGTGTTCCGAATATTGATACGCCCAGAGATGTTCCCCAAGGACTGGACCGTCATGCGTCTGGTAGCTAACAAGTAAGACTTTTCAGTTAATAACTGCATCTCAGCCTGCAAGGGAAAAGGATGATCTAGAATGTTCTTGCAATATCAACACAGCTTGAAACCTCTAAGTTCTAAGTTTCATATTCTTTACCTCCAAATCAACTTTTCAGTCTTTTTTAAACAATGTTACTAATTGTCTTGAATTGTTATTTAATATGACTATATTAATGTCTTTTAAGAATTAAACATTATAGCCGGGCATGTTAGCACACATCTTTAATCCCAGTATCTGGGAGGCAGAGGCAGTTGGATCTCTGTGAGTTCAAGTTAGTCTGGTCTGTAGAGCGAGTTCCAGGACAGCCAGGGCTTGTTACACAGAAAAACCCTGTCTTGAAAAAGAAGAGAGAGAGAGAGAGAGAGAATTTCAAACAATATAACGTGTGGTGATTCACACCTGTAATCCTAGCGTTAGGGAGGGACGAGAGCCAAGATAGATTTGGACTCAGAATGGCAGCATCATCTGTTCCTATCAAGTTCAAGGCCATGGACCTATCTGCTCTCTCAGCTTCCTGCAGCCCCAGTCTCAGAAGGAACGAAGGTGAACTCTAGAGCAGGGTCTCGATCTTCACTTTCATTTTGTTAACATTCTCTTGCCATCTGCCATTCTCCAAATGCCAACACCCATGTGCTTAGGGTGAAGGTGAGATTCTCTGCACATCTACCCCGGGCCAAGGTCACCATCTGTCCCCCAGACATGCAGGTACAATCATCGTGAGAGTTCCAGGAACACAGGATTCAATTTTGATTAGATATGCTTAGCATGGCTTCTGCTTCAGGGTGCATTTATAGACTTGGAGGTGTTAAAATGATGTGTTAAAAACTTGCAAAGTCACCAATAGTGTCATGTGGCATATTATATTTTACATAAGCACTGAGCAGCTTCTCCACTTTGAAGACTAATTGAGACTAGTGAAATCACTCTTTCGAATTCAGCATATGTATTTTGATATCTGTGAAGGAATCAAGTGTCTGCTTCTCTGGATGTCTGTATGCTTCAGGTTTAAGTTGGAGCTGTTGCTGCTGTATTTGCCCTAAATTACCAAAGCTTCAAGATACCTGGAAAGGTGAATGAAGTGATGTGGGGAGCCAGACAGGAAGCAGTCCAGGCTGCCCACAGCAGCAGCAGCATCACAAAACACCAGCCTCAGGTCATTCTGCTTGCTCTGTGTGCAGAGTAACATTTGGCTTCCATGAGAAGCTTCAGTGGCCGACCATCAAGCTGAAGATAAATCTAACATTTTCTTCTTAGGTGCACAGGCTTTGTGCTTGAGCTTGCTGGAAACTGTGACAACAGTATGGCTTTTTGATATTAATACTGTCTGTCCATCCCACCTCCAGACCCCGACTCCATTCAGAGGCCTTCATGGCCACATCAGTGGGTATCAGACTAAGAAGTACGTATTCTACTTTTGTGTAAACACAACGTTCAAGATTTTCATGGACAGTGTTAACCAAGCGAGAACAATTTTGGTTAGAGATGAGATATGTGTAATATATTTAAAGTGAAGATTTCTCCCATAGTAAACCCAAGCCCTTGCTAAACATAGTGATGTCATATCATCACCCAGGCTAGTCCTGGTAGCAGTCTGGACCTGCTTTTCCATAGCAATGGCTGATGGATACAGACCCAGCCTCACTAATGGACAGACGGCTTCCGTGTGCTCGCTTCTGTCTCCACGCCCCCCACCCCTCCTTGTGTTCCTTTTAATCACAGGAGCCACTTCCTATTCAAATTAGGAGACCATATGTGATGTACCTTGCTTTATAAATATAATTCAGTCCATAAATTGGCCCTAGATTATTTTTATTTATTCTTAACCTAAATAATATTGATAGGAACGTATAGTTCTAAGCTGGGCGTGGTGGTGTGGACCTCTAATCCTAGCACTCAGGAGCTAAAGGCAAGAGGAAATTGTGAGTTTGAGGTCACCCTGGGCTGCAAAGTAAAACTCTGCTGGGAGGGAGGGATGGAAGGAAGGAAGCAAGGAAGGAGGCTTTCTGAAAGATATTAAAGATATTTAAAATATTTTAAAGTGTGTACACTGAAAGAAAACGTTACACTTTGCTAACCGATACATTAAAATACATAGGAATGCCTGTGTCTTCAAGTTCACCATGTCTTCCATGCTGCTAACTTTCTTAGACAAACATTTGATCCAGGCCTCTCAAAGGGTCATTTTAACTCATACTCCCACTCTCGTTAGCCCCAGCTGAAAAGTCACCATTGCCCTACCCTTGAACACAACCAAAGGAGCCTATCCCTCAAGAGCAACAGTCTTTCATGTGTTCATCGTTCCTGTTTCCAAGGGAATCAGACGCCTCTAACTTTCACCTTAGCTGTGTTGTCTTTGTCCTACCACTTTTCTGCTTTATATGGCATTCTCCACAAGCTGCGTCCAGATGCCAGCTTCCTTGTATGGGTTTTACCCATCTGCGCCTTTCTGGTCATCTTGAAATACAGCCGATATACCAGGTCTCAGTTCCTCTAGGACAGGAATTTCGCACTCCATCTTGCACAGCTACCCTGTGCCCATTGTAAGTCCCTGGTAGATGTTTCTAGTGAGGATAACCACTCCTCCAGGCGAGGAAGAAGGAACATAAGGATGATGAAAACTAAAAACCAAAAATACAGGACACACCGAGAGAAGTTTCTCTCCACCTCCTTCCCATACACATTGTGAAGTAAAGTACAAAAATAGAGCCACAGTTTTGTGCATTGTTTCTAGGAGATAATCTTATATCACACTTGTCTGTTGAGGGAAGTTGACCTCTTCCCTTGAAATCTCAGGTCCGTGTTTGGTGTGTCTTGTGTATATGTTGACTTCAGACACAACATATAATAATCAACTTAAATTTCAAATGAGTGGTACAGATACAAATCTCTCTCTGTCTCTCTGTCTCTGTGTGTGTGTGTGTGTGTGTGTGTGTGTGTGTGTGTGTGTGTGTGGCTCATTCGCCTGCTGTCAGCAAGGGGGTACAAATAACTAATTCATTTAAACAGAGATCCTTAGAATACTCCATTCACTAACCCATTTATACAATAGATTTCTTTCTAGTGCTAAAAATATAAAGAGCCCAGGTGTGCAGGGATAATTTTGAAGGGACCTTTGTTGTGGACTGAACTAAGACTTTCATGAAAGATTGAAACTTGAGCTAAAGCTAATATGAGTGATCATGGGCAAACAATAAACAAAAATTATTGCTGCCAGTAGAGATAACATATACAGAAGGCCTTGTGATCAGAGGGAACGTGGCACTGTCAGGGGGAAGCAAGTTAGTTAGAGGGGGACCACAGGCCCAAGTGATTTAAAATGTGGACTAGTCTAGTATGTGGGTGGACTGATAGGAAGGCCCTCAGTAAACCCATAAATGTTGATGATATTAAGGAAAACAGTGAATTAAAGGAACAGGGTTCCTAGGTCTGAAAGTGGACTTTATACTGGATGCATTCTTGCTGGGTGTGGATAGAAAGACAAAAGAGAAAGCCGAGAAAGGAAGAAGGATGCTCCTTTGGATGGCTTGGACCGGTGGGTAGCAATGAAGGTAGTACACAGATTGATTGAAGCTAAGGGTGATGAGGCCTGCAGGTGACGGGATGTGAGTGGAAGCGAGGGGAGATGATTAATGGTGGTCCTCAGGTTGGGGCCTGAGCAAAAGGACCAGTTGTGATACCAATCTATCAAGTGGAAAATACAGAGAGGAGACATTCGCTGCGTGAGAGGATGTAAGTTTAAGGTACTGTTAGTGTCCAGGTTGATGTTTGTTACTCTAGTACTTAGGATGCTGAGACAGGAGAGTAGCCTCAAGTGCAAGAAAAGCCTGACCTACATAGTGAATTCCAGGGAAACCGGAGGTACAGAGCGAAACCCTGTCTCAGAAAACAAGCAAGATGCTGTTAGATATCCAAGTGGAGATGAAAACAAGGGAGTAGCTGGACCAAAGGGAAGAAGTTGGGGCTAGAGCGGTCCCTCTGTGATAGTAAAGCCTTGGTTAGGAGCTGAGGCCGGGGGATGGAATGAGAAGAAAATGTGTGCACTGAAAACCTTGGGACTGTGGCTGGACGTGCCATCATTCAGAGGCCAGGCAGTGAGCCAATGCCGGGAAGCCACTGGGGCAAGATGACAGCCAGGGGCCTGACACCCTGGGAAGGAAATACTTCAAGGAAGAGAAGGTCGAACTGTGGACCAGCAATTAACACTGGGAGCTGCACTGCTGCCAGTACCAGTGACCTTGACAAGGGCTGTCTCCATGGAGTGGTGGAGATAAAAGTCTGATGAGGGAGAATTCAAGAGCAGAGCCCGGTGAAGGAATGGAAAACGGTAATTACAGGCAGATCTTCTGAAGAGTTTTGCTGTAAACGGGAACCAAAAAATACTGATGTCTCTGGAAGTAGTTGGGAGGGTGAGGATTTGTTTTAAAATTCGGAATAATCTAGCATGTGGATTGACTAATAGGAATGCCCGTAGTAAATACATAAATGTTAATGATATTAAGGAAAACAGCTAATTAAAGGAGCAGTGTTCATGCGTCTGAAAATGGATGTAATACTGGATGCATTATTGCTGGGTATACCATTCCCGACCCCTCTATACCTGTCTGTAACAACCCTACACCTGAGAAATCAGCCCACCCTGAAAGTGTACTGCTGAGGTCAACGCACACTATTTCGTATGAAGACTTCCCTAAGATGAAGGAAGCTGACCACACTTTTAGAATTGTGCTGATCAAATCCAAGTGGAGCACTGGCATCTTGTCCACAGTCATAGGAAGGAAGGCAGAGTTGGAGAGTGCCCTGGAAAGTTTGGGGAGTCCGCCAAGCATCCACTAGCACAACTAGTATTGCTCCATTTTTATTAAGTGCAGCTATCCTTAAAGTATCATTGGTGAGAGAGAGGACTAAGACACTGATTTTCACCAAAGCTATACGTTACTATGGTGTGTGCCAGATTAAATGTTACTGCAAATATTTATGCAAGAGCTGCTTGCACACTGGTGTGTGTCTTGGTGAGTTGTGAGCAGTTGGTAGGGAAACCAGGTACTTGAAGGAAATGGTCTGTTAAGGTTTGGGCCAATGAGGTTAAAATAGAGATCACCCTAAGACTGGTGCTGTAGTTCCTTGAGGGGAGAGAAATCAAGGGCGCTTCCTGCTTCCCTTTTCTTCTCCCACTCTGCGTGCTGCATTGACAAGGGAAGGTCACTCCTTTTCCTGGTCCTGATGCGGTTGTAACCCCTCCACCAGTGTCAGCTCTGCTGACTCATCTCAGTCTGCTCTATAATTATTACACAGCATGGTTCGAACACAGTGATAAGTCCTTCATGTTAGGCTAGGTCCAGTGCAGATGGGACCAAAGTCCCTACTGTCGCGTACTCTTAACTTCTAACCCTGTACATACTTGCCAGGCCACACGTGCTGAGGAGGGCTGGTATCTGTTTGTCCTTTAGGTCAGTCTCATGTATGCTGGAGTTTCAGAACTCCCCACTTAGATCAATTCTTTTTAATTTCCCTGATAACTGTTCATGATTTTCATCTGCCCTAAGCATCTTCCTGCTGATTTATGCTGTCCCCAGTTAATGCTCCAAGTTAGAGGGAAGTTATATTCCAGGTTTGTTTTGTTAGTTTTTCAATGTATAAGTATCAACATTAGCTGGGCATGGTGGTGCACACCTTTAATCCCAGCACTTGGGAGGCAGAGGTATTCAGATCTCTATGAGTTCAAGGTAAGCCATAGTCCCAGACCAGTCAGGACTACCTAGTGGAACCCTGCCTCAAAAAGGGGGGTGGGGCAGTGAGAAAAAGAAAGAAATCAATATTGTTGGTAGTCAAGTTTCTCTACACTGTAGTCTACAAGGTATTTCTCTTAGTCTTTGTGTGATTACTGGACATGGGCTTATGCTTGAGCAGATCCCAGTTTTAGTCACTTTTGGAAGATCAAATTCCAGGACCTAAGTTTTCTATGGAGTGAGAAAGCAAGAAAGGAGGGAAGAGAGTTGGTTGAAGATAATTCTTTATTGCAGAATGAGGGGATAGCTGGAACACCCAAGGCAATAAATTGTATCCCCTGTGCCCCAGTTCCTCTTTCTTGACTAGATCTCATCATTCTATCCCCATGGAGATTGTCATTGTCAGAGCAATCCTTGGGCCCACATTGTCTGTGGCAGAGTCAGTAATCTCGCCATTTCGGTAGCAAATTGCAAACTTTTCTCAGCTATTGAGGTTGGAGCATTTGAGACCAGAAATAGTTCCACGTTCCGAAATTGAAGAACAAAATGAAGCCAGAGGAGCCGTGTGGCTTTAAATAACTGGGAACAAGTGAAAAAATTCCTTGGACTCCAAGTATTCGGCATAATGGAACAATGAAGTGTGAATCTCTTTAGCTGGCTTGGGGACCTTGTGCTGGGAAGCTATGGCTCAGTGGTGAGTTCAAGCCCCTGAGATGAGCTGGGAAGTGTAAATGGCAAGCATATGAAGTAGAGCCTTTCTAAGAGCTTCCCAGCCTTGAGAAGTCCTGCTTTGGGTTCCTACTCTCCACCGTATTAAACACACTAAACAGATCCGTATGCCATATTAGATACCTTCACTGAGGAAAAAAAAAATTCTATTTATTAGCATTTGAACTTATTGGGAATTCTTGCAAAGGTGCCAATACATTCAAACTACCACAGTTTGAATGTATTGGTACCCATAAGCTCATAGGGAGTAGCACTATGAGGAGTAGTGGCTTTATTAGAGTAAATGTGGCCTTGTTGGAAGAATTGTGTCTCTGTGGGGGTGGGCTTTGAGGTGTCCTTTGCTCAAGCTACACTCTGTGAGACAGACCACTTCCTGTTGGCTACAAATCAAGATGTAGGAATCTCAGCTCCATCTCCAGCACCATGTCTGCCTGCATGCCACCATATTAAGGGACTAAACCTCTGAAAATGTAACCCACCCAATTAAATGTTAAACTTTAAGAGTTGCCATGGTCGTGGTGTCTCCTCACAGCAATAAAAACTCTAACTTCTTAAGAAAGTCACCTCTCATTTTTAAATTAGTAAAAATTGTGCAAATATTAAATTGGACAATTAATGAAGTTAGATCCCGTGAGCATGTAATTGGTCATATCTTGGTTCTTATTTTATAGTTTTAATTTGGTAGTGTAACATTTTCTCAGCCTTTTAGTGTTTTCCAGACTCACTGAACAGCCTGCACCCTGTGCCTCTGTACCAGGAGAGCAGGCAGATCAGATAAGGGATCCAGGTCATCAGTCTAGCAACAAGACTACATGCTGCACAGCAGACCCTAAGACTGCTGAAATCCTAGGAGCCTGCAGAGGCAGAATTTGTTGGGATGTTTTTCCGACTCCGGATTCTCTAGAGCAGTGGTTCTCAACCTGCGGGTTACAGCCCTTTCCGGCGTTGCATTTCAGATATCCTGCATATCAGTTATTTACAATTCATAACAGTAGCAATATGAAATAGTAATAAAATGACTTTATGGTAGGGGGGTCACCAAAACATGAGAAACTGTATTAACGGGTTGCAGCATTAGGAAGGTTGAGAACCTTGTTCTTCACAGGATGCTTTACAGACAAGAACATTGCCATCACTTGGAGGTTGTTGGAGATACAGACTTCCACGAACTACTCCCGCCTGCCTGACTCAGTCTCTGAATGTTAATTAGGCTCCCAGGTACCCACTGAAGTATGAGAAGCATGGTGCTGGTCTAGAACGGTGGCTCTCTACTCCAGGTGCACAAAAACTACCCTGGGAGCTCTGCAAAGCCAGGTGTCCTATGCACATTATAATTGCTAGAGGGAAGCCCCAGCTGTCTGTGATTTTTAACATGTCAATGGTTGTAATACTAAGACCACAGAGGTTCCATGTTAATTATCAGTGCATACAGCTCAAGCCACATATATGTTATCTGTCTTTATGACCTAGTGTCTTAGTTAAGGTTCTTATTGCTGTGAAGAGACACCATGACCACAGCAACTCTTATAAAGGAAAACATTTAACTGAGGTGGATCGCTTACACTTTCAGGGGTTCAGTCCATTATCATGGTGGGGAACATGGTGGTGGGCAGGCAGCTGTGGTGCTGGAGCTGAGAGTCCTACATCTTACAGGCAACAGGAAGTCGACTAACACACTAGGTGGTATCCTGAACATAGGAAACCTCAAAGCCCACCGCCACAGTGACACCCTTCCTCCAACAAGGCCATACCCACTCCAACAAAGCCATACCTCCCAATAATGTCACTCCCTGTAATTATGGGGAACAATTACATTCAATTGACCACATTCCACTACCTGGCCCCCATAAGTTTGTAACAATATCATAATGCAAAATTCATTTATCCAACTTCAAAAGTCCCCATAGTCTTTCACAGTCTCAACATTTTAAAGTCCATGGTTCAAAGTCTCTTCTGAGATTTATGCAATCCCTTAACTGTAATCCCCTATAAAATCAAAACACCGATCATGTATTTCCCACATATAACAGTACAGGACATATATTACCATTCAAAAACATAGGGAAGCATAACAAGGAAATACTTGGCCAAAGCAAGACCAAAAAATAGTTGGGCAAACTCCAAACTGCATCAAAATACTCTTCAGATCTGCAACTCTGTTCAGCTTTGTTGATTGCAACACACTTCTTTCTCTTGGGCTGCTTCCACTTCCAGTTAGCAGCTCTCCTCTGCAGGTAACCCACAACTCTAGCATCTCTAACATCTTGGGTTCTCCAAGACAATTCAGGCTTCAACTTCACAACTTCATGCAATGGCCCTTCATTCAGGGACACCCTGACACATGCCTGTGTTATGAATTATTGGGGGGTTGGTGAGGGAGTAGTTCACAACCCAGACGCTGCATTCACATGGAGAGTTCATTATAATAGAGAGATGAAGAGAAAGATAGGAAAGAGACAGAGAAAGAGAGAGAAGAAGAAGAGAGAGAGAGAGAAGAAGAAGAAGAAAAGAGAGAGAAGTCAAGGGTGTGCACCTCGTGGAAGGAAAAGCAGAAGAGATAGAGAGAGAGAGGAAGGGGAGGAGTTTTTCCTTAGAATGAGGCTTTTACATCAGGACAGGATGCAGGGCGGGGCCAAGAGGTGGGATTTCAAGGGGTAGATCAGAATATTAACAGCCTGACCTCAGCAGCTGTCCTTAAGCACAGAGAGGGAACTTCTATAACCTGTTTCTTCTATTCTTAACTCTAAAGCCAGAACCACATGGCCGAAGGTGCCAAATTCTGCTGCGTACTGGGGCTAGAACATGGCCCCTTTGTTTAATTGCATCTTCACCAACTTTCTGTTTTTCTTCACTGTCTGAGCTTGGCTGTCCTTGAACTTGATCTTTAGACCATCCTGGCCTCAAACTCAGAGATCCACCAGCCTCTGTCTTTAAGTGCTTGTATTAAAGGTAGGCACCACCATACCCGGCTCAAAGCTTTTCTTAAATTCCTTTCACAAGTTGGAAATTTAGCTGGGTGATATCTGCCTGCCTCTGCCTCGGAAGTGCTGGGATTAAAGGCATACACTACCACACCTGGATCTAAGCTTTCCTTGAGTTCCTTTTCACATGTTGAAAATTTAGCTGGGTGGGATCGACCTCGCCCTGAAGTCACGACTCCCTTTATTCCATTTCTTAATCTGTTTATCTCTTTGAACACAGGATTTAGCTCCATTCCACCTCCTGGTGCTTGTTCTCTCAAAATTTACTATTTGTAATTTACCCTGCTCAGCTCACTCCTTTTCATTTCAAATCTTCATTAGAATTACCACTAATATCCACCCAAAACAGTCTATACTAGGCTGTTTTAAGATTTCTTCTGCCAACGGTACTAAACCAGAACTCTTCGCTTTAGCCTCAGGCAGACTCTTCAGACAAGGGTGAAAGGCAGCCACTTTCTTCCCCAAAATATCACAAGAACAATCTCTAGGCAACATACTAAAATTCTCTGAAACCTTTTGAGTCCCTTGACAGTTAAAATAACTCAGCACCTCTGTCTTCCATGCTCCTTCTAGTATGTCCCTTTAAGCAGTGCTTAAAGCATTCCACTGCTTTCATAACCCAAAGTACCAAAGTCCAAATTCCTCCAAACAAACACAAGGTCAGAACTATCACTATAATTCCCTCAGTCCCTGGTACCAACTTCTGTCTTAGTTAAGGTTTTTATTGCTGCGAAGAGACACTGACCACAGCAACTCTTATAAAGGGAAACATTTAATTGGGGTGGCTTACAGTTTCTGATGTTCAGTCCATTATCATCATGGCAGGGAGCATGGCAGCATGCAGGCAGACGTGCAGACGTGGTGCTGGAGCTGAGAGTGCTACATCTTGTGAGCAACAGGAAGTCAACTCAGGACACTGGGCAGTATCCAGAGCATAGGAAACCTGAAAGCCCACCCCCACAGTGACACATTTCCACCAACAAGCCCAAACCCACTCCAACAAAGCCACGCCTCCTAATGGTGCCACTGCCTATGGGATTATGGGGCCAATCACATTCAAACTGCCGCACCTAGCATGTAAACAATTTGGTAACTCTTCTATTCTACAGAACTGCTTTTCCAACTGGAAATTTTAGTTAGTGAGCATCTTCCAGGACCTTAGGCTCAGTTGTCAAAATATCAAATAGGCTAAATTAGTAGTAGAGGCTCTTTCTTACAAGTAATAATCCAAGCTAGACTCATGGGCCAGAAGGTGGATTTCTATGTCAAAGCGCAGGTATAACAGGACTATGGATTTTTCCATTGAACATCAAACACAAAGTTTGTGCTTATCTATTAATAAAAAATTTCAGGCAGAGAGATGACTCAGTGAATAACAGTACTTGCTACACTAGCATGGGGACCTGAGATGTGGGTGGCCATGCAGCCCTTTGACCCCATTGCGGGATGTGGAGAAGACAGAGACAAAACAATGGCTGGAACTTGCTAACCAGAAGCCTAGCTAAAAATCAGCAATCTCCAAGTTCAGGGAAGGACCTTCTCTCAAGGATGAAAGTGATAGATAAAACAGCTGACATCTGTCTCTGACCCCTGCACATACACAGATGAATGGATGTGTGCACACAGAGAGTACACATTTTACTCATTTTGGCTGCTTAGATTTTTGGAGTTCATTTGTTTGCCTGTTTGACTGACTGATTGATTGAACCTAGGCCCTTGTGAATGCTAAGCGCACATTCTGCAACCAAGCTGCCCCTCTAGGCCTCCAAAACTCCCCTCATTAAACCTAGAATCCCAGTGATCTACATGATGGGTAAAGAGCCACTGCTTAACTCGGTAGCAATTCCTCTTCTGATAGTAAAGATTTACATTCATGGGGTAAAATCTTTCGGGGAACCTCAGTGATTTCTTCATTTATCTTCATTGTTTGGGGAGTATCTATGCACACAACCTCTCTCCTACCATCATCTGTGGTCTCTCTAGTGTGGAATTGGCTTATGATGTCTGCCATAGGGATCTGAGGAAACCACAGTAATTCTGTCTTACGGGTTTATCTTATCCTTAACTTTGGTAGCAAAACTCTTTGAAAAGTACCATGACTTGTGCAAAAATGTGTGTACATGTGTGTAAACAAGGCCCCTTGGGTACTCGTGGTACACATGGTGGTTTGCTTTTCTTTACAATGTCCACATTCAACCATCTAACCCCTGGCCTTGTTAATATCTCCATGTGTGGCAAGAAAGATGCAGAGTGAGTTTTCCAGGTGAGAGCAGTAATGAAGCATCATATCCTTCAGAGACCATAAATATTATTCTAGTTAATAATAAAAAGTATTCTTCTGATCTGCATTTTTCCAGTAGCATAACCATGGAGTGAGTTTGGTGGTATATTTTATCTTACTTTGCCCTTTATCTCTTCAATTCTGAGTCTCATGATGAGAGCTGGGGTCTCATCACAGCCTAATGCAGCATTACATATTCATCTAAGAAAAGACCAAACAGTTTTAGAAATCAACCACTTGTACACTGGTATTTATAATAGCTGAAGTGGTGGTTTGTCTCAACGTTAACCAATTGCAAAAACCTTCAAATTTGAATATATACTCTCCTAGTTATCAAAATGAGTAGATTTGGAGTGAATTACAGAACTCTGTTTAGAACTAGGCAAGAATACTCACCAAATAATTCTTTCTTCGTCTCCTGAGCACGATAAATATAGCTGCATTTAGGTGCAGCATGCTTAGCTAAGAACGTCGAGCTGTCCCCATGTTCTGCCCTAGGGAGATGCCTCTTCCTTGGAGTTGCTGTGACCCTCTGTTCTGTAGGTAGGGTTTTAGACACTTGGACAGGAATTGTCCCCTTAGCATTAGTCTGGCCTCCTGTGTGACTCTGCTTCCATAGTCCTTCTGTGCCCTCCAACACCTTACATGGGGAAGGACAGAGCGACGGCGGCTCATAAAGGGACAGACAGTACATTCTGTCTCCTCTTCTGTCCATTACATCTTTGGGCTCTCTGTCAGTCACGATAATCAAATACACAATGTTATGTTTGCATTAAGTCATTTTGCTCTGTTTAGAAATTAATTTTAAAGTGTCATAAAACAACAGTATATATATTTATGTCTGGATTATTTGAATTTGTAAATCTTCCTGTGTGTCATTTTATGAAGAAACTAATAGATTTTTTTTCTGTGTTTTAGTTTATTTCTTTTTGAATCCACATGCTTACTAGAGGACATTTCTTTTATATGCTTTTTATTCTTATCTACTAACTGATTTTCAGTAATGTGAAATTTCAGCTCAAATGTGTTCTTTTTTTTTTAATCACTAGTGTTATCATTACAACAGTTCTGTACCTCTCAGATGCACTCCGAAAGAACTTCTTAAATGAAAACTTTGATTATAAGGTCAGTATCCAGTCCATGACTGTCTGGCTGAGTCTATAAGATCTATACTGTGTTTTAGAGTATTTCATTTGTGTTCAGGAGAATACTAGTTCCAATTGTGTATAATATTAGACTTTTTATTATATTTGCAAAGAAGTTAGAGTTATTGTAATGTTTATCAGCCTGATAGGAATCAGCCATACCTGTTATCATAAATTTTAATTATTGTACTTTTTTGTGTAGTTCCGGTGTAGAACAAATATGATTTAATACATGTTTTTAAGTCATTTTAAGTCTTATTTTAGAGGTTTAGATTTTTATTTTTTAGAGTTTATAAAAAAAATTACAAAATTAATGTTTCCCTAGCTTTGAATCTTTGGAGTGAATTTATGATAACTATGAAACCTTAGTATGATTCTTTCAGGCAGGATTCTTGGTCCCTCAGTAATGTGACTGGTGATGCTCCTGCATGTCCCCTATTCTAGACTACCTCCCCACCCACAATGACAGTGTGTAAACTAAAGTGCCTGCTCTGGCTTCCTTTCTCAATAATGGTTTTATTTTGTTACCCTTGTTTCCTGTTTTCTTTTTAATAACATGTTTAACATTAAACATTTAATAAGAACTTATTATTTGACAACTAGAAAATACAGGAAACACAAATGCAATAAAAATTTTAAGAACTCTTGCCTAGCATGCATGAAGTAAACCTTGGCTTGATCAAACAAACAAAAAATCAAAACATCTAAGAACAGTAGGAGCTTGAGTATGAAAAGTCAACACATTATATCCATGACACAGGGTAACATGTCAGCGTGGCTTAGCAAACGCCTTCGTCTACCCATTGTCATTTGCTATTTGATAAAAATAAAACAAAAAACTACATCTTCAGCCATCTTATTTCTGGTATTTATTTTCCTTCACTACTTTCTCCTTGTAAATTACCCTGTAAATGTACATTCTTGCAAAATTAAAATTGCCATGTGCCTATAGTTCTTCAAATACATGTTATTAGTGGAGGGGGCGGGAGAGATTACAGTAGTGAAGAGTGCTTGCTGCTCTGAACCAAGTTTGATTCCCAGCACCCATGTCAGGTGGCCTTTACCTTCAGTGCCAGGGTAATCCAACACCCCTTTAAAACTGTTTCTAGTGGACTATTTTTGTTTTAGGGTTTCTGTCACTCCCCTGTGTTATTTGTGAGAGCTCTATACATATGACAGATATCCTTTGTCCTATTTCTTATAGTTAGTTAGCTTTCTTTGACATGACATCACTGGAGACAGTGTTTCATTCCATATGTCCTACATGGTTTTTGCTGTTTATTTCTGGAAATTTTATTCTAATGTCTTTCTGATTCTTTATTTGGCATAAGAAAATTTGTGAGTCAAAATTTGTCTGGATAGGGAATTTTAAAATACAATGTGAATTTAAAGCAATTAGCATTTCCAGAGATACAGATACAGATGCCTTTCTTTTTAAGTTCTACATCAAAAGAAGCTCTGAAAATTGATCCACACAGGAATGAAGTACCTAAGACTGCATGGAGATGCTCAGAGTATTGTCTGTAAAACAAAGCATCTATCCTTTAGCTACGTCAGAGACCTCATGCTCCAGGGTTCCGATTTTAAGCAGTATCTAAAGAGAGAGTATTTCTTTAATTTTATGACTTCATCGTAGAAAATGTCAATTGTGAGTTATGTAACAGGAGCAACTGTGGCATAATGACTCCACACAAACACTGTGCATTCATAGCTAGCAGTGACTGGAACAGAGTCTGCTCCACCTTCACTCCATCCCTTTCCTGCTTCTGAAGCAAATGTCAGCTATTGCATCAACTCACGTGTGATGGTTCCCAGCACACTAGTATTTAAACGTCTTGTTCTTGTTTTAGATCTGGGATTCCTACTTTTACCTTGCTGTCATTTTTATAAACCAGTTGTGTCTGCAACTGGAGATGTTCACACCTTCCAAGAAGAAGAAGGTGCTAGAAAAGTAAGTACCGATGGGGGAAGTGTGGCCTTTGGAAGATGCTTCGTTCCAATCACTCCTGGATCAGAATGCCCATAGCTGGAAATGACAAGTGGTCAAGCGATCTTGAGAGCAGGGCTTCCAGGGCAATTTCAGTATTTTTGGACATATTAACACCTTTTCTTGAGGGGTTTTCAGGATTCAAAATTATTAGTAAAACCTAAAGTTATGAGTGTATGTGACTATTTTACTTAGGGTCGCCAAGACATAGTCAGTAGATGTTTGTAATTCAAATGTCTTGCCTTTAATTCAGAAGGATACATTATATGCTAAAGAAACACAAGAACTTTGTTCTGGAAATACATCAGTTTTGATTCTTTTTTTTTCCATTTCAGGTATGGTGATATGCGGGTCACCATGGGTTGTGAAATTTTTAGCATGTGGCAAAACCTAGGTGAGTGATGAACAGTGACGCCCCCTGCGTGGTCCAGCTCATCTCCTGACCTTTACACATATGTAGATGAGTGGCTGACCAATGACAGCATTTGAGAGCAAATGTGTAAATCAATCATGAGATTTTAGTACTTGTGGATGGAATTCTCTCTTGCACACAAAATGCTGTCTCCAGAAACTGACACCGTGGCACTGAATGAGGTTCATTCTTCACATTGGTGTCTAGTTGAAAAACATCACAATACCTTTGTGTCTTTCCTTGTTAGTGATAAGTTCTGAGGTCTGGTATCACAATGTTGAACATTCTCTAGCAATGAACTAACCTTTCAGAATTTGGAACTATAGCAACACAAAACTTTTAGAACTCTGAAAGGAAGCTATGAATCATCATAAATTTGGATTAAACTTTATGAGAGATTGCCTTAAGCATCATCATCTGGAATACCTTTCCTGCATTGACCTGCATCATAAGGTATCTCACTAAAGGCCTATAAGGCGTCTGCAATTGCTAAGATGTGTTAGCATCTTAAGCTAACATTAACATTAAGTTAATATCCAATTGTGTTAATCCCTCAGTGTAGAAAGCATATTATCCCAGCAAATTGACAGCCTATATCTGCCTGCACAAAAAGTAATATTTGGAAAATAAACTGTTCTAAATTTCATTGGCATAGGATCTCTTTCTAGGGATTCATAACATTTAATTTGGCATATTACTTTTGCACCTTTTTTTGTATCATTGACTATTACTGTATTTGAATCCCTTGCAATTTATTCAAGTGATTGACATTTGACTGTGTAATGATCTGAGAGTTCCTTCCTTTTTGGCCTCATTGTAGCACAACTTAGAAATTGCAGGAATTGTTTTCTTGTTCCAGAATGATTTCTGTCCAGGATTCATATGTCCCTCAAATATGCACTGAAATTTGGAGAGCTTTGTTATTCATAAATGCTTGCTGGTTATCTCAGAAAAATAAAATGAATTAGCATCTGAAAAATAAGATCCAATGATGAAAGGCCAGCTCGAACAACTCATGATCTGTCTCTAGGCCCAGTTGAAAAACAGCATGAGATGTCTTGGCTGGAGAGTCGCTGTCTTAGTGTCCACGCTTAGCTGAGTCTGTCTTGTTTTTCCTAAAGCCCTCCTGCTGAGCCTTGTGGTGTCCTTGTTACACGTGGCATTAATTTAGCATTGTATTTCCTACTGAGTGCTGTACTGACATGCTTTCTCAAGCATCGTGGCTGGTGAGCTTCTTCGCAGAGCCTATGGGAAATCGTGTCATACATGGTTGGGTTACTAGAGTGGTGGGCACCATGGTTCTCTCTGAGCATTGCTGTGTACATGACTTCACCCAGGCCTGGATAGCCATCCGTTTAGGCTCGAGTGTCTTAATCTACTTAATAAAATAGGTGTATTTCATAAGCTGCTCTGTTTTAATCTTTACAACCATATAGTTCTCCCTCTCCTAGGTGGATGTTAAATTACTTCTGTTTTCTTCAGAAATTGAGACATTTTAGGAAATCTCTGCAGTACATATATCCCATAATGACATTCATTAGGACAGTGGGATTGAAAGTGAAATTCCAAGTAGTGTCTGCCTCCCCTGGAACCTTGTGAGAAATGCGAATTATGTCTCCCCTGTAGACCCTGAAGTCTCTGGGACAGAGGATAGCAAGCTTGCAGATGCTTCTTAAGTACTTGACCAAAGACGGAAAAATCCTGCCTTAAGCAGCACCCTCTCCCTCCTTTGCTGGCCTAGCCCTGAAGACTATCTCTACCATAATCTGGGTCTGTTAGGAAACAGTTATTATTTTCAACACACAAATCCCCATCATGATGTATGTAGCTTAAGTATAGAGTCTAAAGCTTCACTTCAACCATTCTTTTCTATATCATTTCCTACAGGGAAGTCTTGACTTTTTGCCAAAACGTTGCATGAATTTTACAGTTTTTTCCATTCTGCTGTGAGACTGAGGGGGATTTGATTTCAAAGGCACCTGTAACTTTGTAATCAGGCTGCTAAACATAAACCTAATGCTGCAGACCCAGCCATTATGTCCCTAGTTTTACGTGTGAGCAACGTTTCGCCTTTAGAACAGCTTAGACTTCATGTCTAGCAAATACCTGGCAGAAGTAACTTACAGGAGAATGGACATGTTTTAGATCTCATTTCAGAGGCTGCCCTCCAGCACTGGCTAGCTTCAGTATTTCAGAACTAAGGCAAGAGAGAATGTCATACTGGAAGGGTGTGGTAGAGAAAAGCTGCTCGCCTCGTGGGAGCCAAGAAGCAGAAAAGAGGGACTACCTGTGCTAACATGCCCTTCCCCTGTAGCCCCCTTTATCACATAACGATGGGGATTTGTATGTTGAGAATAGTGAATGATTCCAAACAGTGCCAGAGACAGTCTTCTGGGCTAGTACAGCAAAGGAGGGGGATGCTACTTAACACAGGGGATATCCTTGACCTAGGGGATGCTGCTGCCCACCCCACAACAGTCTCCCCTGATAGTCTTCTCTAGAAAAAGATGTCCCCAGAGGTGTGCTTTACCAATCATGTCTTAGGCATCTCTCAGTTTAATCAAGTTAACAATCAAGATTAATCACCACATTTTGGTTTTGGCTCTGGTTTCTTTGTGTTTAAGAAAGATTCACTCTATAACCCAGGCTAGCCTGGAATCACAATTGTCCTGCTTCAGTTACCTGAGTGTTGGGATTATAGGTGTGTGCCACCATGTCCTGCTTCCCACTGTTACTTTCCACCAAGTTATTAGACAAGTAGACATTCAGTTGTGTGTTTATAAAATACTTTTATCATTCTAAAATTATATAACAATTTACACTATTAAATGTGCTTTTTAATGGCATTTACATAGAGAAAGTTGAAGCTCTTTTCTTGATTAACTATGTAGATATTTGGATACTTCAGTGTACAATGTATTCAGATTTCTCTTCCTTTGGTCTCTGTTTTGGAGCATTTGTGCTCTTAAGAGGGGTCATAAAGTGGTGATTTTCACCTTAACTAGAGCAACTCAGTGGCTTTGCCAATTTATGCTTTAGATCCAGGAATGGGGGAGTCTAACTGGGAACAGGGGAACAAAACCAGGTTTTGTTGTCTGCAGACCCAGCAAGTGAACAAGGAACATAGAGCAGTGGTCCCCGACATAGCAGTGTCAGGCTCTGCCATTGGAACTCTGAGTTTGTGATGCTGTCCTTGGTATTTGTGGCCCATTGGTTGCAGTGTCCTTAGGACTTAATTAAAATCTAGTATGTGTTTGTAGGTATTTTCAGTTGTGGTAAAATACTCATAAAATTTGCAGTCTTAACTATTTCTCAGGGATGAAGAATATTAAGTGTGTTCACATTGCCAGTCAACCTTAACCTCCACCATCCATCTCCAGAGCTCCTGTCTTGGAAAACTGAGTTACTGCAGGAAGGGAGGCCCTGGGGAGGGAAGGGCACAAGGGAAGGAAGAGGAGAGGAAGGAAATGGGGGAGAGGGGGCACAACAAAAACAAATTTTGTTTGGAAAATACAACAATGAAAACTCACTCTCTGTAGGCTAATAAAAAACATAACCAGTAAACAAAAATTTCCATCACCCCTCAACCTCTCCTGTCAACTTTCTGAGTCTTCTACCCTCGCTACGTCACACATATTCGAGATAGTTCAGCCTGTGTCTTGCTGCCACTGACTTCTTCTTTTAGGAGAATGACCTTGAGCTTCGCCCTTGGGATGTGGAGGAGTCGGCTTCCTTCCCTTTGAGGGTCGTGGTTTTCCACTGTTGCAAGTGTGCTGCATTGCCATCTCCACACCTCTGTCTGCAGTGGGCTGCTCCCACATTGGGCTATTACGAGTTATACTTTTGTGAACATGGCGTCCGGGGGCCTCTTGAGGTCCTGCTTTCTCTTCTCATGGGTAGATGCCTCAGAAGCAGAATTACCAGAACTTGTCCTAATTGTATTTTTCATTTTTTTTAAGAACTGACATCATTTTGTCCTGTCCCATGTCACCATCAACAGTGCACAAGGGTCCAGTTTCTATATATCTAATGGATGTGCGGTGACATCACATTATGGTTTTGATAGCTTATTTTTGAAGAGTAAGGACCAACTGGTGATGAGTGAACACCTCTTCTTAAATGTGTTATTCCCCAATATTTTTATTTCCTAAATTAAAGAAATAAAATACCATTCTGTCAATAGAGGGGGTAAGTTATATATTACCCTCCAAATTTTGTCCACTTACGTGTGCCCTTGAAAGAGTAGGGTGGTCTGTGAGGAGGTTTATCCCTGCCAACAGGCTGCACATGTGGCCTTCATTTTGCTGCAAAGTTTTCACTTTCTATTTTTAGATGACTTCACAGTCTTACTAAACATATCGTGTGCTGTGTTCCACATTTGCAAACACAGCATTTCGGAACCACTGTAGAACAATCAATATTTCCCTAGCAGGCTGCTCCCTGTACATAAGTATAAAACTCCACAGCCCAGGTATCAGGTACCCCAGATACCTAAAATAAGACCGTGTGGCTGACAGCGAGGTGTGGGGACATATATGAACCCTCCAGTTTACGGGAAATCATTTAAGTGAAGTAAAGTTGCTGCCTCTATGCATGGCTCCAAATTTTGCTTTGCTGATTCAGTAGGGGTTGGATTTTTCAATACTTGGGGACCTGACTAGGTTTGCACATGCTCTCCCAAAATATGTTTTTAGCAATAAGGCTACCCTGAAGCCTTCCTGCATAATCACGACCCAAGTGTGGCTGTTCTCTCACTTCTCCACTGTCTGAAGAGAGATCCAGCTATAGAATGTAGTCTGTGGGCTTTGTTTGAATTGTAGCTGAAATGGAAGCTATAAATTGCATGCTTCAGTACCATAGGGAAGTTTTAAAATTGCTTGTGTTTTTAATTAATTTAAGAAATTAATGTTTGAATGTATTACTATGATAAAGGCATTATGACTCTACATTCATAAAGTGTCATGTCTACTAAAGATGCTTTCTGACTGGTGCAGTAGTAGAATGATATGTCTCAGGCTTGCTTTAAAATTCTCTAGAGAAAAACGTTATGCATAATGTTAGTAAAACAAATTGGTGAAAATTCCATTATGATGGAAGCTAAATGATGTTCATGTGGGTTTTGATGGAATGTGGACTGTGGATGGTGTTCATGTGAAGTTTGATGGAATGTGGACTGTGAATGGTGTTCATGTGGGGTTTGATGGAATATGGACTGTGGATGATGTTCATGTGGGGTTTGATGGAATGTGGACTGTGGATGGTGTTCATGTGGGGTTTGATGGAATGTGGACTGTGGATGGTGTTCATGTGGGGTTTGATGGAATGTGGACTGTGGATGGTGTTCATGTGAGGTTTGATGGAATGTGGACTGTGGATGGTGTTCATGTGGGGTTTGATGGAATGTGGACTGTGGATGGTGTTCATGTGGGGTTTGATGGAATGTGGACTGTGGATGATGTTCATGTGAGGTTTGATGGAATGTGGACTGTGGATGGTGTTCATGTGGGGTTTGAGGGAATGTGGACTGTGGATGGTGATGGTGTTCATGTGGGGTTTGATGGAATGTGGACTGTGGATGGTGATGGTGTTCATGTGGGGTTTGATGGAATGTGGACTGTGGATGGTGATGGTGTTCATGTGGGGTTTGATGGAATGTGGACTGTGGATGGTGTTCATGTGGGGTTTGATGGAATGTGGACTGTGGATGGTGTTCATGTGGGGTTTGATGGAATGTGGACTGTGGGTGGTGTTCATGTGGGGTTTGATGGAATGTGGACTGTGGATGGTGTTCATGTGGGGTTTGATGGAATGTGGACTGTGGATGGTGTTCATGTGGGGTTTGATGGAATGTGGACTGTGGATGATGTTCATGTGAGGTTTGATGGAATGTGGACTGTGGATGGTGTTCATGTGGGGTTTGAGGGAATGTGGACTGTGGATGGTGATGGTGTTCATGTGGGGTTTGAGGGAATGTGGACTGTGGATGGTGATGGTGTTCATGTGGGGTTTGATGGAATGTGGACTGTGGATGGTGATGGTGTTCATGTGGGGTTTGATGGAATGTGGACTGTGGATGGTGTTCATGTGGGGTTTGATGGAATGTGGACTGTGGATGGTGTTCATGTGGGGTTTGATGGAATGTGGACTGTGGGTGGTGTTCATGTGGGGTTTGAGGGAATGTGGACTGTGGATGGTGTTCATGTGGGGTTTGATGGAATGTGGACTGTGGATGGTGTTCATGTGGGGTTTGATGGAATGTGGACTGTGGATGGTGTTCATGTGGGGTTTGAGGGAAGCTGGACAGTGTTGATGTGGGGTTTGAGGGAAGCTGGACAGTGTTCATGTGAGGTTTGAGGGAAGCCAAATGCTGTTCATGTGAGGTTTAAGGGAAGCCAGATGCTGTTCATGTGAGGTTTGATATATTTGTCTCCCTCTCTTGTGAGTACATTGAAATTTTTTAAAAAGAAGAAAACTAGGTTATAAAATATCCATAAATGGTAGAGATATTTTTAAAAGAGACTCAAAAATGCCCACTCAAATAGTGATAAGTCAATATGCACTAGCGGTGATCTCCACTATGAGGTCAATGAATGCCAGGCTCAAGGAAGGTTAAGAATGAAGTTTGCAGAACATACAAGGTTAAGATAACTCAATACTTATCTAATATCTGAATAAATGAGAATAATAAAGTCAAGGAAACCATACAAATAGGCATGTGTTTAAAGACATGGTTGTAGGCCAGAGTTCGTAGCTCAATTGACACAATGTTTGCTTAACATCTATAGGGCCCTGGATTTAATTTCTAGCAACACAACAAAATAAATTAACAAATAAATACATTGTTTTAAAACATGAAGAAAAAAACAGAAAATAAAAAACAAAGTTGATACCACGGTGGCTGTCAATCTCCTCCTAACTCACCATGAGAGAACTATCTGGGCAGGTTGAAATCTGAGTTTAGTTGTGTTCTTTCTCCGGTTTACTCTCCTTGCCCCACATACTCCGAAGCTGTGCATCCATTTGGTGTCTATATAGTGTGGAGGTAGCCCAGAGCTTATCCGAATTACTCAGACAGTAAGATGGCTTTTGTGTGATGGCTTTGAGTAGCTGGACCTTGTGCCCTACAGCCTGGTCCTCGGGCAGAATCTCGGTCGAGCATCACGCATTAAACTTCAGGGCTCTCCAGCCTCTCCAACCGTGCACACACTGGAGTCCCCTCCATTTCCTCCATTTTTTTTCTCTTGCCAGGACAGCTGGAATAAACAGTGAATTTTGACTTTTACAAATGACAGTAAGAGTGCTTGCTTCAGATTCTGCTTTCTGCCTTGACAGAAAAAACCGAGAAAAGGAATTGCAAACTCCAGCTGCTGGTACCTGCCTAAAATGTGGATGTCAGAAGAGTAGAGAAGAAAAAGGAAAAACAGTACAGGCATTTCTATCTTAGGAGACTCATGTTTTTGAGGGAAATATACAAATTTGCATCAATAAGGAACTTTCTCTTGAGACATTCTTGCTGTGTTGAGGAATACAAAACAGTCTTTTGGGAAAGACAGAGGATTATCTGGGTCAGAAAGACAGATAGGAATACACGAGAGCTTACAAGTTCCTTCCTTATGCATTGTGGGCATGGATAAGATTTAAGATACCCAGGGAGATGGCTCAGCAGGGAAAGGCCCATGCCACCAAGCCTGAGAGCCTGAGTCCTAGGATCTGGACTTAGAAGGTGAGAAGAGGCTCTTGAGAGTTGTCCTCTGACCTCCACATGTGCAGGTACACACACACCAATTAATCAATTTAATAACAAAATAAAGATGGTGAAAAACAGTTACTGTTGATGAAATCTCAGTGAGAGAAGATGGGGCTGTGTTGTGACTTCAGTGATATAAAAAGGGAGTTTCATAAGGACAGGGGCCTAAGGATTGTAGCCAGGACTGGGTTTCTAGTCCCAAAGCCCTTTTTTAAAGCACTTGATCAATTTGTTTTAGATTTATTTGTTTCATTTTTGTGTATGGACATTTGTCTGCATGTATGTATGTGGTCCATGTCTAAGCCTGGTGCTCCAGAGTTCAGAAGAAGGTATCAGACACCCAGGAGCTGGAGTTACGGATGCTGTGAGCCACCACCGCATGTGTGCTGAGAATTGAGCACATGTCTTCTACAAGACCAAGTCTCATAACTGCTGCACCATCCCTCCAGCCCCTGGTGAAGCCCTTTAATTCACATTGAAACCAAACACAAGGCAGAATCAACATGACCTCCAGTTATGAAGAAGGGTCAACTCCCTGACCATGTGAGGTCCATGTAGGATTCCCCAAAAACAGGCCTGGCAAATGCCCCAGAATTCTGTGTGTTGACAGTGGAGAGCATGAGAATCTCTGTCCTGTAGGGACCTCCAGATACATGAAAGGGTAAGGACATCTAGCCATAGACGAGGCAGGTATTAGAGAAGCCTCAAACACATTATTGCTACCATTAGAAAAGTTCGTGATATGAAGCCTTGTAGGTATCCCAAGATAGTAGGTAGTTCAAATCAGTGGCCTCTGTCTAGGAAACCACCTAGGTAAGTGGAAATCCTGACAGAATTCAAGATGCTGCCACATTCTTGTCTCCTCCTGTTGTGATTCTGGTCTCTAGTGGGCAGGCAAGATACTGCTCATGAGGTCTTTGAGGGAACAGACATTCACCCTCTAACTGGTGCATCAGAAATCTACAGGTTGCATTTGACAAAGTAAAACACCAACTCCCAGAGTTAATCTAAGGATTAGCCATGCATTAATTAAGAAATGCATAGTCTCTTGTATAGCTCGGAGGCCTGCTGGTAGACCTGGCTTTAGGTATGGGTTTCTTAAAGAGAACATCCAGGCTCACTGTGTCTTAGCTGTCCTTCACTCTGGTTGCTATTCATAGTCTCAGGAGGACTGTCTCCATTCAGTAGTAAAATGGTTTTTGAAGACTTGAAACATATTTGCTTCTTAAAGGCCCTTCTAGAAAAGTCCTTAATGGCCTCATATTGGTCTCAGATATGAAGCTGGTTTGGACAAGACTAAGATTATACTTGCTTGTCCTGAGGCCAAAGTAGAAGGTTGTTATACCTAACTATGTGGAATGACGGATAAAGAACTATTCCAGAAGATAGGATACTGGCCAGAGAGTGAGCATGTCTGGGTACTTACCTTCTCAGTGAAAAGAAAAACTTTTGCTTGTTCTTCTCTCCAAAGTTTTTTAATTGAGTTTAGTGGGTCTTGTCTTTGGTTTTGCCTTGCTCTCTGGCAATTTCAGCTTTAAGAGGATAAGTTGGCAATACTTGCCTCCTCAACTTTTTCTTTCTACCCTTTGATTCATAGCTGGGCTTACCTTCATATTACTCTTCTGCCAACCCGAACAGCCTGTGTTGGTCCCATTCACAGGACAGCTATTTCAAACTAGAGCCAGCCTGATCGGTGGGTTCAAATGCTAGCCACCCTAATCACTAGTTAAATGGTTTGGGGGTAAGTTGTTTATGGTCCCAAGATTTTTGTTTCCTCTCTGGAGGTGACAGAGGCGAATTAATGGAATTATGCGTGGAAAGCGGTCAGAGCCCGCCTGCCACAGAGCAAGCGCTTGCAAGTGTTGGCTGAGTGAGTCACCATATTTAGTACTCTTGTCCCTCTCTACTTCCCAGAGTCTTCTCTTCTCTAGCAGTCCACATATCCCACCATCACTTTAGCTGATGCCTCCTCTTGTCCTATACTTCTGTATTCAGTACACCCTCACCATTTCTTCTCCAAAATGACTTCATTCATTCAGTGACATCAATCCCTGTTTATCAATGACAATTCTACAAGGTTCCTGAGCCCTAAATCTGGTATTATGCACATGAGAATGTCTCAAAAGGGCTTCAAGCAGAAGTCCTTATCCTTCCTCCCTCTGAACTAGTTTCTGTTCCTGCTCCAAGTTGGTCTCATTTAGTAGTAGACTTCACTGTCACTCATGGTTTACATTTAGGCCAGGAGAACGTCCCTCCAATCTGGCCTCCTGTCCCAGTTACCATGGCTGATGCTTTGGGACCAAAGCCTACTATAACCTAACTACCATCAGTTTTCCCAGTAGAGCACATCTTTCCCATGTCCCCAAAGTGATGTTTCTGCAAAATAAAATGGTAATAAGCACACACACACAGTTGAAGAGTCACACCCCCTTTCCCATCCAACATGGTACATAACCCAGGCTACTACTGCTGATTTCTCCTGACCTCTGCCACACTTCCAGATATGACACACTGCCCCTGCTGTTTCCAGGAGCACCTTCTGTTCATATATTAGGCCATCTGCTGTTTATTTTCCAGTCCAGTAAAATAATCTGTCTGTAGCAGGCTTTTTTTGGGCCACCGACCAGCTTCCAAATCATGACATGGAGACTTATTAGTTATGAATACCGTTTCTAGCCAGCTTTTCTAACTTAATTTAACAATTTTTCTCTTCCCCTATGTTTTGACTTGGGGCTTTTTACTTTTCTTTCCTTCTGTATGTCTTACTTTCCTGCTTCCTCCCTGGCAAGGCCCTGGCTTCTCTTTCTCCTCTCTCTCCTCCCTTCCAGCCTAGATTCCTCACCCTATTTATTCTCTCTTCTCACCAGCCCTGCCTATCCTTTCTCTGCCTAGCTATTGGCCATTCAGTTCTTTCTGAGACCAATCAGATGCCTTAGGCAGGCAAGGTGAAACAGCAACACATCTTTACATAGTAAAGCAAATGCAACTTAAAGAAATGTAACACATCTATGCACAATTACACTAATATTCTACACCTGTTCAAGCAGCTGTCCTCAGTTTTTCTGGGTCAAATGAGCTGTACCATCCTTGACGCTCCATGATTATAGATATGTATCTCTGCAGTAGCCTCTATGTTTCTTATGTTTTATATTTGCAAGCAATAGATTGTCCAAATTATACAAGCATTCCCATCTATTGCACCCCTGAATAAAATAGATGAATGACTGAATTAGTGAAACAAATCTAAAATACACATCCATACTAAAAAAATGTACATTTTTATTGTCTTATGACTCCCCAAATTTCTAGGCTCTCAATTAAACTCATAATTTGTCACCTGTCAAACATATTCTGGAAAGAGGTACTCATTTCAACTTTTCTCTCCTTTCTTGTTTATAATCACGTAATGAATTGAAAACTCAGAGCTCTGATTTTGCTGAGGTAGTGTCTTATCCAGGAAAGTAGAGACCTCAAGTGTTTCATTGCCTTTGTGGATCACAGGGTATATAAGGAAGATACTGAGCACCTCTGTTCTCTCACAGGAACATTATGGGAAACACTACAGCTTATATTAACGTAAACTAAAATGTTCGACTCCAAGAAGTAGTATTCCTTCTGTGCTTCTGGAACTGGGAGAGTTTTATCATGATGGAAGTGCTTATGGGTTGATCGTATGAAAGAATCAGAAAAGGTTTCTGTGATTTGTCCCTAAAGAGGAAATTGATATCTTTCACGAAGCCAGCTACCTTCAGCCTGATCTCTGAACTTGTTCTAGGCCATCTAGGAGGGTACCTCAGCATCATAGACTTTTAACCATGATACTGAAAAAGAGTGCATCCTCCATCGCACATAGTTTTTTTTTTTACTATCAACATAGAAACTTCTCTGTGAAAGTTAATATAGACTCATGGACTTCAGGTCTACTGCATACATAAAGTCACCTGTGTCCCTTCGGCCGTGTGCCTGCCTTTGCTCTGAGTCATAACTACCATGACTCTGCGTATCGGGTTGCAGACCAGTAGAAGTTCAATTTTGTTTTGTTTTAACCTTTTTGGAGAATAATTGAAGACTTTGAGGGGGTTGCATTTAAACTTTTGTTTAGGCTGTGTGTTCATTTTTTTCTTTAAAATACAAACAGAATCCAGTTTTCCTTATATAAAAATAATTTGCCATTTTACCACCCAGAGATAACAGCTGTGATTACCTTAGGGATATCTTCTAGGTGTGTGTGTGTGTGTGTGTGTGTGTGTGTGTGTGTGTGTGTGTGTGTGTGTTGGGAGTAGGGGTATTGCTTACCTTTATTTTTATGTACCTTGTGTGCACCTAGTGCCCACAAAGGCCAGAAGAAAGCATCAGATCCTTTCGAACTACAGTTACAGAAGGTTGTGAGCCACCATATGGCTTCTGGTGCTACTGAACCGGCTCTCCAGACTCTTATGTAATCTTAAGTGAATGTTCCCATATAGTCATACCTTGTCTTTCAGTCACTTAATTATATTGGGAAAGCTCAATTGTGTTGTTCTTCACCCTCACTTTTAATAACAGCATCTAATTTTTTTACAAGAAGGTACAGTAGTAAAATATTCTGATTTCTGTCATTTTAATTGTATGCTATGGGTTATTTTCTTATCTGGGGAGATAATTATAGTTGAATATTTTCTGGTAATTGTTTTAACTAAATTTTAAAATAGTAGTCTTTTCAAAACCTTATTAAGACTAAATATACTGAAACTCAAATATTTTGCTTAATTTAGGAGAACACAAACTTCATTTTATCCCTGCCCTGATTGGCCCCTTCCTAGAAGTGACCTTGATACCCCAGCCAGATCTCCGGAATGTCATGATTCCTATTTTTCATGATATGATGGACTGGGAACAGAGGAGGAGTGGCAACTTTAAACAGGTAGGCGGTGGCATTCATCACCTAAAGGTGTCTCTAGATTTCCCCACTTCAGCCCTAAGTAGGGAAGTGAACACTGAATCCAGGGGAACCAGAATCAGGTGAACCCCCTCCCCACCCCCACCATGCAGCCTTAGATACATCTCTCTGGCTTCTTGTTCCCCTGAGCCTCCAGGGAAACCCCATTTCATTCCTTTCAGCTAAAAAATTCTTTGACTTACCAGGTCTATCCTTAAGAATTTACAGAGGGCTGTTTGCTCCCAGCTGGACACGGCTCAGAGGAATCAGAAGGCTAATGATTCTTTAAGCCATTGAGCTCTCAGTGGTCTACACATTGTGTTTGGTGAATGACTTAGCTTTGAGCATTTGACTCACAGTATGTTTTATTGCTCTTAGCTTGGAGCATTGAAAATTAATTTGAAGGAGAAGGCAGTGGAAAATCTCACAAAGGAAATTCCAAGGGGATGAACCTATCGTTTCTTGCTGACTTAAGTTCTAATAGCACTGCTCCCATTTGGGGAAGACAGACATCCTTATTGCAGAACCAGATCTGTAAAGAATCAGCCGCTTTTGCTGGTCCATGTCTGTTGGGGGAACCATGCACTCCCATAGTGACTGCACAAACCTGCTTGCCCACAGGATGTAGCCCTCCTTCACATTCTCCACATGAAGCCGTCTTCAAAGCTCAGAAAAGTGCTTGCCAACTGTAGAAGCAATTTGATTGCATGCATAAATTTTTCCTATTGCCAAAAGTGTGGGCATTTCACTTGTATCCGTATATACATTTATTTTCAAGAAAGTTAATGGGTGAGCAAAAGGCTATGAACAAACTGTGCTTGGTAGGGGAGCCCACTTTCCCTCCCCCTTATCTTTATCTCTTGATTGACAGTTGGTTTAAAGGAGTAATTGGGCTCGGCTTTGACAAAGTTGAATATCCATCCCAAGCCCCAATTGCTTTGATTCTGGCTAAAGGTTGTCATTTTCTCTCTCCCCTTGCCTCATGTAGATGAAGAGAAATCGTTCCCTTCCTGATACTCAAGTTATAAAGGCTTTACATCCTTGAAAATATCAATGTTTTGACTACAGTTTTCAGGAACTGTGTCCTCTCTGTTTCCTGCTACTTACTGCTGACTTAGAATATTTCTGTGGGTCTACCATCTGTACATGGCTGGGATGAGTTCTCAACTTCAGCGAAGGTTTAGTGCAACCTCCAACTGTTGTAGGAAAGAAAACAGATAGAAAACACATTAAAGATTTAAATGAATGTATTTGGGCATGCTAGTTTGCTGATGTTCTCAGATATAGTGATATAAAGAAAAAAGAAATAGGACTTGCCAGTTTTTATAGTCCCTAAAAACAGAATTGAAATGTTTAAATTGAGCTGCTAACATTTATGTCGGGATCACAGAGAGATAGATGCTGTCTTTGGCAGCAGGGAAAGCTAGCCAGCCAGGAGTATGAAGTCATGTTAACTGCATCTAAATGAGCCTCCTAGAATTCTAAAGGGAGGCTTGCTATTAACCATGGCTGACAATGTCACTTTCACAAAGTGTACTACAGCTTTTCTCTTGGCATAGAAGAATACTTACCAGTTTGCCTTAAAATCTTACCTGTGGAGTGGGAGGAAAGAGTAATATTTGGGTGTGTTTCAGGTGGAAGCCAAGCTAATTGACAAATTGGATAGCCTGATGTCAGAGGGCAAAGGTGATGAAACATACCGTGAGCTCTTCAACAGTATGTGAGTAATGTGCTTCTCTCCAGCTGGTTCTATTCAGGACATCTGGTGTCAGTCCTGAGCCGTTCTGCACCATGGTAGATGAGAACTATGGAGACAGCTTGGGTCTCATAGGAGAGCTTTGTCTCCGTGGAGTGTGAAATAAAGGATAATTGCCTAACTCTAGCAAGTGGATCTTATTATGTTGATGATTAGACACATCTCCTTATTTTAACCTCAGATTAGGACAGGTCGTCTGTGTTATGTAACAAAGCTCACTCTTTTCATGCTTGATAATTTTAAGGGAAAATAAGGCCATTGTTACAAAATAATGATTTTCAAGAGCGTTATGAGTGGGAGAGGAAGAAAAGGGTGTGATTATATCATTTGTATACACTGTTTTCCAAAGCATGACCCTGGCTGATTTGCTCTTTGAACAATTAACTTAGTTTGCGATGCTCAGCACCTGCTTTTACCGGCTGGCCATTTGCTCAGGGTTGTTAAATGCTTCCTAGATGCCCCTTATTAGAAGGTCACCAAAGCAAGTCATTTCTAGTATGTTTGGTGTTTGTGATTTGCAAGGAGAATAGAGGGAGAAGAATGGAGTTCTATGAAGGGCCTTTGAGATTGTCCCAACTGCTCCACGATGATCACAGTCACAGGATGGATTGCTTGGATTATGCATCAACTCACTGTGTCCGAGCAGCCAGAGTGGAGGCAGGAGGATGTCTCAGTGCTTTGGGATTTCCCAGCTGACATTTGTTTTCTTTATGATCTTATAGATCTTAGTCATTTTCAAACGTAGTCTTTTTATAAAGTATTTTTCTTTTAAGGAAGAAAATTAGCTTGCTGAGCTTGGGAAATATTTGCATTTCTTTCAAAAATGCAAAAATACATTCCCCTCGTAAAATACACCTGTGTTTTTATTTATGCCCAACCATCACCTAAGTAGTACTGATAACCAAATGCAAGATTCAGGTTCATTTTAGAAGGGTGGATTAGCAACAATGGAAATACAGATGTATAGGTTTTAAGAATGCCATCTGTGATTGATAGGTTGGGTAGTCTTTAGCTGGCCTGATTTAGGATCATTCTTGAAGTTTTCATAGAAAGGAAAATCCAGGAAGGGCTATAGAGATTTCATATGGTGTTGGTGAACGATAAAATACATTCTGAGCCCTGAATACCATTTTCTTTTGATATTGGAATTAAACCAAAACGTTTACTAATTGTTCACCAAGCCCTCATTCATTCTTGTGCCCAAAGTGTCTGTCTTTCATGACAGTTGGAGTTTAGCAAGAATTCTGATTAAAAACTCGTACAACATAATAAATTGCCTTTGAAAAATGCATTCATTTCAGTTACTAGTCTTTGGTTAGAACAAAGAGCTAAAATACGAAAGCACTCAGTGGAATGAACCCCTTGAGACCTGTGATTAATTATTTATGATGAATTCATAGCATTAATAAATGCATGCTCTCTTTCTTTAATGCCTCTTATCTACTTTAGTAAGGGCCTGATAGCTTGCAATTTGGATTGCTTTTATATAAATATGACTTTGAGCTAGAAGATGCACCTTGACATTAGAATCAAAGTAATAATTAAGATATTAAGCCTCTATAATTAGGGGTATTTTAACGAACCTGATTCATTCAATGGAAACTTTTTTTCTTTTGTTGCTTTTTAACATATTACTAGAATATATAAATAAATAATAACAAAATAAATAAAAATTGTTAAAGGCTATAAATATTTTTCTTTAATGCTTTTATAGTCAACATATTGGGAATAAAGTAAATTTAAAGTGACAATTAAATAGCATTACTACCTGGTCCCAGAAAAGAAAGTGCAAATGTAAGTGCAAGAAATAATAAAATCCTTTTATATTTTGCACTAACAATCACAATGAGTTAGTGTAATCACAGTGAGTTGCTACACACACTATGAATTATGAAGGCATGCTGTTATGGAACAGATTCTCATTTGCTCTGAAATTATGTCTAAAACTTCATAAAATTTAGTTGAGAAGATGAAATCCTGGAAGACGCCCACTGCTTCTATCCAATCCAACAGAACTCCAAATTATTCCAAAGACCTTAACCAATGATTGCGTGTTCCATCACTGCTTGGATTTGGGAGACTAGTTCTTTAACACCATGCCTCAAGTATCCAAATCTGCTGTTTGGGTTGTTCAAGAAGAGTGTGTATGTCAGAACAATCTTCTCAGCCTATCCTCATATGATATAGAAAGACAGATTGAAAATCAAACCACTCTCCGACCCCATTTCCTTCACGGTGAACGAAGTCACCAAGCTTTCCTATGGTCTGACCTGTTTGCTCTCCATTTGATGGAAGAGTCCCATTGTAAAACCCAGAAAACCTTTGAGATAAACTGCCCCTTACTTATGAGACAAGGTCTCGCAATACTCCTAGCACAAGAGCATGACTGCAGATCAGGAGGCCAGCACAAGAACACGGGTCCAGACCAGGAGAAAAAAAGCCCAGTTTCACCCAATTATCTGGAAAGACTTTTTTATGCTGACAGGCTCCTCGGGTTGTATCAGGTGAGCTGGAAGGTGGAAGGATTCTCAAAAGAAGCAGTAAGCCTGGCCAAGGATGCAGATGAACAAGGTTCTAGACTTGGTCCAGACATTTGGTCCTGAGTCACTGAAGGGAGCAGGGTGTGCAGAGCAGAGCCTCTCCTGCAGGATGGTGTAGCTCTGATCTCCGACTACATCGGGAAGCTGCAAACTAATGAAAGTCAGAAAGGAAGCCTCTGTGTATTTTTAGAATTATTACTTCACTTGAGTTACTTGTTTTTTAGCCTCTGAGTATGTAAGGTGTGGGCTGTCACTTGGAGGAATGTCTGGAGCATCCTGCAAGATTTGGCAGGATGTGAGAACTTGGTTCAATACCAGTTTGCCACGTCTACTCTAAACAGGTGCTGCTGAGAGGTTGTAAGTGAAAACACATTTAAACAAACTAAGAGGCCTCTCCTAGGGGATCAGTCAGGGCAAACCCCACACTTTCCATGTGCAGTCTCTCTCTGAACAACCCACTCTTAATCTAGATAACATTTAAAAATCCGTCAGGAAAGCATACCGTGTAACAGACAACAACAGACATGGAGAAAAGACCGAACAGTGGGTACTTGGTTGACAACAGCAAGAAAAAGAAGTGGGGTAAGAAGAAAATTGGAAGAGAATAGAGCCACAGACAAAATAAACCTTTACCAAAGTGGTTTCCCCTTTCCTGTTTTTGTTTCAACTAAGTGCAGATATAATATACTTACATTGTACATATGAGAAACGTTCACACACACACAGAGACACCGTTTCTTTTTTTTTAATCAAAATGCAAGAGAAAAAAGATTTTGGACAGAAATGATGATCATTGAAATAGGAGGGGTAAGGAAATGTGCAGATACCCCCACATTTATGTTCTTTTAGCTTTGGGGGAAGTTCAGTCAGGAAGCCTTTACCAAGTACAGCGTTCGTTTGCAGAGAGGAGCGCAAGCAAATCAGGACTTCGTTATGACGACTGTCATTGTTGTGTTGACATAGTGCCTCTGCTCCAAGGTGTTTAGGATTAGGAGAAATGTAGGAGGAGAGAGGTGGCTCGGGTGCCCGTCATCAATCTGCTGCAACAACCACTTAGAAAACCCTCTGACTAATGACAAAGTGAATGAAACCGTTGAGTGAGTGCACAGATAGTACACTATGTATCGAGTGGGCAAATGTTAAGAGAAGGGAGAAAACGCAAAGCGTCACACCGTCTGTGCAAGGATTTTCCTGTAGCGGTTGCGTTGCAGCAAAATTGCTTGGGTGAAGATGCATTCCACTGAGAGGTAGGAAAGCATTTTTATGGGACTAAAGCAAGCTCTTTGCTTAAAAGTAAACTTGGAGGGACTCCTGTGTTTGCTTCCGCGCTGTTGTTCGGTGTGGCAAGGCACCAGTCTCCGTCAGCATAACAGAGAAGCCAGGGGAAAATGTGTCTCTGAGCTGTGAGGGGCTTGTGTGTGTTTGAAAGCATGATTATGTGCATGTGTTCCTATCTTATGACTTGGATAATCTGAAAAATCGATTTGCTTTGTCAATGCTTCCTGGATTAGAATTCCACTATTTGGTCCCTACCCTAGGTAAGATATTGTTTGCAAATTGTGCTACTTGTGAGATGTTGCTGTGGTTGCTAAGGCATTTAAGGTACTGATGAAAGTAAAATGGTTGTCATGGTGACTGATAAAAATAAATGTTGAAAATGCCCTGGCTTCTTTCTTTTCCAGTCTACTAAAGAAAATTGAGCGGGAAACATGGAGGGAAAGTGGCGTTTCATTAATTGCCACTGTCACTCGGCTGATGGAGAGGTTGTTAGATTACAGGTAAGCTGCTGCTTAAGATTGCAGATAGGCTCCATTCTAGTTAAAAGCTCAAACAGCTGAACTCTAATTAGCATTCCACTTGAGTTAATCATTCAAAGACTTGCTAATCAGCCCTTGGACTTGAAACCATCTTGTTCAGGGTTTGGAATCTGGCTTTGGTGTTTGTTTCCTTGTTTGTTTAGTTCTGTTTTTGATAATTCTTTCAAAGTCTTGTTGAGTTGAAAGAGTTCTCAGAGTCCTTGACCGTCCTCAAAAATAGAAAGAAGGAAAAGAAAAGAAAAATCTTTGGGTAATTAGACTCACTCAATCAAAAATTGTCAGTGGTTCAGACACTTTAGGGTAAAGATCTAGACTTCGTGTTTAGAGTGAGGACAGGAATAGGGGACTGTACTAATGTGCTGTGTGCTCTTTGAAGGGGGGCTGATCACATTGTTTCCTTTCCCGAATATAATTTATTTTTATTTTCATTAATCTTGTCTTTAGAGCAGGCTGTCCCAATTCTATGCATGGTGGTTCTCTCTTATTTTAAGAACACTCTCCTCATAGTCTCTGGTCAGACTGACTGGCTGCTTTTATACCTCAGATAGACGTAAAAGTCCTTGACATGCAGGTGAAGTCCTCAGCGGACACTGCTGCCCAGGGGTCAGTCTCTGCTCCCAGTCCCTCCCCCTGAATCCACAGAGTCTCATCTCTGACAGAACCTCCCCTACCCCCACACCAGACACCAGAGACACTATGCTCTCCCCATGAAAGGACGTTCCGAGTGTGACTCTTGCTTTCTGTTTTTAGGGACTGCATGAAAATGGGAGAAGTGGATGGCAAAAAGATCGGCTGCACAGTTAGCCTTCTGGTTAGTAACCTGGACTGTTTCTCCTTTCCTCCTAACCTTTGCTGTTCTTCACAGAAATACTAATTTTTGTTTGAACTTGAATATGTGCCCTTTTCCGGGATGTTTCTTACCAAAATGTACAAATGTTTTTAAAAGGAAGATAGTGAGCTTGAGGTTGGCTGAAGCCCAGAAAAGCAATCCACAGCTTGGACCATTGCAGAATGCTCCTGCTGTGCGCTGGGCTGGTGGCCTTGGACAGACCTCAGTGGCATCCCAGAGGGACCGAGGGTGCTGTCCTCCCCTGCTGAATTGCTTACCCAACTCAGTCTAGTTACTTTCCTAGGAAAAGCACAGTATCCGAATGGAGGTCCCTTTATTGCTCTGCTGACTACTTCACTTCCTCTCTGCCTTCTCATGCTCACGGAGTTCCTCTATATTCTAATAGCCATTACTGAACTCTTCACAGCTAATGAAAGTTTTCTGTTTAATGTACTTAGGTTTCACTCACTAACCTCTTTGTAGATTGAGTTCATGCTCGCACTATTGCCAAGAGTTACATTACAACCAGATGACCATATAATGTATCATGCAGGAAAAATACTTCTTTAGAGTAAAATTAAGTTTTATGTATATGAATGAACAACAGTCTAAACCACAAACTCTGGACCAACCAAAATGTATAAAAAGTGTCACCTGCCTCATTATTAAATAGAATGAATGGTATCTCACCACAAAAGAATAATCATACATTGGACATTAATTTTGGTATTTCACTATGTGGTAAACTAATGCTTTTGATAATTTTCCTTCATCTCATTTGGAATTGAAGAAGAATGACTTCTTCTACTGTAAATGCCAGTTTCTTTTCCTTGTCTTTCTGAGAACACATGAAACTTCATTGTCTGTTCTAAACACTTGTGCTGTCATTGGCATTCCTGCCCTGACACCCTGAAACCTTTGCAGATAAACTTTGCCTGCACCTTGAAATTTTGTTTTCCCTCCATTCAGCCCACTGGGTTCTTTTATTGTGTTTTCCCCTCCATTCAGCCCATTGGGTTCTTTTATTGTGTTTTCCTTCCATTCAGCCCATTGGGTTCTTTTATTATGTTTTGTCCTCCATTCAGCCCAGTTGGTTCTTTTATTGTGTATTTCCTCCATTCAGTCCACTGGGTTCTTTCATTGTGTTTTACTCATTCCTCTCAGTTGTCTTCACATATCTGAACTTTCACTTGACCAACTTTCTGTTGCCCTAGTTTTTTGCTACACTGCTCTTCTGAGCTCATGACATCATCTTTCTTTACCACACCCACCTCTTCCTTCTCATTTTTAATTAATTTTTACATCCTTATTTCAATTGCCAGGCCCCTAAAAATAGCGAGACCTAAGCATGCTCCGAGGGTGTGTCATATTCACACTGGCGTATTATATAATTTTCCTCCTTAGCACCAGCAGCCCATCCATTGTGCTAGCCATTTCCCTCTCCTCTCACAGTCCATTCTCAGCTTGACACGGTCCTTCCCTCCTGTGTTCTCACTGCTTTTCATCTATCTTCCATTACAGTCAGGGACCTAAGCCTTTTCCATGACCTTGCTTGTGTTCTGTGAGCTTCAGTTTGAATCCTCAGCCCAGGCTATCCCCCCAGCTCCAGGCACAAAGGCTCATAAATAACGTCAAAGCAGAATGTTTACCTGTTTCCTAAGGAACGCTCTTCTGCCATCCCTCCTTTCCGGGTGCCTTCTCTTTGGTGGTGAACACATGAACGCAGCCATTAGGTTCATCTCCTCAACTTATCCAACAGAAGAAGCCCTTTCCTTTGTAAAAGAATGAGTGCTTTGCCCTGTATTCCTTCCTGTCTCCTCATAGAAATAAGACAGACGCCTCATAAATCAGTGGCCATGTAGTAATCGCTTGACACCGATGCTGAGAGCTTTGGCGTGACAAAGAGCAGAGAACACACGCATTTTGAAAACTGTTCCAGTTTTGAACCAGCACAAGAATACTTACTAAATACCCAAATCTATCACTTTGAAGCTAATCTCTTTAGCGCCTGCTCCATATGGAAAGTTTTTGATGTTTTCTAGCAGCAATATGGTTCTCCTCAGTACCGCTTCCTGTGAGGTCAGCAGCAGATCCTGTTCAGGATACCTCTGACTTCAGGAATGGGATCTGAGCTTAACTCCAGTGTGCAGTTGGTGACAGTGCAGAATATTTGTCATGACTAACAGGAGGAATTGTAATTATTATTTTGTTTTCTGTATTACAATTCTTAGCAGACATATGTGAGAGATTGTCATCTGCTGGCTGGGGAGATGTTAGCTTTGGTTTTTCTCTTAAGGAGGAATATTCATTTACAGAGTGATCACTTATTTTTGTTCTCAAAGAATGCAGCTCCTTACCAGAAAGCTATTAGAGCAAATCATCCTTTAATAATGTAAAACCTGCTGTGGGGCTGTTAGATGTGTTTATGGTACAATTCTTGCTAATTAAGATGATTTTGGTGATAATGAGGGAGGTTGAGTAGCATTGTTTACTTGGCTTTTTAAAGAATGCCAGGATCCACAGGAAAGGAAAGGCAAGGAGAGCAGATGGTGTGGGTTGGAAGTAATAATACGTTCAACCCAGCCTCAGTGTCCTCATAGTGCAGAGTCCTTGGGCTCAAGAATGGACACCAGTCAGATAATAGACAGACAGTGCTTGTGAGGGTGGACCCTTCGGTCCCCGACTGGCTCAGCAGCTATCAAAACCTATAGAATTCCTGGCATTTCCTGTTTCAGAAACTTGGCACTCTTTCAAGTAAGTAGCTTTCCTTCCCAGCACCAGCCAGTGTCTTTCATATACCGAGTAGCATCAGGCCAAACAACGATAAGTAGTACTTGAGCTTGAGTGTTTGAAGCAGGGATTTCATAACGTACCTGCAGCTCGTATAGCCAGGTAAGTAAAAACTGGATTTTTGATAAAACTTGGTAAAATATTTTACAGAAGTTTAATGAAATTCAGATTTGTAAAACAAAATTAGTTATTTAATTTAATGTTTTCAATAAGCACATTCCATAATAATAAGCAGAAATAAAATTCTTGATAACTTTATGGAGTTTTTTTCTTTTTATTAAGAGATTTTTCTATTTGTTTTACATATCAACCACAGATTCCCCTATCCTCCCACCCCCCAGCCTTCCTCCCCAAGCCATCCCCCATTCCCACCTCCTCCAAGGTAGGGCCTCTCCTGGGGAGTAAGCCCAGCCTGGTAGATTCAGTTGAGGCAGGTCCAAGCCCCTCCTCCCTACACCAAGGCTGAGCAAAGTGTCCCACCATAGGCATTAGGTTCCAAAAAGCTGGCTCATGCACCAAGGACAGGTCCAGGTCTCACTGCCTGGGGGCCTCCTAAACAGTTCAAGCTAATCAACTGTTTCACTTATCCCCAGGGCCTAAACTAGTACCATAGCGGCTCCTCAGGTATTGGCTCACAGTTCATGTGTTTCCACTAGTTTGGCTATTTGTCCCTGTGCTTTTTCCCATCATGGTCTCTTGCTCATATGATCCCTCCCCTCTCTCATTGATTGGACTCATGGAGCTCCGCCTGGGGCCTGGCCGTGGATCTCTGCATCTGCTTCCATCAGTCACTGGATGAGGGTTCTAGCTTGATACTTTTATGTTTTAAACGTAAACTAGAAACATTAAAACTTAATACAACTGCTAGGCACACCTTAATCCTAGCATGGAGAGGCAGAGGCAGGTGGATCTCTGGGAGTTCGAGGCCAGCCTGGTCTATTTAATGAGTTCCAGGACAGCCAGAGCTACATAGTAAGACCTGTCTCAAAAAATAAATAAATAAAAATAAAGAAAATTAAAAAAAAAAAAGAAATCAGCATGACTTAGAAATGTACCTTAACAATGAGAAGCAACTTCATCTGTTCTTTTAACATAATTTTCCAGGAAAGAAAAAAATGTATTTTGTTTGTTTTTTTGAGACAGGGTCTCTCTATGTAGCCCTGGCTGGCCAGGAACTCATTATGTAGACCAGACTGACCTCAAACTCAGAGACCCCTCTCTCTCTGCTTTCTGCTGGCATTAAAGGCATGTGCCACCATGCCTGGCAAAGAAAAGCTCCTTTGCCTTGTTTACAGATCCTTACTTTATGTCCTAAAGACTTCTTTCTTTAAAAAGCAAAGTATATGTGAAATTGAAAATATCCCTGCTGCCAATCAGCATATTGAATATACAGGTAATTTATTACATCTCTGTAATATTTTAGTTGAATAGGCTGACTGCCCAATTGACAGCTAAATTGAGAACAAATAATGGAAAGTAACAAGAGAATAAGAGACCACTGGGTACAGTGGTCATTCTGGCTCTTGGAGTCTAAGGCAGGAGGATCACGTTGTGAGTTCCAGGCCAGTATGGGCTACATACAAAACCCTGTCTTAAAAGAAAAAGAAATGGCCGGGCGGTGGTGGCGCACGCCTTTAATCCCAGCACTCGGGAGGCAGAGCCAGGCGGATCTCTGTGAGTTCGAGGCCAGCCTGGTCTCCAAAGCGAGTTCCAGGAAAGGCGCAAAGCTACACAGAGAAACCCTGTCTCGAAAAACCAAAAAAAAAAAAAAAAAGAAAAAGAAATGAAAAAGAAAGTGAAAGAAGAAATTCAAATCATTGATTATAACCCTAAAATTACCATCTTAGCCAATAATTGCCAGATAATGTTGAACACGGGGTCAGATTGAAAATCAGTTGCTGTAATTTAGTCTCCTCGTTTTATTATTAAAATGATACTTATGAGGGAAAAAAATATACATCAGTTCTCCTGACCTTGAAGACACAGAACTTTAACAAAGTAAAAGGGAACATTTGTCGGCCTCAATGCTGAGGAAACACCAGGCCTGTGCTCTTTTTCACAGAACTTCTATAAGACTGAACTGAACAAGGAGGAGATGTACATCCGCTACATCCATAAACTCTACGACCTGCACCTCAAGGCGCAGAACTTCACAGGTAATTCTGCTTGGGGCTTAGATGGGGGTGGGGGGAGGGAGGTGGGGGGTGAACTAGCTACTGACGCATTCAACATGGTAACTAACTCCTCTGCTTTTCGTAGTTAGAGATGAAGACTCGGGCACTTCTCTTTTAAAATCAAAATGCGTTTTAATTATATGTATGTTTTTCAGTACTGTATTTTTGACTCTGTCTTTGCATGATCTTTCAGAGGTTGCCCTTGGGGTTATGAAGTAGATACCTAACTCTGTACAGTATACTTGTACTTAGTGCTTTGCTGTCTTAATTTAAACATGGAATCTTTGTAACCATGAGGATCCCTGTATCTGCCCTACTCTGTGCTCCACTTTTATGTGTGTTGTATCTGTCTTCACTGAAAATTCCATCAAATACTGATGATCTTTGCTTTTCATGGGCTTACTAATTTTTAAACATTTTTTAGAAGGTACACTATGTTTACTAAGATACTGGCTACTTGGATGACTCTCCATTCTTAAGTTCTCAGTTTCCTTACTATTTTTATTTATCCCAAAGAATTTCAGTGCCTTTAAGACACTGAATAGTGAAGAGTTCTCTTAAGTTTTTCTTCATCTAAGAATATTTTTATTGCCTCTTGTTACTAGTCACCTTTCCATTATCGAGACCTAATATCTACATTAATCAACTTAGAAAGAAGAAAGGTTTGTTGGGTTTGGAGTTTTGGAAGCTTTGGTGCATTGTTAGTTGGCTCTGTTGCTTCTGGACTTGTAGCAAAGTAGATTGGGGAAATGGCAGGGAGAATGTATGGCAAAGCATAGTCACTCGTGGTATGGTTATGACTCAAAGGAAAAGAAGCCCGTGATTCTCTTCATGCATGACCCTGATAACCTAAACCTTTCCACCCAGCCCCACCTCTCACCGTCCCCAGCCATCTCTCCATACCAGTGATGTAAGGAAGGACCAAGCTTCCTCTTTTAAGATTTTTTTGAATGTGTATTTATGTGCATGAGTGAAGGCCATACATGGACAGGAGCCCTCTGAAGCAAGAAAAGGTGACCCCTCCCTTGAAGCTGGAATTACAGGTAGCTGAGAGCAGCTGACATGAGTGCTGGGAATGGACTCAGGTTCACTGGAAGAGCAGCAAAAACTCCTAACTCTTGAGCTATTCTCGAACCCAGGACCAAGCTTTAACATATGAGGCTTTGATGGACATTTCTGGATCCAACCATAGCATGCCCTCACCCCTGAAGGACATGTTTGCTGGAGTCAGAATTCTAAGTAAATAGTTTTTATTTTTATACTTCAAAAGTGTTGTCGTTGTCTCCTGGCCGCCCTGCTCTTGGTGAGATGTGTGTAGTTATTTTAATGACCTGCTGTAGAGTGTTTTCTGGTTGCTTTTGAGAATTTGTATTTGGCCTTTGGTGGTTTGATTATGACATGCATGCCATGGTTTTCTTTAACATGTTTAGGTTTGTTAGCTCTTCCGATCTGTAAATGTTTTCCCTTCACCAAATTTGAAAAAGGGTTAGGCATTATTTTCTCAAAATATATTTTACATACCAGTCCTTTCTTTTGGGGCTGCAGTGGAATGAGTATTTGGCCTCTGGTGATTGTCCCACAAGTCCTAGGACTCTGTCATCCCTCCCCACCGCAACTTTACTTTTGCCTGTGGTTTAGGCAGATGTTAATTTTGCTTTGTGTCAAGGCCACCAATCCCCTTCTATCATCTCTATCCAGCTCCTGAGCCTTTCCAATGAAATGTTTATTTTGTTGTTATATTCGTCCATTCTAAAATTTCCAGTTTGTTGTTTTCTTCCCATAGCTTCAGTTTCTATACAAAGAATCCATCTTCTGAGTTGTTCAAGAGTGTTCACATTTACTATGTGGGGCATGGTTTCAAAAGCTGCTTCATAGTCTAAGATTCCAAACTGTGAGTCATCTTGGGGTTGGCATCTGCTAATTGCTTTTTCCCTCGGATAGTTATTTAGTTCTCGGGTTTCTTGAATGCCAAGTAATTTTAGATTACATCCTGGACCTTCTGAACATTATGTTACAAGATTCAGCATTCTGTCAAAATTGGTATTTTTAATTTTGGCAATCAGTCCAGTTAGGTTGAAACCTCAGGTCCTGCACCACTTTCTGGGGGTTATGATTCTAATGTCTGATTTTTAAGGCTTCTGCACTGCTACTCCAGCGCTGTGCATGTGCACCACCCAACACAGGTCTCAGCTCCTTGGCTGTGCTCTATACCATGGTGCATTACTTATGTCAGTCATGGTCTGCTCTACAAATATGCACGTGGAAATCAGCCCAAAACCGCACATACAAAATAAAGAGATCTTTCTTGAGCTCCTTTTTTTTGGTTCCCCACTCTTCCCATGGTCCAGGCACTCCCAATTCCTAGGATTCTGGCTATGGAACTGAGGTTGGCAGAGGAGGAGGAAGACAGAGAGTGTAAGAGCTCTGTGTCACGGGAAGCCCTTTCCCAGCCCTATAAGAGAAAAGCTCTTCTCAGAGCTGTGATTGTCTGATCCCATTTGCAGAAAGTCTAAGATAGGAGACATAAAAGGCAGAAATTAAAAGTAGACAGCTGAACACATTATGATCATCTTCAAGTGTGGCTTTTCCTAGGTGGTTCACTTGCTCTTAATTACTTTTCAAAATCCTCCAAGAATTGCCTTATATATTCTATTGAGTGTTTTATTGTGCTTACTACAAGAATGGAAGGTGCTTACTTCACTTAACCAGAATCCTGTCCATGGGGTTGAGAATGGCAACTTGCTCCACTTAACTAGAATCCTTTTCATGGGTTTAAGAATGACAAATTGAGGACTGTGCCCCACTTTTCTTCCAGGGAATTACTGAACTGTGGCCCTTCCTCGGTTTCTAAGTAAAGAAATCCTTTGGTAACAGTTCTAGAATTTTAATGTGCCTCTAGTGCCTCTAGCTGGTCTGACTATCTCTGTAGTGTTTCTGTTTATAGTCTAGAAACCTAGATACCATCCAGGACTCTTTCTAATTTCCCTCAAGTTGAGTCCTGAGGTCTATGGAGTCTTTCTCCTTGAAGCAGTCCAATCCTGTCCTGGACTTCTCTTCCTTCAAGTTCCCTCATCAACTCCATACCTACCATCCTTTATCCATGGGCTGGACTGAGCTTTTCATCTCTTTCCCCATTCTCTTTGTCTTATTTTCAGGTGCGTGCGTGTGTGTGTGTGTGTGTGTGTGTGTGTGTGTGTGTGTGTGTGTGTGTGTGATATGTTTGGGTGTTCAAGGAGGCCAGAAGAGGGTATTGGATTCTCTGGAGTTGGAGTTACGGAAACTGAGCTACCTTATGTCTGTGCTGGAACTCGAAGTCAGGTCCTTTGGAAGAGCAGAAAGCACTCTTAACCACAGAACTAGCCATCTTTTCAGCCCCGTATTCTCTATTTTAAAGTACTTGTCACATTGCTTTTATTATTAGTTATATTTCACATTATGTACGTGTATATATGTGATTGTATACATGTGTGTATATTACAGATACAGATATATATGTTAGGTAATTCCCAGTTAAGGATGAGTCCTTTGAGGACAGAAATGATGGTTTCTTGTCCTTAGTCAGCTCTTAGAAGAGAGCCTACGAATACGAGACCCAAATAAATTCTAAATACATTGCTGATGAATGCACTCATCAATTCAATTTTAACTCCTGCTGTGAAGATTTTCCTTCAGTGCTGATAACTCCTGAATCATGAAGGGGAACAGTGCAGTATGATAGACTGTTTTACTTTTAAAAATTGATGGAATAAGAATTGAGAGAATGAGCTGAGGACAGTTATTCCACATCTGCACAGAAGTGTTCGGGTTCCCTGCAAAAAAGTCCTAATTTGTCCTAGATGCCAGAGATGGGTGCTTTTCCTTTACTCAAAGTTCCACGTTCCCCAAAGCAGAAGTAATACATGCTTTTCCCATCCAATGGTTAACTTCATGCATTTAGTGTGTGTGTGTGTGTGTGTGTGTGTGTGTGTGTGTGTGTGTGTGTGTGTGTGTGTATGATGTATGTGTATGGGCGTGCATCCCATGCTGATGTGGGGGTCAGAGGAAGACTCTCTGGAGTCAGTTCTCTCTCCTACCTTTATGTAGGTTACAGGAATCACACTCAGGTCACCAGGCTTGCACATTACGACCTTTACCTTCTGAGGCACCTCACTGTCCCTAATAGTTCCTTCTCTCCTGTGTCCTCACTTGAAGTTGCTGGGAGAACCTTGCTTCCTGTAGAAATGATCTAACCTTTCTGCTGCCTTGCATTCCTAATTCATCCCCATTCCTCTGTGGTACTTCTTTTTGCATATTGCTTTCCTCTCTGTACACTGGTCAGAATAATGGAATGGCCTGTAGTTAACGTGCAGTGGTACTTTCTGTTGAGAATTTTAAACTCTTTGAAAGATCATCCCTTAGGATCCATCCCTCTTCAGTACATATCAGCTCCCGAAGAACAGAAAGGTGAGCATAGAACAGCGTGCACACTGAAACACTGGTAACTTTAAGTTGTCCGAGATCAGTCTCGAAGGGTGTCATGTGGGTCACACCGGAAGTGTGCATGCTTTCCCTTCATCAGCACGTCCAGCGATGCTCTCAAAATGCATCCTTCCCTCAGCTGTGCATCCTCACTTTCCCAACCAGATTCTAATGCAGTTGTGATTTGACTTCTCCACGGTGTCTGGCCCGCAGGCATTTCTCAGCTCCCTCTGGCCACCCGTCAGCATCTCTACTTTCTCGGACTTTCCAGGTGTTACTCACTTACACGTAGCCTTCTAGAGATGCTAAGATGCCATGTCTCAGGAGAGGGGCTAGAAACTTTTGTATTTAATTTTGGGGAAATATGTCATGTGTCACTTGTACTTCTCCACCATAACCTTTTTTTTTTTTTTTTTTTGAGACAAGAGTTTTTCTCTGTGTAGCTCTAGCTGTCCTGGAACCCACTCTATAGACCAGGTTGGCCTCGAACTCACAGAGATCCACCTGCCTCTGCCTCCCGAGTGCTGGGATTAAAAGTGTGTGCCACCACTAGCTGGCCACCATAACCCTTTTTAAGTGTGCAGTTTATGCACATCACCTCTGATTTCTAGAACTTTCCTCAGCTTCCCCAACTGAAATGCTTCACCTATTAAACACTAAGTCTCCATTCCTCCTGCTTTCTTTCTATGAATCTGACTCTCAGGGGTCCCTTTGTGTCATTCCATGGGCATCTGTGAGAAGGGCTTGCCTCTAGCCACTTAATGCCGAGACTAGCTCAGTTATTCTCTGGGGAACTTCCCAGTTCTCCAGTGCTGGGAGAAGGAAACAAAATGGGAGAAACACGGGAAATGCCCCCAAAGTAGGTCGTTAATAGAACACAGGCATTGCTCAGGCTTGAAGGAACAGACTCGAGGACCAGTTGGTGTAGATCCTCATGGTCCAAGAAGGGAACACAGTTGGCTAGACACTTCTTCCGAGTACAGCACAGTCCCCAAAATGAACTGAGGATTCCTTCACAGCCAGTCAGTCTGCCATGGCAGCCCCTGTTGATTCAGCTGTGTCTGTGTCCACCCATTTTCACCCTCCGTGAAAACTCTGTCCATCTCACATTTAATCCCCGTGAGAAGGCGGCCAGCAAGTACCCAGAGAAGTACACTGAGAACAGCTTCTTTGTGCCTGGCTCTTCCTGGACCAAGATCCATCTCACTTCCTTCCTCAAAGGCTTCAACTCTGAAAGCTGGGAGCCCTGCAGCTACCAAGGCTTCTTAAAAGCCACAATGGCTGAGTCCTTTTTACTTGAAATACATGGAGGGAGATGATGGTAGCAACCAGATAGTTAGTGGCACTCCCCCCCCCCAAAAAAAAAACAACCCTAAATGTATCATTTTAGCTGCATGTTTCTCGGGAGAGCAGCCTAGTCACATGCTCTGAGGGAAGGCCATGCTGGTAGCAGGGTACATGCTACAAGAGGAAGAGAAGAAAGTGGTGCCAAGTTACAAAAACTGCCGCAAAAAAAATAAAGCCAGGAAATAGTTGATATTCACCAAGGTCATTGGCGAGGATGAAGGCTAGAGGCTTTGTCTCAGGGGTCATCTATGTGTACGAGGCAAATCAAAGCATTAGAGTAGAACTTGGCCCAGTACCTTAGGATTTGGTGTGTAGTTACCTTAAGTCCAATAATTGAAGGGAAAAAAAAAACTTACCATATATTTATATTGCGCTTAAAGCTACTGTTACATCTTTGCAGAGACATGAGGTATGGTAGTTAAATGGTGTTGTAACATAAGGGTTAGACAGTTCCCTTCAATTAAGAAAATGAGTTGGCTGTTATAATTTTTGAAGGAAAATTATTATAACCTTTTATCTATAACCATGAATTCTGGTTCTTACCATTACTGCTCTTTGGTTATGCATTTTATTCAGGAAAAGAAGCAACCTACAAAATGGCTTCTTAGTTAGGGTTTCTCTTGCTGGAATAATGACCAAAAGCAGCTCGGTGGGGAAAGAGTTTACTTCGTGCTCACATCACAGCCCGTCATCTAAGGAAGTCAGGACAGGAACTAAAGAGGCAGGAACTGATGCAGAAGCTATGGAGGGGTGCTGCTTACTGGCTTGTTCCCCATGGCTTGCTCAGTCTGCTTTCTTATACCATGCCCAACCACCTCCACCCAAGGGTGGTGCTGCCCACAGTGGGTTGGGCCCTCCTGCATCAAATTCTCAATCAAGCAAATACTCCAAAGACTTGCCCACAGGCCAAGCTGGTGGAAGCATTTTCTGAGTTGGGGTTTCATGTTAACATATAATTAACTGGCCAGCACAGTTAGTAGTTAGTTAGTTAGTAGTTAGTTAGTTGTATTTAGTTAGCTAGTTAGTTAGCTTTCTTTTGAAGTCTCCTAGTCTCCAAGAGACATACTTATGAATTGTCCCTGAAACAATGGCATGTCCACACTACATCTTTAAATTGCCTAAAACATGACTTCCTTGAACAGGTTAATCATGCCCAAAGCATGTGAATGTTATAGCAAGGAGAACTAAAAACAGGAGCGATGCAAAAAAAAAAAAATAGAAACCCAAAGCTTCACTTCAGATCCTGATGATTGCCACCAAGGGAAGTCACCATTCACTTACTGGTTTCTTCTTGCATTCCTGACATTTTTTTTTTCTGCTATACTACGAAATTCAGAAACAAGTACTGAGTTTGGGAAACCAATCCCAACTGCAAGGAAGTGATTTTTGAGCCTGACTGACGCGCTGTCTTCCTCCTTGACCTGCAGAAGCTGCCTACACCCTCCTGTTGTATGACGAGCTGCTGGAGTGGTCCGACCGGCCCCTCAGGGAGTTCCTGACCTACCCCATGCAGACAGAATGGCAGCGCAAGGAGCACCTGCACCTCACCATCATCCAGAACTTCGACAGAGGCAAAGTACGTAGCGCTGCCAGTCCGAGCTCGTGGTGTGCGTTGCTTCCCCGGCAGGGGCCTCGCCCTCGAGAGTCTATAGACAGAAGCACCGAGAGCTTGTTCACAGGATGTTTCCGGGTCCAGATCTTCTGATTAACTAGGTCTGTCACAGGTCTGGGGAATCTATGGTTTTAATGAGGCCTCTGGGAAATTCCCATGTGCCCAAGCTCTTTATCACCCTTTGACTAACACCAGTCCTGAGGTAGTGACGCTGTCTTAGTCCACTCCAGCTACTATACCAAAATACATAGACTAGGAGCTCGCTTGGCAAGGGCACCTGCTGATAAGCCTGAGGACTGGAGTCCGATCCCCATGAATCACATGGAAGAAGAAAAATACAGACTCTGGCAAGCTGTCCCCTGACTCCCACACAGGTGGATGTGTGCACACGCGCGCGCACGCACGCGCGCACACACACACACACACACACACACACACACACACACACATACACACATATATATATATAGTGGTTTCTCTTTCCTCTACTCCTCCTGGTTCCTGCCCACTTTCTCTACCCTCCAGATACAACCCTTTCTGTATCTCATTAGAAAACAAACAGGTTTCTAAGGCACAGGAAAGAGCTACAGATGCAGAGACGCTTGTTTACACACTCAAGAATCCTATGAAAACACAAAACTGGAAGCCATCATATATACACAAAACTGGAAGCCAGAACATATACACAAAACTGGAAGCCGTCATATATACACAAAACTGGAAGCCATCATATATACACAAAGGCTAGAGAGAACGAGAGAGAATGAAAATAAAATTAAAACATAAAATAAAAAAATTTAAAGAAGAAAGAAAAGAGGGAAGTATAGCAGGCTTTTTTTGTACCACCAGCCCCCAAATCATGACACAGAGACTTATTATTAATTATGAATGCTTTCCCTTACTTTAGGCTTGACCCACTTATTTTAACCTATTTCTCTTCATCTATGTTTTGCCCCAGGGCTTTTTACCTTTCTCTCATTCTGTATGTCCTGCTTTCCTGCTTCCTCCATGTCTGGGGGCTGCCTGGCTGGCCAGCCCTGGGCATCTTCCTCTCTTTCTCCCTCATTCTCTCTCCCTCAAGTCTAGATTCCTTCTCCTACTCATTCTCTCTGCCCACCAGTCCCGCCTATCCCTCTACTGCCTAGCTATTGGCCGTTCAGCTTTTTATTAGACCAGTCAGGTGCCTTAGGCAAATAAGGTAAAACAGCAACACATCTTTACATAGTTAAACAAATGCAACATAAACAAATGTAACCCATCTTTACATCATTAAAGTAATATTCCACAGCATAAACAAATGTTATTGGTATTTTGGTCTTTGGGGAGGGGGGGCATCACCAAGCTCCCAATCAAATCACACTCAGAGGCTTTTTCTTATTTATGAATGCCCAACCTTAGCTTGGCTTAGTTCCTTGCCAGCTTTTCTTAACTTTAAATTATCCTGTCTATCTTTTGCCTCTGGGCTTTTCCTTTCCTATTCCTGTATACCTTTCTTTGTTTCTCTGGGTTGCTGTGAGTCCTCCTCCTTCTCTGGCTCCTCTCTTCTTTCTCCTCCCAGATTTCTCCTTCTATGTATTCTCTCTGCCCTCCAGCCCTGCCTCTCCTTTCTCCTGCCTTGCCATTGGCCGTTCAGTTCTTTATTAGATCACCAGGTGTTTTAGACATGCACAGTAACACAGCTTCATAGCGTAAAACAAATACACCTTATAACAAATAGCACCAAATAAACAAAAGTATCACACCTTAAAATAATATTCTGCTACAAACAAATGTAATACATCTATACATAGTTAAACAAATGCAACATAAACAAATGCAACACACCTTTGTACAGTTAAAGTAATGTTCTGAAACATAAACAAATGTAGCACATCTTTACATAGTTAAACAAACGCAACACATCTTTACATAGTTAAAGTAATATTTCACAACAGGGAGTGGGGAAGCCCTAACACAGCATTATGAGACAAGGAACCTCCAAAGATGTCATTGAGTTTGTTTTCCGTTGGCTATCTACTGCTGAGCATGGGGCCTACCCTTAAGACTTGTTTGTTTCCCCAGTGAGACTCCCTTGGAGAAAACTAAATTTTCATTTGCAAGCGGTTGTAAATTGGAGATAGCTTCTGGGTTAGGGTGGATCCTTGTGTCCACTTCTGTCAGCTCTAGAAACCCATCTGGTGCAAATCCAGGCAGGCCCGGTGCATGCTGCCTCAGTCTCTGTGAGTTCATATCTGCATCTATCCTGCTGTGTTTAGAAGGCCCTGTTCCCTTGATATCCTGCATACCCTCTAGCTCTTATACTTTTTCTGCCTCCTCTGAGACCTAGGGGGAGGGACTTGATGGAGACATCCATTTAGGATTGAATGTTCCAAGGTCTTTCACTCTCTACATATTATCTGGCTGTGGGTCCCTGTAGGTGATGGATGTGATATCTGTCACCACATTGATCACCAGGATTGATTCATCAGTGTGCTATTTTAAAATCTCATGAATTAGCCCATCCCAGAAATCTGTGCTATAGGTCAGGATCACCCCACAGTCCTACACCTACAGGCTATAAATAGCTTTTACCTATTAAGTGGTTGAAAGAAATGAAAAGATTATTAATACTATGAAGCAAGTGAAAGCTATATGAAATTTGCCTTTGTGTCCATAGATTCTTATTAGAACATTCTCACTTATGACTATACTGATTTCAGTCAACAACAGATGAATTGAATAATTGTGGCAAAGGTTATATGCCCCTAAAGCCACAAATGCTGACGGTGTGGGCTTCTCAAGAAAAACTATGTTGATAGTATGCTAGATGACAAAATTTAAACATTTCTTCTGAAAATAACACACTGACCTAGCCAGAATCTAATGACCCTCACAATTTGTAAGTACATGCTAGCCGAGCAAGAGTCCAGGGTGCCACACTCCAGTTATTGAGCTGTAGGAATCAATGATAATTCCCTTTGAGCACCGAGAGTCTGTGTGCACCCATATATGTGGCTGTTGTGAAACTACAGTTGTTTCCAGAGTGTGATTGTGATAGTGATATAACACAAGAAAATATTATTTTTACAACATGTGTTAATGAATGTTATGAGGAGTTGTCCGTCATTTCCAACTTTCTGAAGATTTTTAACAAGTCACATGTTAATTGCATATCGTTTTCATGGTTAAAATGGCAATATTGCTACTTTAGGTAGTTGTAAAGTCTTAGAGAGTAAGGCTTTATGACCCAAAAGCATCCATATCCTGACCTTTGGATAGAGATGTATAAATGCAATGAATGCTTACTTTTGTGTTACTGTCTGTCTGTAGTGTTGGGAGAATGGCATTATCTTGTGCCGGAAGATTGCAGAGCAGTATGAGAGTTACTATGACTACAGGAACCTGAGCAAGATGAGGGTAAAGTACCTGGGTGACTGGGAATTCAGGGGTGGTACGCTTTTCGCTTAACTTCCCAGCGGGGCTTAACAATGTTGTGACCATCTTGATACACCTTGCAGAAACTCTTTCTAAGATAAGTCATTTTCCCTGAAGCATACTCAGCTACTTATGAGGAGAAATAACAAATTGGTCGGTGTGTTTTTTTTTTTATTTAATATACCAAGGAGGAGCCCTTGATCTGTTTCTGAAGTCCCACATCTGAAATGCACAATCTAATCAAGGATTAATATTTTAAGTTTTCTGTGGAAAACCTCTGCACTGAAGAGCTTCCCAGTTACATAGAAATCTGACAATATACAGGTCTTACTGCCGCAATCTGCAAATAAAATGGTAGAAATGGCCAGGTGGCTCTCATGTTAAAGATAAATTAGGAACAATTCCTGCATGAACTCTCTCTGTACCTTCAGAAATATGTTCTCACTAAACTGAGGTGTTAGTACCAGGTACTCAGGGATCTTAATATTCTGTAGTCCTGTTGTAACTCCGTGCTTATAAGTTCAAACAAGTCCTTATTCTTGGGAGTTACAAGCATTTTGTGTCATGGTGTAGTAGTCAAGGTCCTGAGGAGTGCTGAGGTCATCTAGCTTTCTAAGACAAGATCTTTTACATATTAAGGTGATAATGATATTCCATTGCAATTTTGAGGTTGCCATTGGAAACAGGAGAACATAAATCTTCAACAGCTTGCAAAGTCCCCTTGCTCCACCACAAGCACCTTATTCACCTGCTGGGAACTTAGCCTCTGCTTTTGTCATAGGACTTCGTGTCAGTAGGTCATTGATCGTTCTCCTAGCTTGAAAACTAAAGGAAAAAAATCATCTCATTTTAGCTTCAGCTCATCGTGCTGATGCTGGCAGGACCCACAGCTTTATAAAAAAACATTGCTATTCAACTTTTCTTGGCATCCTATCCCTGCAACAGAAGAGAGGTTACAGTGTTTACCAGTGAGAGCCCTTGGGTGCCATAGTCACTAAGATTTTTATAAACCCAGAGCATTACATTTCATACCAACTGCTCTCTGGGGTGCTGTTACTGGGGGAGGGGGAAGCATTCAAGTACAATATTAGTCTTTCCCTGGAAGCCCCAGGGATGATAATACCACAGAAGGGAAGCCATAGCTTTGTTTGCTACCTAGTCTGAACATTGTCAAAGCCACACTTAAGAGCTTTTAGCCTAGACAGCACTTTGTGCCGCACACCTCCCTTGGCTCAGGTTGGTGATTCACCCCCATCCCACCTGGGCAAGGCTGTACCTTCCTTGTGTCCTGATACTGTGTGCAAGGGGGAAGCAAACCCACAGGTTAGCACACCTAGCACAAAACGTCTCCCAAAAGCCTTGGCTTCTAATTATTCATGTTTATTTCTACTTGCTCTGTATCTAAGATGAAGTAAACATTTCCTCGATAGACTTATAGAAATCTTCTGCTCAGGTAGTAATGCGTAGTAAAACCCTGGATCCTTTGAAGGGTTGATGAACTACAGCTTGTGTCCTGGTGAGTTGAGACGTGCCAAGGAGACCATGTAGCCCACAAAGCCTGAAATTTTTACTCAGTATGTATTTACAAAGTTGGTTTGCAGATCCTCTCCTGGAAATACTTAAAAGGGAATCAGAGTCCTTTTTTGCATGAATTAAACTGTTTCACCTGTATATAGAAGTATGTTCTTGTATTGGTATGGCTGAAATGTGGGATGGAATTCACAGAACTTCCTCTCTACTCTCCTAGATGATGGAAGCTTCTTTGTATGACAAAATCATGGACCAGCAGCGTCTGGAACCTGAGTTCTTCAGAGTTGGATTTTATGGGAAAAAATTCCCATTTTTCTTAAGAGTAAGTAATACACTTCTTAATTGGCTTTAATCCTTCCTACTCAGATCCTCCAATCAAGGAAACTAAGGAATTAATGACATTTTATGACAAGTAACAAGGAGGCAATGGCATCGTGATATTTTTATTTACCCTTTTAATCTGTGAAAGTATTAACCTAGAATTTTTGTCTTGAACAGTTTCTGAAGATCTAACAATCTACCCCTTCCTGAGTTTACGTTAGAACAGTGATTATGGCTTCCCTCATGTGGCATTGACTGTTGTGTTCTCTGTGCAAGCTCCATAGTTAGCATTAGAAAATACGGAGAACAGCAGTAAGAGGGCTTGGAGGTGCAGACTGTAGGAAATAATAGTCAGTTCAAGTAGAAATCTTACTTCCAGAGCCACGGGGAAGTGTTGTTTGACCTTTTTGATGACTTTGTAAGAAGGTAAATATCACCCAGCAGAGACATCTAATTTATTGCTAGTATAAACTGTTTCTGCAAAGGGGAATTTCTGGACATTGTGTGGTAGATACACTTGGCCGTGTAATATTTTATATATGCATGTGTTCATTAGACACCTCCGTCTATAACATCCTCCATGTATTAAAACACTGGTTAAAAGAGTTCATTTACTCACTCAGGGAACTGTAGAGAAGTGGTCTACATACCTGATAAAACTAAATCCATCTGTGCGCCAAATAGGGACCTAAATCATATAATACCAACACTTAGGAGGCTGAGGCAGGAGAATTGCCGCAACTTTACAACCAGCTTTTGTCATGTGGTGAGTTCTAAGCCAGCCTGGGCTTCAGGGTGAGATTCTCTTAAAAAACAAACAGAGCCACTCATAGTGACTATAATCCCAGCACTCAAGAGGTAGAGGCAAGCTGATTAAGAATCCAAGGCCAGCCAGATCCTGTCTCAGAGTAACACACACACACACACACACACACACACACACACACACACACACCCCAAACTGAGTGCATTAGAACTTTAAATCTCAATGTGAACGTGTTTCTGTTGATCTGAATCCTGCCTGAACTGTAAGCATCCATGAGTTAAAGGCAAGGTGGCCATGCTCAGAGAAAGAAGAGGAGAAAGACTTCATTTATTGTTTAATCTTGAACTTATCTACCTTCTAGATGAAGTAGATAGATGATTGGTTGATAGAGTGACCCTCAAAACATCCAAAGACCGTAAGTGGATATTTAGAATCACATGAAACCCTCAGCTGATGGTTATGGTATGGTGTAACGTTGGTGTTGGATGTTAACTTACAGGCTCTGGACTCACCTGGGAGACAAGCCTCCAGGCATTCCGGTGAGGGATGTTTAGAATAGATTACCCTCGCGAATGCCATGCATGACAAAGAGGAAACTAGCTTAGCAGGGACTTTCAGCACTCTCTGCTTCCTGACTGTGGACTGGCACCCTGTGGCCTGCTGCTGACACCCTGACTTCCCCACCACCAAGGACTGTACCCTGGAATTCCCTGAGTTGCCTTTGTCAGGGTGTTTTATCACAACAATGACAGTGAGCTGACATTTTCTTTCATTGATTGAAACGACCAAGCAGTTGGGTGCTACACAGGCATTATATAAAATCCCCTTGTTGCACTTAAAAAACATGCACAAGACATTGGCGGGTAGGTCTGCCTGAAGATAAAGAAAGATCAGTTCCCGATCAAAAATAATGGCAAATGCTTTGAATTTAAAGACTGCATTTGAGATGGGGACAGGCCAGTCCTGGTCTGGTGTCAGTGTCCCTTAAGAACACAGGGGGGGGGGGGGTTCTCAGTGGAGTGGTGGCCTTCTAGAGCAGTGAACAGCCTAGGGGCCTAGAGACCCTCAGAGCGGGGCAAAGTGTGACTCTGCTGTAAGAGTCTCTTCCTTTGTCGATACAAAATTGTACTATATGAAAGAATACTTTTTCTTTCGTATCATGCCAAGAGTTGGCTCATCCATTGTGCATTGTAGGTATGGTGTTTGGAGACCATAAAAATTTTAGAGACCCAAAAAGGTTTTGATTTCTTTTAACTGTCAGAAGAAAACAAAGTAACTTTTAGATTGAAGGAAAAGTAACAATATCCTATAAATTATATATCATGTATTGATAAATGTCAATTTTGATGTGTTTATCTCTAGCAAACTGGTAATCTGATACACCTTTTTATACTTTTATGGAGGAAGAGGCCCGTGAGAGTAAATGTGCTGAAGGTACAGAAGCAGTTATGTAGCGCTGACTAAAATTGACTTTATTTGAAGCATACAGTGAGCCATCCTAGATTCCTATCTACTACATGTAATTACTGTAAGTTAAAAGTGTATTAAGGGCTAGAAAAGTGACTCAGGTGAAGAGCACCTGCTGCTCTTCCAGAAGGACCCCAGTTGGGTTCCCAGCACCCATGCCAAGCAGCTCACAACTGTCTTAACAACCCCTGGGGATCCAACATCCTCTTCTGGCCTCTGTGGGCACCTATGTTCCATGCGGCACACACTCACACAGATACACACATACACATAATCTTTAAAAAAAAAATCAATCTTTAAAAATAATGTTTTTAAAAATCAGAAGTAGTTTAGAAGCTCAAATTATAAAGGAAGTTTAGCAAACTCCAGAACTACATTGACCAAATAGACCAAATTTTGTTTAATAGACAATTAGAATAAATGGATGTGTTTATCGTCATTCATTTGAAAAATACCCTTTTTCTATGTAATCGGCATTTACTTCAAAATGAAAGGGAAGGGTCGCCCTCTCTTGGTGTCTAAGGAACACTGCAGACTTCAGAATCCAAAGGAATGCTCCCTCCTCTTTTTTTTTTTTTTTTTTTTTTGGTTTTTCCAGAGGGGGGTTTCTCTGTGTAGCTTTGGCCCCTTTCCTGGAACTTGCTCTGTAGACCAGGCTGCCCTCCCTTTTTTATTCCAAATTAAAAATAAACAAACAGGAAGATTAAAAATGTCCATTTGTTGTTTGATTAATTTCAGGATACATTTAAAAACTCTAAAACACTGAAACAGTTGTATAATCTAAGAAGTTATTTCCCCCCTAAATGGGAAGCATTGACCCTGATAACTGGGCAGGTCTGCTTCTACGTCATTAAAAAAGAACTCTGAAAACATGTATCTGAAGCACTGTTCACATCATCCAAAAAGAAGAAAAAAAAACTCAACTATCTATCAGGTGATGGTTGGACAGGTCAAATGTAATATATACTACACAGCAACAAAAACGAGGGAAGTATATATACCTGCCACAAGCTAGAGAACTGATGCTCATTGAAGCCAGGTGCCTAGGAGGTAGCCTTAGCAGGGGAAGGGTTTGCCTAGCTTACAGGGGCCCTCAGTTTGATTCCCAGCACTGCTTAAACCAGACGTGAGTGGTGCGCGTCTGCCATCTCAGCCCTCAGGAGGTAGAGACAGGTGAAACCAGTGAGTCAGTCATAAAGTGGTGGACGGGTCATTAAACTAGCAAAGAGTGTTCCTCAGAGCTAACCAGCTACTAGGATACTTTTTGAAAACGTTCCCACCTTTGCAGCTCTCTGGACCAGCTCAAATAACTCTTGGCATTTTAAAAATACTTTATTTTATGTGTGTGTGTGTGTTGGGACACGAGCTGCATGGTGCATGGATGGAGGTCAGAGGGGGACTTGCAGGAGTCACTTCTCTCTTTTCCCCATCTGGGTACCAGATACTGAACTCAGGTCATCAGGCGTGGCAAGCATTTTTATCCTGTGAGCCAATTTTCTGGCCCTAATCTCCAGCACCTTTACCTGAATGAGAGAGTCCTGACCTCTAGAATAAATTAATAGAATATAGCATGATATAGAAAAACAAAACAAGCTAACATTTAGCAAGGCTCTAAAACTCACTAAGAGGATTTCTAGCTCCAGCAAGCTGAGCTAAGCTGGTTATGACATGAAAGTCACTGTGCCTTTGGTCCCTCCGTCCTTCTGAAGGCTAGAGTCGAGATGGGCCACCTGCCTGCCCTTCCAATAGAAGTATAAAGCTGGTTCAGAGACTTTCAGAAAAATAATCCAGTAAAAAGGAATTTTAGTTATTACATTGCTTCGTTCTCTTAGAAATTAGAAATTTATGTGTATGAGTTTCACGTCCATTTTATAAAAATCATCTCTAACATATGTCCGTCAACATTTTAGGAAACATTGCTTGGTTCTTGTCTTTGATGCTTAGTATCGGGCCCTCTGCATCCCCCATGCAAATGAACCTGGAATTCAGAGCATGCTCTTAGGTCTGGTGAAGGTCAATAGCGTGTGAGCCTCTTGCCCTTTGTCCAGCACGTTTAATTGATGGGCATATTCTTCAGACAGTTTTGGTTTATTAATGTTGTAGTGTCATGTTGCAGTGGGAGCAGATGGTCAGTTATTGCCATGGTCATAATTTTTGCCTTGTCTTTGTTGTATAATCCTAATTTTTTTTGGTTGCACCCCCAGAATAAGGAGTTTGTGTGTCGAGGGCATGACTACGAAAGACTGGAGGCCTTCCAACAGCGAATGCTGAACGAGTTCCCCCATGCCATCGCCATGCAGCATGCCAACCAGCCTGACGAAACCATCTTCCAGGCGGAGGCTCAGTGTATCCATTCCTGGTGGGCTAGGCTCCAGCGGGGTGGTACCTGCCATTAGCTACAAGGCAATGTCCTGTTCAGTGTTGCAGCCACTGTTCCCTTTTCAGTGGCCACACTCTTAGTACCTTCTCAACAGAATGTCATTATTCTGATGGTTATCACGGGATCAGTTGAGAAGAAATCCCTTAAACAGCTGGTAAGGAACCTTTCCCCTCTTCACTGGCGCACAGATCCAGCTCTGCTTCTGAAGCTCTTTTTAACCGGATTTCCCATAGAACAATTTTCCTCTGACTCCATATGGAAACTTCTTCAGTTGAAGGAAATGGAAGCATTGTGTTCACCACTGCGCATCCTCCACCCTCCTCTCCCCCACACTTTAATTATGGAGTGAGGGAAGGAAGAAAAAGAAGCACCTCCAGTATCTTTGGGGGGGCTCTTAGCTATGATATTCTGGACTGTGACTTAATAGCATAAAATTCACAGTCCCAGCATCTAAACACGGACAGCTCAAATGGAAGTACTTTGGCTTTCGACACAGTGCAATTCACCTATCAATTCTCTCCAAATCCATCTGAAACCCATGGTTCTAAAGAGGACCGGGAAGCTCCCAGTATCTGTTATGGATATACTTTCAAAGCAGAAACCTAAATACACAAGAGAAACAAGAAACTGTTTAAGAAAAAAATATTTGTCTTTGTTTCTCTGGGAAGTAATTATAAAGCAAACTAGTATATACAGTGTGAACTACAACCAACCACTCTGCTTCTCTGAACTTGTTTTTAGAGAATGGATGCCGCAGTTACAGAAGGCTGAGGTCACAGCAGCACTTGGCAAGAGCAAGTCCTTGCTGGTGTTCTGGTCACCGCCTTTGATCATAGTCTTAGGAGGATTTCCATTATGGGCTTATCATTACAAATACATTTTGGGAGCCATGAGCAGACTAAACATCAAAGCTCATGTACAAGAGCTAGGTTATTCTGATACTGAGTACTCAGGCCCACCTGTTCCTCCCCACCCCCACTCACAGGTGATAGAAATGCCATGCATACATATGTCCTGTCGAATCGCACACTTAGGACCCAATCAAGGCCTGAAGCTTGAGGCCTGCTTCATGAAGTGTGTTCTTCACATCTTCTGGGCCATTGTTTTAAAATGCTTTCAGCTGAAATGCAAACACCTGATTGCTACCCAGAATGCCTTGCTGTTTGCCAAGTCAGGTTCCCTCCTTGACTCTTTCCTCCTAGATTTGCAGATATATGCTGTGACTCCCATTCCGGAGAGCCAGGAGGTCCTGCAGAGAGAGGGGGTTCCCGACAACATCAAGAGCTTCTATAAAGTGAATCATATCTGGAAGTTCCGCTATGACAGACCATTCCACAAAGGCACAAAAGACAAGGAGAATGAATTCAAGGTACCCTGCCATCTCTGTCACATGCTGCCTCCTGTGTGCTTTCCTGAGTCTTGGTAAACAGTAACTGAGGCTACTGTCACGTGACTGGAACAAAGGGTCTAGAAGCCTCTCGTGCTTGTAGCTGCCCAGCTCTACAGTGTAGCCACGTGATGGGGAACACTTTCCAGGCAAGAAGAGTTTTGATCCCCTACCAGGAAAATCTGAGCAGACCTGGGAGGAGTTCCTGAAATCAACTTCTCTGTGGCAGTTCAAAAGGCAGTGCTCCTTAGACCAGTGTTTAAACTCCTCTCCGAACCCAGTCCTGTTGTCCATTCGTGGTGAGCCATTGTGGGAATAGTGAGTATATTCCAACATCAAGGAAGCATAGAGTAAAGAGAAACCAAGGAAGAGGTGAGGGAGAACTGAGAAGAGGCCACGTGGGCAGACGGTTGGTGCAGAGGAGACACTCACTGCTCTGTCCTTTGTTACAGTCCTCCTTACAGCAATGTGATTAGGTTTCTGACATGAAGACCAGAGTGCGTGCACATCTTGGCCTCTGCCTGGGCTGGGTTGTCTGTCCTCACCATGCCCAATGTGTCTTGCTAGTTCTGCATGCTCCTAGCCAGAAAGAGTTCTCACAGCCCTACTGGGGAAAGGAGGCAGATGTTCAGAAACCACTTGTGACCATCCCTTTCCTTGAAAACAGTGATGTGGCAAGCCTAGGATGACCCCAGTGACTCAGCATCCACACATCAACAAACTGTCAAATGACCTTATCTGTGAGTCTGTTGGCTTAGCATCTCTCACAGAAAATGCTCCCTTCTTAAGCCAGGAGGCATCTCCTAACACTTTCTCCTGCCTAATGTTGACCCAAGCATTCTTGCCCATCAGTTCCCAGAGCTGCCAGTAGTTAACTACAGGGGTTTTTCCCAGCCAAGAGGCAGGGGGGTGGTGGTAGTAGCCTTGCAGAGTTCTGCAGAGACTGAATAAAAAAATGGGCTTTTGTGAAAGGTTTGATGTGCATTTACTGTGGATCCCTTCAGAAATCTAATCACAAAATGCTCTCATGATAAAAGAACAAAAGATAGGCTAGAACCAACCAACTGCACCAGCACCAGCAGCCTGCCCCGCTGGCCTCTTCTCGGGGTCGTCCTTCTCCCTGTGGATTGAACAGTAAAAAGCCATTGGAAAACACCACTGAGGGATTGCTGAAAAGACCCACAATCATTTTCTAGTCCTTTCTGCATAGTTTGAATTCTCTTTTCCTCCTCCAGAGTCAGCTAATTAGATCTAATTAGAGTATGATACAGTTCTTTTTCCTGGTACTTGCTTCCGGTCCTCAGTCTTGGATGCACTAAAGTCATACAGTTGGCTTGCACAGAGTCGCATGCCCATGACCTAGCACTGGAACCCACATCTTCCAACTCCCTCTCTTTTGCTTTTCCTGCTGTACTATACTTCCACCTGGTCAGCAATTAAATGATCAGTGATACAGCTACCTCACTGGGATGGATAAGGTTAAATCAGGCTCCCTCTCCCTGTACTTACGTCCTTTAGAATCTGACTCCAGATTGTACCCAATTACCCCAAGCCTGTCCTCTCCACAGTCTGCCTAACCACCCTCCCTCTTGACTCCAGCAACACCCACCTTCTCTCTTCATTGGTTGCCATACCCTCTCACAAGCAGTTACAGGTCTGTGTGGGCAGCCTTCTGCCTGCACAGCAGCCCCCACTCTCCTCCCTATGAACTCTTCACTCCATAAAAATCCAGCTCATTTGTCTTCTCAGAAAGCTGCCGTCCTGATCCCCTACGATGGCATGAACATCTGCATCCTGTGCACACCTTGAACATCCCTTTCATCCCTCTGAGCTCTTATCTGCTTGGCTCCCTATCGTAAGCAGATCCCTCAAGCTCTTACCACAGGGACTCTTCCATAGTCATCTCAGTAGCCCTTCACTGGTAGGAAACATCCTCTTTTTAACCCCTCTGTGGTCTGAATAAATGGTGCAATTCCAGGAATTTTGTCAAGTTCCTGTCCCTCTTGGTAGCACACTAAATAACAATGATAAAGTGTAAATTCCAAAACTTGTTGATAAAAGAAAACCTTGTCATGTACAGTGGAGCAGCTGTATTTCATGTCTCCTGGAAGAGCTGGTTCCTGGTCAGGAGTCCAGCTTGAAGCTCACAGGTGCCCCTGAGTTACAGCAGCTCAGCTTATCACCGGAAGTGTGGCCTTGCACATGTGGCAATGGAGAAGAGATGAGCCTGGGGGTCGGGGGTGTCAGTGCCAGCCCTTCTGGTAATCAGAATGTGGCTTTTGAGTGACTCAAGAGTTTCTCTGCAACTTGAAGTCTTCACCTTAAACAGAAAGTTCAAGTCAAGTAGTCCTAGAGTCCTTTCTCCCTTTAGATGGCTGGTACTCTGATCTCGTCTTGATAGCTCGTATTATTGCCTCTTGTTGATGAAAATGGCTAAACCTTGATGAGTGAGAAGGTTAAAGTCCCATTTTGGAGAAACAGTGGAGGAGACTGCATACAGCTTGCTGTTGCGTTCTGGCCCTTGCTTTCTGAGCAGGTACTCACTTGCTCTGCAGAGGAGAAGGTTTCAGGCAGTCTGCAGAATTACCTGCATGTGTTTTAAATGCATCGTACTCTGATTGTTTCACCAGTGTTCCCGTGAGAACTAGAGAAAGACTGCAGGAGTGAGCACCACCTGGTCAGACTTGTCGCAGCTCAGGGCTCAGAAAGAAGGGCAACATGAGAGTGACTTTGAGTTATGTTTTGCAGAGTCTCTGGGTGGAGAGAACATCACTCTACTTGGTGCAGAGTTTGCCTGGCATCTCCCGCTGGTTCGAAGTGGAAAAGCGTGAAGTGGTAAGGAGTGGAGCATCTCCCCCACGTCATCCACACCCCAGCTGCTCCCCTCGGGCTGAGCCCACTACTGATTGCTTATGCTCTTTCATTCCCTGGGGTCCCTCACAATACTGACTGCTATTACCCAAGGCATTGAAAGTGAATGTTGATATTGTACTGGTTCGTCCAACCAGAAAAATTCTTTAAAGCAATTATGGTTGCAGCATGTAAACGCAACAAAAAGCTGTTGGGGTTCCTGAGTGACAACCAGAATGCCAAGTCTCTTAATGGTGCCAGATCTATGATCTTCGTTGCCTACTATGTGGCAGTCCAAAGCCAAGAAGGCAGCCTATTATGTAGTCATCATGTTGGAGTTATGCAATAGGCATTCTGTTCCCAGTTTTCAAATTTTTACCAAGAAGTTAGAAGCCTTTGATAAAGATCATCATCATCAAGATGTTGAGAGAGTGTAGACGCAAACAGATTTTCCATGATTCCCACACCAGCTCTATTGTTCTCTTTTAAGCCTTGGGTTTCCTGTTGGCAAAATGAACCTAATACGAAGCCCCTTCCTAGAAAGCTTATGTGAGGTCTGTCCACACACGGAGCCCGTGCTGTTTTGGTCTGCAGTGGGAGGGACTGGGTGAGGAGCTGAGCAGGCCTGGCTGGAGCCTCCATTAGAGATCAGTGGATGCGGTATAGGACCTGGTGGCCACAGCTCTTGAGGACTCTCGGGTTGCCGGACATCTCCCCAGCTTCCATCCCCAGGAAGGAGAAACAGGAGAGAGCAGCTGAAGGCAACAGGGCTGGGACTGCACACTGCTGTCTGTCCCTACTGCGCTTCAGCCTGACAGCCATAGGAGCCCTGTATTGGATCGGCCCAGTATCCTGTTTGAAATAAAATACACCCATTGTAAATCTTATCATGCAAACAATACCTCAGTTACGTAGCAGCCTACTTTGTCAATAAACAAAGAAGGGTCGTTCCCACCCAAAATATCTTTCCAAAATGGCTTCTCCTACAAAAGTCTCTCAGCAGTGAAGACCAGCTGATCATGTTCAAAAGCTAAGGGTTGGATGAGTTTTTCATTTCTCAGTGTCAAAATACTAATACAGCACCCTAAGCAAATGAAGCCCAATTCAGGAAGTCACGTCAGCCCAGTTGTGTCTGCATGCAGTCTGAGTCAGGGGTCCCCCAAAGCTGCTTGCTGGTGTGGCGTACTGTAGTGCCTTTCAAGGAAGAGGGGAGGCTGCCAAACACTGTGCTCCCAAAGTCTTATTATTATGCTTCCTACAGAGTGGCAGAAGCCCAACCCACAGCAGTGTTCGTAGTCCTCTACGCTTCATTAATGATTCAAGGAGCCTTTGCAGATCCATGCAGCCCAGAATGTTAAAATCTTGTGAAGATTCACCAATGGTCCTAGCCCAGGAAACAGCACACTCTCACACACACACACACACACACACCTCATGAAAAGTAGCATGCTGCTAATGATAGAGAACTACTAAACACAGCCTTTCAAACATCAGCTGCCTACCTTCTTAGACTATGTAATCTTATGTTCTAAGAGAACAAGTCACACTGGGCTACTTTGTTCCCTGAGTACAGCCCACTCTCAGCAGCCTCCATGTGGTTCTCCCGTTCCGCCTACCTGGAATGCTCCGTGATCCATTCGCTCACTGGCTTGCCTCTTGCTGTCCGACACGGGGCTTCAAGAACACAGTAGATACTCAGTAAACACAGGAAATGAACTGAAATTTCTTGTCTGCAATGCCAGAACCTGAAAGACAAAAGATATTCAAAGTTTGGCTTCAAATTCATTTGATCCTAGAGTTCACGGTAAAGAAAGACCACTGGTATGTATGTTTGCCCAGCTGCCTGTCAGACACCATCCACACTAGGAACACTAGCCACAGGGATGAAGGCTGCCAGCTTAGTTCTACCTTGAGTTCTCTACTCCTTACAAGGTGTGTGGTGTCTTTAGCAGTAAGGTCTAATCAGCTAGTTCTGGGGGCCACCGAGAGGAATGGTGAGCGCCTGGATTGTTTTGAAGGCCTCCAGCGCCTCTTTGGCTGACAATCCATAAGGAAGTATCTCAAACCTGGCACTATCGTCTTGTTTAGTGACACTCGGCTCACAGCAGCAGCAGCAGCAGCAGCACTATCCAAACATCCAGGATAGTGAGTGCCCTTCTACTTCTAAATCTTCCTTAACTTCTGTTTTAAATTAGCTTAAAAAGTAGTAAGCGTCCATATGGCTTTTCTGTACACTCTTAGTTCTGGTTACCTTCCTTTTCCCTTCTTGTCTCCTCTATCCACCCACACCCATCCTTTCTTACACTTTTCACCCTCACAGTTCCCTGTCTTTATATCACCTGTGTGTGGCTATCTCCACCCCCTTAAGGCATTTTCCACCCCAGTAGCCCTTGCTTACTTCTGCAGGTACTCCAGATTAATTACACAAATGTGAAGGTTTGAAGCTAGGCTCCATAAATGAGGAAGAAGTGGAAGTGTTTCTCTGAGCCTCAGTACACGTTTTCCCGCTGGTTTCATCCATTTGCCTGCAGACTTCCTAATGGCACTTTTCTCTACGGGTGAATAAAACACAGTGTGTACACGTACCCCATTTTCACTCTTCATTCATCAGTTGATGACCATCAAGGCTGATTCCCTTTCTTAGCTATCGTGAGCAGCGCAGCATTGAGCATGGTTGAGTCGCTATCTCAGAAGGAGCATGAGGTATCTCTGGAATCCATTGGGTATTTGGTCAAGAGTGGGTCATTCTAGATTTTTTGAGAAACCTCCACACTGATTTCCACAGGGGCCCCAGCGATTTGCTCTACCAACAGTGAATAAGGCCTCCTCTTTCCTCACCAGTATTTGTCATTATTTGGTTTCTTCATGACAGCCATTTTGACTCTGGTGAGATGGAATCTCAATGTAGATTGGATGCCCCTCCACATTCCCAGGGCAGTATACCTGCCCCGCCAGCCCCCCTCAAAAAAACAACAACAAAATAAAAACTCCTGAGGAGACTTTAGGTCCCAGGGCTGAACTTATTCCTGTTTCGCTACATTGTCATGTTGCCAGTCTGCCTTCTAAACATTTATGACTGTATCCACACATAAGTGCTTCTTCCAGCCTTAATCAGAGAAGCCTATCCACAATAAATAGTGGTGAATGCGGAGACCCATGGCCGCTCACAGTGCTGACTGTAACAGCTGGACCTGATCCCTAAACAGGACATTTATACCACCCTACTCTGGGGTGCGTAGCAGAAGAATGTTAGCTAGGAAGAAGGGCTGTGGAATGCTGTCTGCTGGAGCTGGCACAGCCCGTGGACTTCGAACCTCACAACAGCTTCCTGTAATGAACCTGCACAGGGCAGATTCTATCAACAGTCAGTCTATCGACAGATCATGGAGGGCTTTGTGGGGCCCTCCCCCTCCCCGCTGAACTATTAGCTCTAGAGACGGATGCTAGGGAAGCAGTAGTTATTCTTCATTTGAGTACCCTCTGAGGAGCCCACTAGACCCAGTGGATGAGTCCAAAGCCATGGTTACACAGATGATCCTGGTTAAACTCAGTGGGTCCCAAAACAGTAATAAAACAAAACAAAACAAAGGAATGGGAAGGGTACTCCTAGGCAGGATGGAATCATAGGGGTGTGAGGGAGATTAGAAAGGGTTGTATTTGTACTTACCAAATTATACTTTATACATGGATAAAACTGTCAAACAACAAACGTAATGAAAGATACACATATGTATCACCCTACCCAGAAGCCCAGGAGTCTCCACCAGCCCTGCTAACAGCACCATCTAGTGCTTCATAACTGCCCTGCACGTCAGGGGAGCCTGCATGTAAAAAGCCTCCTGCTTCATAGTTCCAATCCATGGGAGCCAGTGACTCCTTGAAACTCAGTTATGTCACACAAAAATAGAGAAAATGCGTAGCAATCCTAACTTTTCATCTTCGGCAGCCAGAAAAAGGACCGATTTTGTTTCATCTGCACTTCTAACCACTCCTCACACCAGATCATTTTGTAACAAGTGTGACATCATACAGTTTCATCCAGCACCATCGCATTATGTGTATTTCTAAACGACCATATCATGTTATATATAAGTGATAAGACTACGTGTTGACTATAAAAGGTCCAGTGTTCCCGTATGCCTCACCAAGAGTCTGTTTGACTTCTTTTTCCTTCTTTGTTGACTCTGGATGTCCATTGCCATTGTGTACAGTGTCTCCTAAATCCTTTTTAGTCTAGATGCTCCCCTGGCATCATTTTTTTAAAAATAATTTTTGTTGAAGAATCACATTGGTTTGCCTTGAAATGTTTCCTTAAGTCTTGATCCAAGTGGGGTCATTTATTGTGTTTCCCTGTGGCCTACCTTTCTTGTAATTGATAGTTAAGCCTAGAGGCTCGGTGAGGTTTTGTTTGTTTGTGCAAGACTGCTTCATAGGTATTCTGTGCCTCTCTCTGACTCCCTTCCCTCGCTCCTTCTCTTTTCTTCTGATGTTAGCAAGGATAAACGATATTCAGTTAGTGTTCATTGTTGCCCAGACCCTTGGGTCTTTTAGGGATTAAGATATGGTATTAGCTCAGTAGGTAAAGGTGCTTGCCGCAAAGTCTGAAAACTGCGGTCGACCCCCAGGCCCCACGTGGTGGTCAGCACGAGCCAACTGCTCCAGTTTGTTTTCTAACCTCCGTGTGCACACTCATGTGCACACTCATCTGAGTACATGTGCGCACATACACGATAAATAAGTGTATTTTATCTTTTGATATTTCATCATCTATCTTTACTCATTGCAATATTCCTATAAAATAATAATATCCATCATCAAATAGTTTATTGCTATGAGATCTAGGAAAGGAAATAAAATGTTCCATTCAAAATGAGTTCAGTCCTTAATGCCCTGCGAGAGTAACAAGAAGGCTACTTGGATTTCACTTGATTTGGGTTTTACTATTATTACTAGGTCATAGATTTAAGTGTATTTGTTCTGTGTTAATACATAGCAGCTATTGTTATTAAATTATTCCTCTTAATTTTATTGTTTATTTTCAATTGCTTTATGATTGCACTTTGACTCCTGTTCAGATTCCCTTCTGAGTCATTTCTTACTTATCCACAGAGATGTTTACCTTTGAGCCAATCAGACACAACTCATTGTCCCTTCCCAATGTCAAGCTTTCTTAGTAATTCAAGGTGCTCCAGCTGCTGAGGCAAAGAGAGATTTCTGAGACCGAAGCATCGTCCACCACACCTTTGTATCTCACAGCAATGTTACAATTTAGAATAACAGATGAAATCTGTAAGTGGGGTTCCCAGGGCTCCCCAGTTTGAAGTGTACATTAGGAGACACTGCACATCATACTCCAGAGGGTTTAGCTCTAAACTTCTCAGGGACATTCTCTTAGAGTCTGGCCTTGTCTACTTAAGAAATCTTCTACTAACTTCCTACTTCAAGCCTCCATGGGCTCTTGCTCCTATTTACGTGAAGGTTTGGTCAGCTAGGGGAAATGACCTGGCCACCTGTCTCCTTCTCAGTTCCCCAAAGGACCTTCCTTGGGAAGGAGGGTGGGTGGGCCACAGGCCAGCTGCCTACTCTCTTCCTCCCAGACACCTTTGCTTTCTGATCTGACAAGGAAAATATGGCAGCTTGTGATCACTTACTTGTATTTACTGAGAGCTGTGAGATTTGCTGTATATAGTATATTTATTTACACATTCTGGTTCTTTTGTGACACTCCTTCCCTGTGTCCAGTTTTCTCCAGCATTATGAATTATTTATACTTTGTCGAAAATACATACTGGAAATATCCTCTGAAGTTCTTGTATTTTACATGTTTATTATATCTTATGTGATATTCACAAAATTATTAGTAGTATTAGAGTTTGTAAACGTGAAGATGGATTTTTGTATTTTATTATAGTAAAAACAACTCATAAAATTTCTCGTAACCATATTTAAGTGCGTAGTAACAGGGCTGGTTGTTTGCAGCTGTTGAATGATTGATCTCAAGTTCTTCCCCTTGTGAACTGAAAGTCTGTGTCCTTTCAACAGCAGCTCCACCCCACCCACAGCTCCTAAACAGCAGTTCTCAACCTGTGGGTCCTGACCCCTTTGGGGTTCAAATGACCCTTTCACAGGGGTCACCTGAGAGCACTGGAAAACACAGAATCACATTTGCATTACGATTCATAACAATAGCAAAATTACAGTTACAGTGCAGCAACGAAAATGATTGTATAATTGGGGGTCACCACAACATGCGAACCGTGTCTAAGGGCCGCAGCATCAGGAAGGGCGAGAGCACAGCCCCCGTTCTGTCCTGTGTTCCGGAGTGCTTGACTTTTTAACTTGCAGTGATTTAGACTCAGACTCTGCTTTGTGCTTTGGCATTTGAACACAGGAAACAAAAGTTTAATATCGCAGTAGCCAGCACTGCTAGTAACATTTCAGGGGCCCTTAAGCTCACCTCCAAATGACAGTCCCACTTCCCTGTCCTGACTCTAGAGGTATCCTGATATTTATAGTATGCATTTCCTTGCTTGCTTTTCACTGGTTTATACTTTCCAAACCAGTCACTTAGTCTCTCGTAACTGTGTGTACTCTGCCAAGACTTGTTCCATTCTCCTAGTGTTACTTGTGACATTTTTCCAATTAAGTATGACAAGAATGCTTCCCATGAATGCTTCCCATTACTATAATTATCCCACTGTATAAACAGACCACAATATATTACAAATTCTCTTGTTGATAAGCAGTAATTTGGGGCAACAGTTATAAACATTTTTATACACGGTTCCAGCTTCACATTGTACATACATGTCCAGCTCCATCTTTTTTCAGGTGTATGCCTATGAATAGAATTTCTAGACTGTGAGATAAATAAAAGTAAAAATACTATTCTATGTAATTTACTTGGGTGATGGTCCTTCAACTGTTTTCTGGTCGATGCAGCAGCCTGAACTTCCCGCAGCAGGAAAGGAACTTTGGTGTCCACAGTTACACTCTCACTTGCTATTGCCACATTTATTTTTACCGTTCTATGGGACGTTTTATAATACGTCACTATGGTATTATTCTTCATTTATTTCCTGGCCATTTTGTAGACATTTACTGGCCATTTTGAATTTATTCCTCTGTGAAATTGATGTTTCAATCTTTTGCCCAGTTTTTCTTGGGTTTGTTTACCTTTTTCTTACTGGTTTTGAAGTCTTGTACATTCTGTGAATGGGTTCGTTGCTGACTATGCATATTAAAATCATTGGTCATGTATTGTGACTTATACTCCCTTCCCTTTATATTACCTTTGAGAAATGTTTATTCTTAACTTCCATACACTTGAGTTATTCTAAGACTTTTCAGTGTTGCTTTAAGATAGTCTAAGTGGCCTTTTATCTCATTTGTGTCTCTAACTGAAAGAAGAAGAGCGTAAGTGTGCTTTCTGTATGCCCAAATTGCCTCATTACTAAGAGTCTGGCAGACCTTCTCTTCAGAGAGAATGTAGTAACATTAACAGCACAATGCCTTCTATTGGAAAAACACTTTGGTCACAGTCACAATTAGGTCCCTTGTCCCAACCCAGTAAGTCATTATGATTCTATTTGGCTCTGCGCCAAGAAATGGATCCTGGCATGTATGTGATTATCTTGTTTTCTGTAACTCCCAACTGTGTGCCATCCTGTGCCACCATATGGTGCTATTATAAATGCATATGGGGGTCTGTATGGGCATATGTCCCCTCTCTGCAATGGGACTGAAAGCTCTTTGACACCGGAAGATCTGCTAATGTATCTATATTTCCTATGCTGCTCTGTATCCAATAACCATGTAAAGGGGTGAAGCATTCGTTATTCGGGGTCCATCCAAAAGAACATAAAAAACACGGGATGCTTATTGCCATGCTATTAGAAAATGGACAGTTGCTGGTTACCCAAACCATACTTCCACCAATGGATATAGTCACCTGCTGTTCTCACTCCTTCCTGATGAATGGGTTCCTTGACTTCCACGTCCTTTTCTGTGCTATGGGATGGCTCCCGGAAGAGATGTTGATGGCAGCTACTAAGAACCACAGATGAGTCAAAAGCTGGATAACCTGTCTCTCTCTCTCTCTCTCTCTCTCTCTCTCTCTCACACACACACACACACACACACACACACACACACACACACACATCTTTAGTTTTGAATGTCATAAAAGTCAGTAGATATTTACACTCATTTGCTTTTCAGGTAGAAATGAGTCCCCTGGAAAATGCCATTGAAGTGTTAGAAAACAAGAATCAGCAGCTAAAGGCTCTGATCAGCCAGTGTCAGACGAGGCAGATGCAGAACGTCAACCCCTTGACCATGTGCCTCAATGGAGTCATAGATGCCGCAGTAAATGGTGGAGTTTCCAGGTACCAAGAGGTGAGGACTGAGGATTGCTGGAGAACTGATCAGTGGCGATGCCTTAGGGTTTTGTGAATCTTTTTGTGCAAAAAAAAAAAAAGTCTTTTTGTTGGGCCCGTTATCAGTGACAGATGGCTGCAATCAGCACAGATGTTTGTAAAACAGAGCAAACGTATAGCCAGCCATTTGTGGGGTCCATGTATTCCATCTTCATGATGAGGTACTTTAAGTGTGTGTACTTGTGTTGGGATGAAAAAATGTAGTGAGAAGGTCAGAACTGTTTAACAAATATCTACCTAAAATAATTTGCCTAGTCAAGGAGGTTCATGGGTGTAGTCTTGTGGTTGGTTGGTTGTTGATGATGGTTTAGGTAGACTTTTCATCTGTTTTTTTGTTTGTTTGTTTTTGTTTTGTTTTTTGTTTTTGGAGACAGGGTTTCTCTGTGTAGCTTTATACCTTTCCTGGAACTCACTCTGTAGCCTGGAAGACCATCTTGGCCACATTGAACCTTAAGACAATTTATTTTAGTTTATAATTTATTATTATAGTTTATTGACTTGGGTCTGGTTTTTGGTTTTTTGTTGGTGGTTTTTTTGTTTGTTTGTTTGTTTGTTTTTTGTGTTTTTTTTTTGTTTTTTTGCCAGAGATGCTTAGTGTATAAGCTCTGGTTTTCTGAATGTTGCCTGTGATCAGCTGCCCACAGATAGGAGTCTCTCCATCTGTCCCCAAACATGTTTCATAATCACGCTATTTCTCTGCATATGCCAAGCCTTAGAAAAGTAAGAAGTGTGTCTTTCACTTCCACGGTGACTCTCCCAGCCTGTTCTGACTGTCCCTTTTCTTCCTAGGCATTCTTTGTCAAGGACTACATTTTAAGTCATCCTGAAGATGGGGAGAAGATAGCACGGTTAAGAGAGCTGATGCTTGAGCAGGTAGGGCAACAGAAGCAATCATTCTCTCTGGCTCTCTGCATTGTGACAAAATACCCACCTACAGCATTTGCATGAACAGCCTAACCGAGGCGGCAGCAAGTGGACAGAGCCACCTGTGGTGTATCCCAACCGGCTAATGTCAACTCTTTCCTCCCACTTGGATGCAAGAACAAACTTAACAAGTCATCCCCTATAAGTAACATCTCATGTGGCCTCCTTTATGTCCCTCCCTAAGACTTACTGGAGACTTGTTGCTAACTTGTCCCTCAAAATTTCCTGCTCAAATAAATTCAGGCTGCCTTAAGATCATGGATAAATACATGAGTGGATGAGACTGTTATGTAAGCGCCATAGTAAGGAGTAGGCAATCAGTAGAACTTGCTCTGCAGCAGTATTGTGTTTTGCAGATAAAGCCCAGAAGTTGTACTATGAGGACAAACTAGGATGCTCATCATTTTCTATTTCAAAGAACAGTGTACTTTTATTTATTTGGTGCCTTCGAGGACTGAGAACTAGAGCAAGTGTTCTGTCACTTGCTGTGCCCTGTTGATAGCTACCTGACAAGGGTTTGCAAACCTCTGAGATGGGAGACGCAGTTGGAAGTCTGGGCTAAACAGGAAATAATTTTGTTCCCATGAAAAGTAGAATATGTATGACAATGAGACAAAAGCATCTCTTCCTACTTGGGAATATGAAATTAATAAATACAGCATGTTTTTAGACTAGAAGACAATAGGGTTGTGGTGGGGTTTAGTCCATTTGTGCCCTCTAGATATTATCCACCAAATAATAACATGGGGGCAGGGCCATGGATGAGGGCAAGCACCTAGTTCAGGGAAAAGAGACTTTAACCTACAAGAAAAATAGAGAAGTAGATAAGTTCCCAGTGTGGTTATGGGAGGGATACAGTTGCAGGATTGCATAAAGACCTTAACGTGGTTGATTTTTTTTTTTTTTAAATCTCTGTGTTTTACCTGAGCATCACCTCTCATAAGTAGCCTCCTTCAGATTCTGTCTTCTGTGTTCAGCCTGAATGAGTTCTTTCCCCAGAATTAAAACAGCAGCTCGGAGTTAAGAAGCTTTTCAAGAAAACAAAGTTAGACTTTACTGTGTCGTGCCTGGCATTGTTCATGAGATCCTATGGAAAGGGCTATGGCCAGGAAATGTGAGGTCTCTGATATAGAACAATTGAAATAAAAGTCTTATCATGTAACCTTGGGTGGCACATCATTTCTGTTGGACCATCAGTTAGGAGTTAAGACTGGAGAGGCCATCATCCTTCCTGAACCTCTGTCTGGTTGACATGGGGATATCTTCAACAGACACATCCAGCTGCCTGGTCCTGTAGCAGTTACCTCAGGTGTGGAGAGCCACTTGGCCCATGGTCACTGTCTTCTCAATGATCCATTTCTAAGACTGAAGGGAAACTATAAAGCCTGGTCATTTGGATCCAACACAGGACAACCTTGAAAGCCTAATAAAGTTCCAGAGAGGCCCTGGGCTTGACAGAGTTGGCCAGCCTGCACATCTTTCTCTGTAGATTCCTACTTTGCTTGAGCCACAGGCAGGAAACCCAGACTCCCCACAATGAGCTTCCTAATCTCCATGCTGGAGTCTATTCCTTGAGGACCCAAGTGTCATTATCTGAGCAAAAGAAAGGTAACCCAACAGCTTTTTAAAATGGAGAAGGCTAGCAGCTGCTATAGTTAGTCACAACTCTTGGGTTCCTCCCATCTCCTCATCCCACAGGCCAGTTTCTCCCTCTGTGCATCAGATATACTCCAGTGTGTCTTTCATGTCCATTTCAGGGTGCTTTTCTCTTTGGAAAGGTGCTGGCAGGGGTGGGCATCCAGAGTAGAAGCTGCCACAGCCCTGTCTCATAGAGAAGGTGCTGGGCGCTCTAGCCTCTGAAGGTCAGACCCGTCTGACCATGAGTTTCCACCCCAGACTCTTCACAGATGCACAGCTGTGAGAAGCTGTGGTCTCGCACAGCTTGCTTGCCCCACAGACTAGAGTTTACTGGAATGCAAAAGATAGCTGCTGTTCAAACCCAAGAAGTCACATGCTTAGTTGAACAAAAGAAAGTTGCATGTGTATCTTCATTTCCTTTTGGGTCCTGGTGGCAAACTTTTCTTTAAGGCAGGATCCCTGGCTATATTATAGTGAGTAAACAAGAATAATATTTATAAAGAAAAACCAAAGGCATAGCAACTGCTACGGAGTTCCTGATCATTCTTTTTCTTTCTCCCCTAGAAATTTTTGAGACTCTCTTGAGGTTGAGAGGCTAATGTAGGAGAGAGGGTAGCATCCTGAAGAAAAGGTTTGCTTGACCTTCCAAACAGGAAACAGCTTCGATCCTATTCTCTGCCCATCCCAGGAAGGGGACCAGGAGGCCAGGGACCCATAGCCACTAGAGAAGATGGTCATTAAAGACAGGAGGTACACAGGGAGGAGCTTGGGGAAAGTGATGTAGGAAAGCCAAGTTTGGGGAGTCGGACAGACCCAGGTTCAAATCCCCATTTGTTACTTACTACATATGTGACTTTTGGGATCCTGTTTCCTCACCTGTAGAGCTACTTTTTATTGTTCCCACTGGTCAGATGTAGAAGGTCTACAGTGATGTATGGTTCACAGCAAGCACCCATGAGAACTAGTCGCTGATGTGGGCTTTTCCTTGTGTTGTTATCAAGGCACAGATTCTGGAGTTCGGTCTGGCCGTGCATGAGAAGTTTGTACCTCAAGATATGAGACCCCTGCACAAAAAACTGGTGGACCAGTTCTTTGTGATGAAATCAAGCTTTGGGATACAGGTGTGTGCTAAAGGGCCATGGTGGGGCCATCTCACCACTGCTGCTGCTGCCTGCGAGGTGATGGATGAAAAGTCCAATAGTGACATCTTTTGGTTCTTCTACCACATTGCAGCATTTTCCATTGGAGCTTTTAATATTACAGTCACATTCCTGATGGTTGCCATATTTACCCTTTATGAAGACAAAACAAAAAAGTCAATGTCAATAATACTGGCATTTATAATTGGTCCCTATGCAAAGATGCTGAGGATGTATATTGAGGAGATTGCAGTACCTCATACATCAGTTGCTCTAATAAAATGTGTTCTTCATCTCCTCTTCAGGAGTTCCCAGCTTGTATTCAGGCCAGTCCTGTTCATTTTCCTAATGGAAGCCCTCGTGTGTGTAGAAACTCAGCCCCTGCCTCGATGAGTCCAGATGGTACCAGGGTAATTCCTAGACGCAGGTAAGTCATATTCTGAATTACCTTACAATTTGCCAGACCCACAAGATGATCTGGAATGGTTCTCTCATTCTTTATGGTACAATTTGTCAAATTCACTATTTCTTAATGAAATAATTAAGCCACGAGGCAGCTGCAGACATCTGCCACTGGTAAAACCGCAACAGCCTGAGAAATAAATAAACTCAAACATTCGATTATAGTGAGGCAAACAGGAGACAACAAAATGGGCTGTGTCTTTTTTCCCTTTGGTGTTATGCCATGCCAGCATGTGATAAAACACAGTTCCAGGACTGAGTTAACGACTGTTTTTTTCCCTCTGCAACAGCCCATTAAGTTACCCAGCTGCCAACCGGTATTCCTCGTCCTCGCTGTCCTCCCAAGCCTCTGCTGAAGTAAGCAATATTACAGGGCAATCAGAAAGCTCTGACGAAGTCTTTAACATGCAGGTACTTTATTAGCTTTTTGTCTGCTCGCGTTTATTCCTTTTCTGTCTGCATCATGAGAGTGTCTGTCCATTCTGCGGGGCTCATGAACAGACCTTCAAGCAAGAACTTGACCTAAGGACCAACCTTTTAAAAAAAAACCTCAGTGTTGCTTTTGTTGGCCTTTGGAATCCACAAAGATGTTCCTCTCCAAACTGCCCATCACTTTAAGAAAATATAAGCAAACCACAGAAAAGCCCGGGCAAGCTGCCCAAGGTTAGCTTTCAGATTGACCTTGGTGGCTCATCGCTTCCTGGGTCCTAGGTTCTTGGAGCATGTTGACGCACACTAGCTGCCTCATAGTGTTCCAAAGTGGTTCTTTACGAGTTCCCCTGTGGCTTGAGGCCCCATTATAAAATTTGCATACTTGTATAAGAAAATTTTCGGTAATAAAAAAATAGAAGAAAATGCATAGTTTTTTAAAGGTATTTCGGAGCTCCTGGGAGTCTTAAAGCATTTTGTTTTAGGAGAGTAAAATAAAGCTGAATTTCCTATCACTGCCTTTGGAAATGGCCACAATACGATTCCCATTGTATGCTTTGAGCACACGATTTTGAAGATAAGTAGAAGGCAGATTGTGTGCTTTTTAGAAACACTCACACGGGCCAGCTAGAGGCTTAGTGAGTAAAGCATTTGCTGCCAAGCATGATGACCACAGAGTGGAAGGAGAGAACTGTTGTCCTCTGACCTCCACACGCACACCATGGCACATGCACACTTACACAGGAGAGGAGCACACGTGCAACACACATACACACACACAAACACACACACACACACACACACCATGGCACATGCACACTCACACAGGAGAGGAGCACATGTTCAACACACACGCACACACACCCACACACACCATAGCACATGCATACTCACACACACACACACACACACACCATGGCACGTCCACACTCACACAGCAGAGGAACATATGTATACACTCTGATGGGAGAGGTGCCAACAGGTACCACACACATGCCATGGCATGTGCACACTCACATAGGAGGCCAGCAAACATGCACAATCCATCAGTCAATAAATGTAAAATTAGAAACACTCCCCTATTTCTGTGCCCAAGACTAGAAATGCTTGTCTTTATACTGCGGGCAGAGAGGGCTGCTGACAGGCACAGAGTTGGGGAATAGAGCTGAGACTAATACACGTGTGTTCCTTCCTCCAGCGGCAGTGGAAATCTCAGGGGCCTGGTCAATCCAGGCGAGCTTCCTTGTCCGTCTGAGCTAATAAGACTTCACTGTGCTTCTAAATGGCCTTTGGGGGGTTGGTTTTTGTTTTTTGCTAATTTGGAAAGATAAATGTTGGTGTTTTGTTTCAAATGTCACTCTGAACCGAAGCTCCTAACCATGCATGACAGTAGCTCCCTGTGTTTCTAGCCCAGCCCATCTACCTCAAGCCTGAGTTCCACTCATTCTGCTTCGCCTAATGTGACGAGTTCTGCTCCATCGAGTGCCAGAGGTTAGTGCAGAGTGGGCGATGTGGTGACTGGTACCCAAAGAATCTTCCGGGCCTAGGAACTGTGGCTTCGGTGGTCCATATTGTTGGCAACTGCCACAAGGCTGGGTTTTCTGAGAACAGGCCCCACTGGGCTACCACACTGATGATTCCTCTGTTTCTCTTCCCAGCTTCTCCTCTGTTGTCTGACAAACACAAACATTCCAGAGAAAACTCTTGCCTGTCCCCAAGAGATAGACCATGCAGTGCCATCTACCCAACACCTGTGGAGCCTTCCCAGGTACTCCTGGGGGTGAATCAGAAGCTAGAAAATGGGAGCGTGTGGGATTGTTTGTGAGTCTCTGCAGAAGCACACAGTAGCCACCAAAAGCAACCAGTGTCAAGGCCAGCTAGGTGAAAAGTCAGTCCACCTCCGGTCTCGGCCACTGTTGGGATGCCATCTGATTCATCACTCTACATCAGTGGTTTTCAACCTTCCTGATGCTGCAAACTGTTAATACAGTTCCTCATGTTGTGGTGACCCCACAACCATAAAATTATTTCCTTGCTACTTCATAACTGTATTTTGCTCCTGCTATAAATTGTAACATAAATATTTAATATGCAGGATATCTGATTCGACCCTCAGTATGGTCTGAACCCACAGGTTGAGAACCACTGTTCTAGACTTATATCTGGGTTGCAGCTTGAGCAACTAATGAGAGGGAATGTCTGGGTCCTCCTTCATCTCATTGCTGCTACAGCAACATCCCAAGGGGAAGCTAATGAATGAACCATCTGTGTGTGTGTTTGCATGTGTATGAAGCGGAAGTCTGGGGAGGGAGGAACCTTAAGTTAGCAGAAGACTGCTGCTTCTGCCCAAAACTTCCTGTTTGCCCGTAGCTATTGAGGGTAGCTCCAACTGATTCCGTTCCCCAAGAGTGCAGGAGCAATCCGTTTGCCTTTGCCCTTCTTCTTCTGTGCAGTACCAGGGAAGCAGCTGTGTCCTGGAGATGTCCCTGAACCCCTCAGAGGAGCTAGGGAATGTGGTTCCGCCTGTCACTCAAACTTCCCTTTAAAATGATTCCTCTCAACCTGAGTGAGCACAGGGCCACAGACTCAGCCCAGAGGCAACTATGTGCATTGAAGGGTGGGTCCAAAATTGAAGATTTATGTTGTATGCCTGAGTTTTACAGTTTACTTGGGAATAATTTTAAGAGCAGAGAAAACTATTTATTTCTGCTCCAGCTAATTTCTCTGTTTTTCTACACCATCCTGGCAGAAGTCTGTAGCTGCATCTGGAAATGGATGAGAGCGAGTGGGATTTGGCTTGATTGTTTTATCTTTGCTGATTGTGTGAACTTCCTGAAAGGCCCAGGATCCCTCCTCTGCGCAGCACTGATGTCTTGCAGAGATGATTTCTGAGTGCGTTTGGCTGGAACAGCCACCCAGTTTTATTCCCCATTGTCACTGGCATTACAAGGGGGTCTCACAGTTTGTTTCATCTGCTCTGAGAGAACATGTGCCAGCATGGGAAACTCTGGAGGGCGTCCTTGATTAGCCCCCAGTTATCTGCCTTGCGTAAAATTTGCAACAAAACTGCAATGATGTACAATGCTGTAGGTGTCCACTTTCTCTCTTCATGAATTAGGTAGAGCCATGTAAAATTGATATTTCTGTAGGTTAAAAATTACAGAGCATTCATCAGTTCATGTTTTTTACCTGCTGTAGGATTTAAACCATGGTGGAGTAGGTGTTTGAACTCATGTTTCTCTTCTAATTCCTATTCACATGTCAAACTGCCAGTCCAGTGGTGTACGCTTAAAGAACAGCATACCTAGCTGGTATTTACTGTTAATTTTCCCTATGTTTATTATGAAGCATTATATAATTATAAGTATTTAGCATTTATGTTTAATATGAAACACAACATTATGTTTCTTTCAGAAAACTTAAGTCTCTGTTCCCCCTTTCTCCTTAAATATAGTTTAATTCTTTGGTCCTGGGCTCATTACACCATATAGAAAATACTTTGAGCAAAAAGTTTCATAAGGAGATAACCATATCATTTTCTAAAAGGCATCATGTCTCAGCATATGACATCATAAACATGCATCTTCTCCCTTTTCAGAGAACGCTGTTTAATCATATTGGAGATGGGGCCTTGCCACGCAGTGACCCCAATCTTTCTGCACCTGAGAAAGGTGGGTACCATCCAACCCCCGGGGGCCCTAGAATGTGTCAGGCTCTGTTGTGTCTTCATTTTCTCCAGTCTTTCATGTGCCGTGTGGCAGGTAGGGCTCCACAGCACTAGTGATCAGGATGAGTGTGCTCTTTAGGGAATTAGTGAAAGATTTATTCATGATCCATTCTCCATCAACTGTTAAGGGCAGAATCTGAGCAATTTGGGAACCCCTTTGTGTAATGACTTTCTGTTGTTCAGTGAGCCCAGACAAAGCCCCTATTCTTCTTGAAAGCAGAGATGCCAATTAGGCCACCAGTTCACACAATCAAAGTAGCTTCTCCTGAGATTGGTTCCACAATCCCCATCCATTGTCTCCTTTACAGAGCTCATTCGGGCAGCTCATCTCTTGTTTGTGGTGACTCAGATAGGCTCTTGTACAATTAAATACTGTGTAAGCCTTGCAATCCAGTGCATAATGGAGTGTACCCTGCCTCAAGGTCATACAGACACAAATAACCAAATGCATGCATAGTGGTAAGTAGCCAATTAGCAACACACAGAAGAAGAAGAAGGGCAGATTGAATGTCACCCCTGAAACGGTGGGTGTGGGGACTTGCAGTAAATCACCCATTTGCCTATCTCAGGGTCAGGCCTCAAAAATAGCAGTCTCCCGGGCCAATGAGTCAAACTCACTAATGAAATGTCCCAGGAAAGTGCACTTTAATTGCCCCCATTAAGAACTAGGCTCTATTACCATTTTGCTACACAAAACATTAACATTAAAACTTCCCAAAGGGAGATGAAAATTAGTGAGGACCTAGCCAAAATTATTTTAAAGTATGGAATTAACTTCAATGTTTTAAGTCGAGCATTGATCTTTACCAGGAGAAACTAGAAATGTGTTATTTTTACCCACTTTACTAAAGAAAACCACAGAGCAAATATAAAAGGAATAGAGAAAAAAATTACGTTTAAAATAACTCTACCCCCATTAAATCAAAGCAGTAATTTGGAGGAATAAACTGCGGCAATCCTCACTGGGTCCATCAGATGGCAGTGTCTGCCCAGAAAGCGAGCCGGAACTCTGGTTTACTGTTAGAAACTTCATTGCAGAGTGTCTGTTCATAACCGTGTGTGTCCTGCCTGCTTCCTAGCAGGGATCTCCGTAGTATCCCTACGTCTTGATGCATGGAGCAGATGGATTGCAGAATAAGAATGATGGTATCAGCAGTCCAAGCTCTTTGCTCAGGAATTATTTAGTGTAATCTCTCGATTTGGGAAGAGTCCTTTCCCTCAGACCGGTCCTTGGCATTTGTGCCACACAGCTGAAATGTGAGTGCCGTTTGCCTCCCTGCCTCCTTTAGATGCCGCTTGTCCAGAAACCTCTACAAATAGACTGATGACTCTATTTTCCATCTGTTTTTTAGCATCTAAAGACATTTGTAATTCTCAGCAGGTTGATACTCTCCGGCATAGAGATTTGTAGTGCTGTTTGACAGCTTGAGGGAAATAAGGAGACACGCGGTTACCCAGTTAAATGTCAACTCCGTTAGGTAACCAATTAGAGAGGTTTGGTAATCAGGAAGTCTCCTACTTGTTTGGGGCTTAAGGTTTTGTGGGTTTTTTTTGAAATCCAGTTGATATTTTCTTTTTCTTTCACTCTGGATAATTTTGACTTTCTCCTAAGATCTCAAACATTTGAAAGGCAAAGCTGGATCTTGTGTTTTTAGCTTTGTTATTCCCTTCCAGCTGTGAATCCCACCCCTAGCAGCTGGAGCCTGGACAGTGGGAAGGAAGCCAAGACCCTGTCGGACGGTGGGAGACTTATTTCTCCCCCTGTCCCTCCAAGGCCCACACAGACTGGTGGGTATTTGAAGCGTCTGAACAATCACTTTCATAAAATAAGTATAATGAGTATTCCAGCTTGTCCTGAGTTCCTCAGAGAAAGGAAGGCATCTGGTTTCTGAGGTAAAACTCTTGCTAGCAACATTTCACTTCTAGTGCTCGCCTCCCTTCCCTGCACTTCCGCCACACGGTCTGACAGCGGCCCGTTCCTAATAAGCCCTTCAGGTAGGCTTTGAGCATGCCCTCTTCGCCATTACCACGCTCAACCCTTCTTGCTCGTGGGCCACTCACACTTCCTCTGAACCTCGCTTGCTCCGATCTCTGCTAACTCAACTGCTTTCTTGAATCTTCAACAATGACATCACTGTGTCAGCTGACCCAACTCACGGTGGCTTTGAGCGGCTTCTGACATCCTAAGTTGTCTGCCGCTCTGAGAGCTCTGTATCCAGCCGCGGTAGGACTCAAAGGGCTGATGCAGGAACCTGCATCTCTTGTAACTGATCCTCAAGCCAACCTCAGGGCTCCTGAGCCCGAAGATTATATCCCTGACGTGAGGCTGAAGGCAGCATTTTACCAAGCCATTCCTGGGAGTCTCCCACTCACTAGCATCTGAGCACTGAAAATGGCTGGGGAACTTCCAGCCTGGCCCTGGGTCTCAGGAGAAACAGAGGCAGAGCTGACTCTTAGGCGTTTCTAGTGGGAAATGGCCAGCTTTCCGTCTGAACACGCCACTGGCTTGGTGACCTCCATGGGAGGCAGTTTTAAGAGAGACCACCCACTTATAACTGACTGCTTTTTCCAGTAACCAGATCTTGTCGGCACTTGCCTATGTCTGCTGGAGTTCTTCAGGCATAGCCGACCTAAAAACCGAAGAGAATATGGTGCTGTGTCCTTGGCAGATTTTTCTAGACTCGGCATTTCCTGTTTCACTTACTATATTGTAGCTGCTCATCCTTTGGATAGTTTCTGAAAGGCACATGCGAGGTTTCAACAGAACGAGGAATAACTTAGATTTTATTAATCATCTGCATTGGTGTATCAGTCTGACTGGAAATGAGGACTCGTTAGCCAAATCATTTGATGTCATTGGTGATACACGTACATTCAGGCAGTCTCTAGATTAAAAGCCTGGCTGTGCCCCCCTGAATATGGGAACTTGAAAGGCATTTTTAAGGAACAATAAGATTGATAGTTCTTACTAAGGAATGAATATTATCAATGCTATCTGGTCTCCTGGAACAGTTCCAATTCGACAACAATGGTGCTGATGGACCTTTTTTAGGCATGTAGCTCTGAGAATGAGCACTAGGTGCCAGGACTGTGCTATTGTCTGAGACTGAGTCAAAAACAACAGGAAACGCTGACCTCTGCCACAGTAGCACGAGGGCTGGTTTCTCTGTACACACAGGATTTTCTTCCTACTCAGCACTCACAACACGTGGGACCGGAGACCCAGCACTGATGTTAGGAGCTGGCATGCAGGGCTGAGGCTACCCAACCCTGCAGTGTGATAATGGACGCAGCGCAGCCTGATGACCCTTCTCCTTCCAAGTAGCTTGATTGGCAGGGCTGCTCTCCCTTCTGTACTGATTGCGTTCATGGTCTGTCCGATGTCATCGTCTGTGGTCCGTGTTGTGGGGCTGTGCACCTGTCTGTCGTTCTTCCTTGCAGCTTTTCTGTAGGTTGTTATGAGTTCCCAACCTCAGTGTGATGGCTGGAAGAGTGGCAGGTAATCACAGAGGACCACAGCTTACACTTGCCAAAGTCACTGTGTGCAATTGGGAAGGATAGCTTGCCCTCACCCTATTGACTGTGTCGCAAGCTGTTTTTATGCTATGCAGTTACACTCTAGAGAGCAAGAGCTGGTCCATAGGGATACATAGAGCAGCACCACCTCCCATGCTGGGGCCCAGATATCAGACCTGAGAACCCAGGAGAAGCGGTGGGGGGGGGGGGGGGGGCACTCTTCTTTGCCATGATGGTGAGACCTGAAAGTCAGGGGACCGAGGGAAGGCCTCCAGACAGACGTTAGAGGAACAATGGGAAGCTGCTCACCTTTGGTATTGACATGGACAAGCTTTCCATTTGCATTGGGAATGTTGGGAGGTGGGGTAAAAGCGAAGGCTTTCTGAGTATCTCTATGGGCCTGTTCTAGGCTGCCTGGGTAACCGTAATATTCCCATTGCTGCTCAGGTCAAAGACAACAGCCATCTCCCAAGGACTCCTGGCACTTCATACCGGAAGCATTTTATGAGATAAAGAGATTGAGTGATGAAAAGCATCTGGACTTGGGGGAGATAAGAAGGATATTAGAGCCAAGTGTGGTAGCACAAACCCATAACCTAAGCACTCAGGAGGTAGAGTCAGGAGAATAAGGAGTTCAGTGTTATCCACAGATACATACAGAGTTCAAAACCAGCTTGGATTACATGAAACCTTGTCAGCAAAAAAGGAAACGGAAAGGCCATTGAAGCAGTTTGGGGCCATACCGTTCTAGTCAGGGCATCATGTGTGCACGTGTAGCTTTTTACTAATTGACCCGTGTCTTAGTGGCACCATCCTCTGTGAGGAATCTAGTCTAGACAGGCATCACGAGCTTCTCCTCTCAATTTTCCCTCTTCCCTTGCTGAGGAGATCCTGATACACTAACTTCTGCCTAGGTTTGTACTTACAGAGGGCATGTGCAGCTCTCTGGTTTTTCTTAATTAAAATGTTCTCTCTCCATCTACAGCTTCACCAGCAAGACACACAACACCAGTATCCCCATCACCTGCTGGACGGTCTCCTTTGAAGGTACAAGCCTGTTCTTAGACTGGGTCCAAAGATTGGCCCTTTGTCCTTGAAATCTTACCCCAAGTACATCTAAAGGTGCTTTCATTCCTACATTCAAGACAAGGACCTATCTCAGAAAGGGAGGAAAATGGACGAGAGAGCAGCTTGGTCTTCCCCTTGGAAAGCTTCACCCAAGAATGCAGTCCTCTTGGGTGGTTGTTACTGTTGTTTTCAATTATTTGTTTTATTTTTTATTATTATTATTAGAAGTAATAGTAGCAGTTTAATTTTCCAAATAGTGGCAATGAGAACTTATCAAACTATAGTCTGCAAATCTGTTGAATAAGAAAAGAAATAGAGTCCCAGAGTAACTCCTAGGATATTTTGACTTAGTCTTTTGATTAGAAGCACATCAAACACATGTGTGTATACACTTAGGTTGAACAACACCAGTAATTGAGGTCTACTAAGTTCTCTTCTGTAGCTTTCTGGGTTTTGTCATCAACCTCATCCATTTTGGCAAAGCCAAACTCAACTTGTCCTCTTAACACTTTGTACTAAAAATGTCTCACATTATAAACTCATCCTTGAACATGGAATACATGATGGTAAAAATGGAAAAACAGACAAAGAAAACATTGTGGAGAACAAACCAGAAGCTTTAAAGGTCACATGGTATATAAACACAGGGTGTTTAACATCTCTAAGCATGCACATCCCTCTTGAAGACAAATAATATTTAGCCTCTACGCAAATTCAGGTGGACTGGCCACCAGGCTCTCAGCACACTGGAGAAGGGTGGTGTTCAGAACCCAACCCCCGAAGCAAACAAGAGTTTGGAGTGAGTGTTGAAAGGATGGTTTTCCACACCTGTGTCCTTTGTGTTGCTAAGACAGTGCTAGCTGAGATGAAAAGACAAATTAGTCTCCACACTTTGGGACAGGTTGTGACCCCCTACATCCATGCTGCTCGGGACAGTCGCTGATGGAAACAGAGAAAAACCACCCAAAAAAAGGGAGGAAAAACTCTAAGAAGTGTGACTTGATTTTTGTTGCCAAAATCCATGATGTAAAACTTTTCTGGGAAGTGCAAATTATTTTCTAGTTTTGCTGTCACTCTGCAATGCAGCTGTTACCATACCGTCCACATGACAGCGTTTGCTTGGGAAGCCACTGCTTGTCATCACCCTGATGTGAGGGAGGAAAGCGCCGTGGCTCTTCCACATCTTTGTGTCTATAAATCCTCAAAGCACTCCCACACGTTGTGATGGAATTACCGTCTGCGTTTTTCAATTCCATTTTACAGAGTACAAATAAGACAATAATAATGGAGAGATTAAACTCTTAAGGAATAAGGAAGCCTTGCTACAAAATGCTCACACACCTGTTAAATAGCTCTAGTTAGCAAGCTGGTCTGTACTGTCCTAGGACGGGTCTGCATGTAGTCCTACTGGCCAGAGGCAGTCTCGTAAACATGTCTTTTTAAATGGAGCTTGAAGGGCATAAGAGAGAGAGGGAGAGGGAGATCATACTTTGTGCTGTAACTCCCAGGTTACTTTAGAGGGCACACTACTCCCAAGTTTCAAGCTTTTCTATGACTGGAATGAACTTAAATATCTTATCTGGTAGAATTTAGGGTGGTTTTTCCCCCCCAAAGCATTAGGATTGACCCTTTATAGATGACTGAACTTGCCTATCTTATTTTGAATTTGAGATCTCTTTTTGGAAAAAGATTCTGGTGAATTTGGATCTCATAATACACCATTCTTAATTATATGCTCCTATTAAATGAAAGGATTTGTGCCTACTGCATTATTTCTTTTTAAAAGAGAGGCTAGGGGCTGGAGAAGTAACTCGGTCAGTAAAGTGTCTGCCTTGAAAGCACGAGGACCTGAGTCCAACCCCTGAACCGATGTAGAGAGCAGCTGTGGTAGTATGAACTACCCGTCCCAGTGCCCGGAGATGGAGTCAGGATCCTTGGTGCTCCCTGGCCACCAGCCTCACCTGCTTGGCAAGCTTCAGGCCAGGGAGAAACACTGTCTTAGAAAAACGAGGTGGAGGGCTCCTGAGGAACAACACCCAGCGACCTCTGACTTCCGTATCCACCTGAATACACACACACACACACACACCCACACACACACACACACACACACACACACATCCACACACACCACTTACATGCACACACATCCATACACACAACTTACGTGCACACACATGTAGCATGAATCTTAAATGGTCTTATTAATAAAAACAAGCCTGAGCCAGGTATTGGGGTGAATGCTGGAAGATCAGAGAAGTAGAACAAGCCACAGCTACCTCACCTCACCAATTCCTCAGCTGATCCTGTTTCCTCCGACTGGAATCCTCTGAGTCCTCATCCAGAATGAATCTCAGCTGAACTGCTGCTCAAAAGCCTAAAAGCTTAACCAGCCAAAAGCTTCTAGTTTCTGGTCCTCACGCCTTATTTATCTTTCTGCTTTCTGCCATCACTCCCTGGGATTAAAGGCTCACTTTCTGGGATTAAAGGCGTGAGTCACCATGCTCGGCTGTATCCTTGAACACACAGAGATCCAGGTAGATCTCTGCCTCTGGAATGCTAGGATTAAAGGTGTGTGCTACCACTGCCTATCCTCTATGTTTAATATTGTGGCTGTCCTGTTCTCTGGCCCCAGATAAGTTTATTAGGGTGCACAATATTTTGGGGAATACAATACCACCACACACACGTCCACATACACACACAAAAACACATCCATATACACATACACACACCACACACACACCAAGGTTAAGTTAGCCTATGATAGCAAAATGTGTTCTATAGATCATTAAAGACTTTAGGTGATAAGTAAGAAAAAGAAAGACCTATTATCACATACGTTTAGAAAACACTGGCTAAACAAATGTATTGAGGGTGTTTTTTTTTAAAACATGCTAATAGGGCTTAAATACCCAAAGAGTATGTCACAGGCAGCATTTCCTAGTAGAGCCTACTCCCTGGGATTCCTTACAAGTCCTTAGGACATGGGGATAGGGAGGTGAGGAGGCTCAGATGTTAATATGGCCAGAGAGCTAACACTAGATGAAGGAGGCGGCTGGGTCACCATGTGGAGGAGTAGGCTACAGTATGTTCAGGTGCCCACCCCCACCTGAAGGAAGCAACCCTCCTCAGCTTCAGCCTACCTCCACAAGAAAAAGTGGGCTGTTGCGGCAGATGTCTAGTTCCTTATGAAATGCCATAAATCTCAGCTTTATGTGGAAATTTTCCTATTTTTAAAAAATTAGCAACTACATTGGGCTTTTTAAAAACATGGCAGATGAAACAGCTAATATCTCAGGCAAAAGTCCAAATGCTGCCGGTTTGCAGCTTTTGCTCCGGTGTCTGGGGGCTCACAGAAGACTCAGGTGTGGGGATTCTTCTCCGGTGGGAAGAATGCCCCAGTCACCTGGCCTCCAGTGGTTCCCTACCCTGACTGGCAGTCATGACACGTGGCCAAGCCACTTTCCCCCTGGTTCAGACAGGACTGATGGTACACCTCCTAATCCTCTTGCCAATTATTCTCAGCCTCTTCTTATCTGTCTAGCAGGCAGTGAGGTGACCTGGGTGAGACTTAAATTTAAATCTGGCATTTCTTAGCTTAGACTATCATAAACTACCACAGGCTGGGTGGTGTAGATGGTATGTTTTCCCTCGGTCCTGGAGGCTAGAGGTGTTGGCTGACTTGGTCTACATCTTCTCTCCGGGGCTTGCTGATGGGCACTTGCTCTCTGTGGGTTCACGTGGTCTTTGCTCTGTGTGCCTGGATTACAGATTTCCCTGTAAATCCAAGGTCTTTATAAGGAAACTAGTCAGTCAAGTTGGATTAGGGGTCATGGTCCTTCCTCAAGTCTCCAAGTACAGCCAGCCAGTGGGCGGTCACTGGAGGCTAGGGCTTCACAGCTGGGTTTGGGGAAACATCTCTAACAGCAGTCTCTCTTCTCGCATTCCCCCACCTCTGGTGGGAGCAGGGCTCCGTACAGTCCTTCACCCCGTCTCCAGTGGAGTACAACTCCCCAGGACTGAGCTCAAACTCCCCGGTCTTGTCGGGCAGCTACAGCAGTGGGATCTCGTCGCTTAGCCGGTGTAGCACGTCGGAAACCTCAGGCTTTGAAAACCAGGCAAATGAACAGTCGGTGCCGGGGCCGGTACCCATGCCCATGCCTGTGCCCGTGCCCATGCCCATGCCCAGCTTCAGCGGGTCGGAGGAGCCAGTACGCAAGGAGAGCAAAACCCCGCCCCCCTACAGCGTCTACGAGCGGACTCTGCGGCGCCCTGTCCCGCTACCTCACAGCCTCTCCATCCCTGTCACCTCCGAGCCACCTGCCCTGCCCCCCAAGCCCTTGGCTGCTCGATCCAGCCACCTGGAGAATGGGACCCGAAGGACTGAGCCTGGCCCAAGGCCCAGGCCCCTGCCCCGCAAGGTGTCTCAGCTCTAAATCACTTTTCTATGTACCTGCGATGAATTCTTTGCCGTTTACAAAGTCCGATGAGAAGACATTTAGTGTAGGCACTTTAATATCTTACTCAGACCTTTCTTTAAATGAATGGAATTAAATTTGCTTATTAATATAATGTTGCACAATATTAAAAGTTACTGATCTAAAACGCCAGATGTTACATGAAGTATGGCTGAGTCTCATTAAAATGTTTCTCATTTGAAAGTGGTAAGTCGTGAAAAAGACTCCTTTTGTACCTTTTTATGTTCACTTTTTTTTACGTAGTTTAATCTTAAAACCAGTACAATATTGTCAAGCAACACCATGCGTGATGATGTTGTATACGTTTTTCTGAATACTTGATACTCTGAGAAAGCTGATCGTGTCTGTGCACATCCTAACACAACAGCCCTTCCTTAAGAGACTCTAGTGATGAAGGTGATGAGTTTGGCTCTCCCCTTGAGCAGAATGTTGAGGGCACATCCTCAGAATTAAAGGGTAAAGCAGGCCGGCAGGACGAGATACTTAAGGGTTGCGAGAACTGGGACGGGAAGTTGTTTTGACATGTGACAGCTGCCTGCATTCTTTAACTCTGCTTTGTGAATCGGTTGCTAAATCTTTAAGTGCCCTGACACCATGCTATCTACTGTATTACTTTTCAAGGTGCAAATTGCTTTCAGAGTTCCAATCAGCTAGATTAAGCAAAAGACCCAAGGAGAAGTGTTTACTTGAATTTTGTGCTTCCTTACTTGATGATTTCCTATATAAAACGTGTCAGTGATGAAGAGCAGACGCTCAAGGATTAAATAGACACAAATTACTGTGTCCCATTAACAAGGATTTGGGAATCAATACAGGACAGTATTAAATCAATAGTGTGAAGGAAGACAAAAAACCTTTGTGAAAATATATTAACATGATTGAATGCTAAAAGGACTTGGAGAAGGTGAGGGCATTAACGTTCAATCCTGCATAAAATAAAGAATTCGTCCAACTCTCCGTTCTTACCAGGATAGTTTAGCTTCTCAGCTCATCCCATGGTCCTTTTGTTGGAAGTGGAGGATTGTGGACCATTCTAGCATGGATATGATGACATAGCATCTTAGATGGAGGTAGAGTAGACACACGGATGTGGCGGTTGTAGGAGCGTGAACAAGCACCTTGTATGTATAATGTATGTTTTATCTTTGTTGTTTTCTTTTACTGACTGTTTATAACACTCGATTGACAATAGATATGAACTGTATTTTAAATCATGCTGTTAAATATTTTCCCTCTTTTGTTGGGAAGCTCATCTTAGTTTAGTTGTATTTGTTTTTGTTGCTAGCTTACCTGGAAGGCAGTGACCACTTTTTTATATTCTCTTAATGAAACCATTCAGCAGGTATGTGCTGTTGAGGCTGGTTATAGAGGTTTTCTATAATAAATGTTCAAGTATTTTTGTACATAACTGGTTAATTTTAATAAGAGATACCATTATGTGTAAAAAAAAAAGTAAAAATAAAAGCAAACAGTTGTGGATGCAGTATGATTGTTATAATTATGCCAAATACTTTATGTATGGAAAATATTTGTACATATGTGCTTTTAACAATAATTCTGCCATATTGACTTTACAATTTTGAATGTCAGAAAATTAATATATGTAAAAATATTTATGTTTAGTGAAAGTATTCCTAATTGAGGAAAGGAACATATGAATTTTAGCTTTGTATCTTGCAGGTTTTGCAGTTAGAAATTTCTGGAACTAGCGTTTGCATTTGATAATAACACTTTGTGTTTGTAATCACATCCTAAAATCTATATATACATGCACATATACATGTATGTAGGAAGCTCCATGTTTCTGTTGTTTTAAGGAAGTAAAATCTTTCCCTTAAGTAAGATGACATGCATAAGATAACAAAGCCTCTTTGATTTCTTTTTCCTGTGAATTTAGTAGATTTCTTGACTAGTGCTTGGGCACAGGATAAATCAGTGTTATTTGCTCTTGAAGCCATTTTTTTTTTTTTTGGCAGTGAATAGTTGACTTTATCATGTGAGTGTATTTCTAAAGCAGCTATATAGCAGAAATATAGCTATATTTCAAGAGATTCTGTTAGTTCAGATGTTCATGTTGATTGCTGCTGAATGGTAAATATTAAATAAAGTTATCAGATTAATCTTAATGTTTCTGCCTTCATTCCGACCATCAGTGTGGCTTTACTTAGAATGGCAGCTGCATAAATCCCTTGGTCCTATCATCGTGAGACCTGTAGACTTCTTTGTAGATAGATCCTATTTCTGTTGCTCTTTGACTCTGGACACAGATCATTTATGCCATAGAGAATAAAGGTTGAAGGGTTAATGGCATCAGTTGCCATCCTGTGGAGAAGATAACATTTACCTGGGCAGCTAAACACTAATTAGTTTAACCAGAGCCAAGTTAGCAAATCAAGCCATCAAAGTTGGTCTGCATTAGAAAACTTGACATAAACCAGTTAACTGCCAGGTGGACAAGGCAACAGTTGAATGCCACCTTCGCCAGCTGTACCATGTTCTGTCTGCATGCCACCTCTTTGTCCTGCCTTTGACAAAATGATAGGCCATATATTTCTTGATCACTGAAAATCCGCTGACGGAAAATTTCTGTTAAATGAAGTCTGTCTTTTGACTTCATGAGATGCATCCATACTGTGATAGGTTTACATTTGTGTAAGTCAATGATAGACTGCTCTTCTATTAAACATCAAAACCCATTTGAAGGCCATTGTCAGTACCCCAAGTGCTTCTCAGTATTAACCACAAGATCTTATGCGCATCTTCAGTATAATTAAGCCCACAAGTATTTCAACTCTCTGTGCATAATTATAATATGAATAGCTCAGATTTCTGCCTAAGTCGGTTTCTCTCTGGTTTGTTATTGATTGTTCCACAGAAGACAACAATGAGAATAACAAGTTGCACTGTCTTGTTTTATCTTTACACATTACTGAGCGGTTTATATCAAAATGTATGAGTACTGAAACATGGACTTAATTCTATAAGAAAACCGTAGAGAGGTTTTTTTTGTTTTTTTGTTTTTTTGTTTGTTTTATTTTTTAACCAATGGTTCAAGTCTAGGCTGGGTATTCCCAAATTCTTGGCCTCTTACTCAAAAGGTTAAAATGGTCTCAGAAAAATTTGCAAAAGTTGTTGCGACCACCTCGACCAGCAAGGAAGACACAACACCGAACTTGTCTTTCTGCCGTTTATTCAGGAACCTTGAACAATCTTCTGGCCCCGGGGAACGTCAGCCCACGCCCTTTATAGCCACTGGGCAACCAACCCCGTAGTGCCACGTGGACAATGCCGATAGGGTCAGACATACGCAAGCAAGCCAGATTCCACGCCCAAGCCAAATAAGGAGTTGTTTATCCCAGAGAACACCCGCCATCGGGAAGGCGGAAGCCCGACGCCGGCGCCATCTTTGAGGCGCGGCCGTGCACGGCTCTCTACAAAAAGTAACAAGGAAACTTTATCAAAACAAAGTCACATGAACAAGCCACAAGTACCTTGAGGTTACTCAAAGGCCCCAATTATTGTTTGGGGCTTCCTTTTATGGAGTTAAAGAAAATGGGTGTGGTGAGGGAGTTCTGTTTTTATTGACAGATTAAGTTAAATAACCATTCCCTTCCCTAATGTATCTCATTTTAATCATGCACACCCAATTATGCATAGGCATAAGATCGTAAGTGGGATTCACATAAAGGACACAGTTTGCTTAGTGTGCATGCACCCAAAGCCTGCTGTACGCTGTCGAGAACTTGCTCCCGAGACTGATGCAGGACCATGTTTACTGCTCACTGTCACAAAGAGGTGAGCCCCAACTTGACAATTCTCAGAGGAGCAAGAACACAATTTCATTTATATTCTGGAGTTTTGTGTAAGGCCTTGATAAAGAGTGAATAAAGATCATAATTAGCCAGGTTCCGGATTGGTGTACAGCAAAGCTGGGAACTTGTTACTAAAATTAGGTCAGCACTGTTTACAACCTGAGGGCCAGTGTGGTGGAGATGATTGGTAAGGAAGAATGGGGTTTAGTCAAGGGCTAGCATCTAAAGAGAGTAGCAGACTGTTGACCTCAGAGCTCCATCTTGGGAAGTTCAAAAACACGGAGAGCTCAAGAGGTACGAAGAAATGGTGGGGCCACAGGCAGGAGTGTGTGCTAAAGGGCCCTTCCACAGCATGTCTCTACCTTCTCTGGAACATTTCAGTGGATGCATCCTGGGATTGGCCCCTACAGTTCTTTTTTTACAGAAATGCAACTTTTCTGCAAGTTAGCCCTAATGTGAATTTACGTTTTGTTAGTTGGTGAATTGAACTAAAGCCTCAGAGGTAGGGCGAGTTATGGAGGTGAACTGTTCTGGGTCCTGTAAATCTAAAGAGAATTTAGCAGTTGACATCTTAAACTATTTGATTGCTGAAAGTTTCATGGCAGCCTGGGCTGCATAATAACTTCCAGGCCAGCCCAGGTTCCACAAGATCTGTCTCAAAAACTTAGACAACAAAAAGTTAGGAACAAGCCTTGCAGAAAGGCAAAGAGTGTGGGAAACAAAAATTAATCTAGCCTGTAGAACTTCCTGGCAAAACTATTGTGTTCCATTTTGAGCAAAGAGTTCCAAAGCTGAAACTTTGAGCTGGTGCTTTCTGTTGAGTTTATCGGTCTTTTGAAATGTTCCTTTTATGAATAATAGTTATATTGCTGGACAAGAAATTCCTGGGAGAGTAGACTAATGCTAGTGAGCAAGGAATATGAAGTCATGTTCGTGAGGTATAAGCTATGGGATTGATGCTTTCTTTTTCTGAACAGATATTTTCAGCATGGTTATAATCACAGTAGACCTCAAAGTACACCCTTATTTTTTATTCAGTGTTAATAGGATTTATTTTTATATTTTATCCTGCATGTGAAAGGCAAAGAATATGTTCTACTTATTTAGCCATTTTGCTATTAACAGACCTTATTTTGCTTCTAATTTTTGTCTCTACAAATAACACCACTGAGACCCTTTTCTTACACAGAGCATGTCCCATGTTTTGCACTATTACATTATAGTGAATCTCACACAAAAAGTGGCTTTCTGACTGGAACTGCAAGGGCAAAGGAAGCCTGGATTTTGTATGTAATTTTCTTCTGTAAGAGAGGAAAGCATAATGTTTCCTGTACTCTACATGGTTCTCAGTAGGGACTATTATGTGACACTATTCCTGAGGAGACAGGAACAAACACCTGCTCACCCCAGATAGTGAACCAGTAAGAGACCAAAGTAAGGACACCACCAAAATCTAGTTTGGTAAACCAGTGAGTTAATGGGGTTCCTTATGGGTAAGGAGTCATTTAGAGGAACAGGAATAACACAAGGTAATATTGCATTACCAAAAGCCCATCCCAGCATGGTCATAACTCAGGAAAGTTATAGCCCTAGACTTCACTGCATGATTTACAAGCAGCCTAAAACTTTCCAGACCCTTTTAGGCAACTCAGCTGTTTTGTGCCTCCTTAGAAGACCTTACTGCTTATATAACCTTGGGGAAGGAGGGACCTTGTGCATTTGGTGAGTTTCAGGAACTTCCTGAGTCCTGAGTTACTTTGAGTCTTGAGGCTCCCTTTAGAATTTCCTATATTAAGGAATAAGTCTACCTTTAAGATTAGTCATAACAAACCTCCTGGGTCTTAACAAGCTTTGCAGAGAAATTGCTTAGACAACAATAACTGCCACAAGAAAAGATAGTTTAATGAGCAACAAACTAAAGGCTACTAACATATCCCTCATCTTCACATGGTAGCTATCCAGTGAAAAATGAGTGATTTCTGTAGAGACCCATAGAGGTTTCCTAGTGAGAACTTTTTCAGGGTCTGAGAATCTGAGCTTGCTTTATCCAGCAGGGCTGCATAAGGAGATGACTGGGCCATGGGCATGGTTGCCAGGTGTTTGGAAAGGTCTGCACTTGGCTGTGTGGTATACTTTGATCTAGCAAGGAGGAGGTTTTTTGCCCTGTCCCTTGACGTTTTTTGTAAAAAGCCCTTTTGAAGAGACAGAAGGGGCTGGTGATCTAGATCCTCCTGAAGCTATCCTGTGTTTCTGTCTGTCTCCTCTCTACTGTCTTTCTATCTTAAAGTTTCTTATTCCTCTCTCCTCCTTCATAGGAACTCTTTAAAACGTGGGAGCTGGCCTCCCACAGATGGCGCCAGAACTAGGGACTTACTTGGGTGAAGAGGAAGTAAGTGGGAGTAGGGAAACCCTGTGGAAGCCGTTGGACATGTCTGGTTATGAATTATGAAAAGGTTAGGTAGTGGTATTTTATTCTTTGGGAGCAAAAACTGTATGTAGACAAATTAGGCTGCAGCAAGTAACTCTCTCTATCTAGGTTTCTCTCTTTCTTAATTTCCATTAAATTAGAAAAAATATAGGGTTTAGGTATAGGAATATTGTGTAGGAAGAAACTTAAGGTAAGAGTAGAATTTCCCTAGTGTCAGACCTGAAAACAACATCCAGGAACAAGCAGCCACTGCGGATTTAGCAGTCTGAGAAAGAAAAGCCCCTATAGGGCAGGGAATTGGTAAGCAGATGTTTGAATATTCGCTTGTAGAAAGTTTGAAAACTATGGGAGTTAAGGTAGAACCACAACAAGTACAGAGGTTCTTGGAGTTCATAGAGGAATTGTGTCCTTGGTTCTCTGACTATGGGACTCTGGATGCAGACTCCTGGGAGAGAATCAGAGCCAAAATGCAAAAATATTATGAGGAATATGGGCTGGAAAAGATTCCTATGGAAGCTTTTGGCCTGTGGACATTAATTTGAGACAGCTTAGATCTAAGCCCTGAGTGGTAAGGGGGAATCTTCCCTGAGGTGGACATGGGCAGAGCAAAACCTTCTGTTCTGCTGGAACTGATGCTAGATGAGAATGCTTTTACAACATTGTTTCAGGTTCAGTTCCTTCTTGGCCTTGAAGCTGAGTTTAAGGAACAGAAGACTTGAGATGAGACAAGGAAGGAACTAAAGGGTTTGATTAGTAATTTCTCTTTCTCAACAATTGGAAGCTCTTCAGGTCTCTCCTTCCCAGGTTTCTCTTCCTTCTGTAGGAGCAGAATTAGACTCACCTGGGGCGTCATCTATCAATATGGAAAAGCTGCCTATAATTGCCCTGGCACAAAAGCCTCCTGGAACATGACAAAACCTCACTGATAATCCTGTGTCTCCCCTTCAAGCCAGTATTAAGGAAACAGCTAGCAGAGGCCTGAGTGGTGGTGGTGGCATCAGGGACTCTGCATCTTGGGGGAGGGGACAAGCAGGGACAAAGGGGATCTATTGGGAGGGGATCTCTCTGAAAAGGCTCTTGCTTCAAGGATTCTCATCAGACAGTGCCAGGTGGGGAGTTTAACTGGGTGGTACACCTGTCAAACAAAGGTAGCACAGGTGTCCTAAAGTGAACGCAGGGAGGACAGAAACTTCCTGTGGAGCACAAGGGCAAAAGCTCACTTGATCTTGATTTTCAGTATGAATATAGACTGTGAAAATGGCATGCTGCTGGTACAGCCCAAAACCTCAAAACATCGATTTTTCGAAAGCTTTGTTAGAAAGCTTAGAAGCCTTAACGCCCCCCGCCCCCAAGGGGGGCTGCAAATAGATGACCAAACCTTGCCTGTCAGGAGGCAATTAAAATGCTAATGCCACTTGTCAGGCCACTTTGAGACCATTTAGAAATTAGGGCTCATGGCAAGGGGGAGCTATCAGTACACTGGGAAGTTGCTTTGGGTGTGGAAAAAGTTTAAGGGCAAATAAGGAACCTGGGTTGTGCCTGAGCTGCAAAAGAGGGAGACATTGGGTTGATGATAGTCTATCAAGGACAAGGCATCAGTGAAAGAGCTCATGGCAGTCTTAAGATGCAACTTCAAAAATTAAGAGGAGGGAATTGTACCCTCAGTCACCAAATGAAGCTTGGGCTGCCTGAGTGCTTGTTGCAGTGTGCAGCACAGAGGAATGTCAACTCTGATGACACCATAGCTTATAGCAGAGGGGCAGCATTCAGTCATACAGCACCAGGCAGGAGAGAGCCCTCAGGGCTTCAGGATGCTGGGGTCTTTAGGCGGGCAGGCCCAGATATGGGAGGTATAGACAGACTGGGGCAGTAAAAAAGCTGAATGGAGTCAGCAGGTAAAGTCATGCAGCTTCTGTTTGCTGGCTAAGCAGAAAGTTTTCTGAAAGGATCTCTGTAGCAGCTCAGTTACTATGGCAACCACCTTCTTCCTGAGGCAAGGTTCCTTGGGAAAGACTGTCATAAAATGCTGCTGTAGCTAGGAGTGAAGTTTCAGCAATGTTTGAATTGTTGCATTCAGGTAAACTGCAATGAATTTAGGTAAAAGGACCACCCTGTCCACTGCTGGGTACACTTCCACCAGTTCTGGAACAGCTAGGAAGACCTGGTGGGAAAGGTGGCTCAGGAGGTACAGTGTCTTCCCAAGTGTTGGAGCCCCCTAGCAATGGCACTAACTGAATCCCGAGGTCAAGGGAGCTGGATACAAAGACTCTAGAGCCGCTGACGAATTAGGCTCTGGTTTCCAACTTTTAGGGGAACTAAAGACTGTTTTTAGAACTGACTTTTCTGAGCTTCTGCAAACTTCAGAAATGAAGCAGTTTTGAGTTCACCTACAATTTTCACTATGGTGACTCATGATTCATGTACCCTTTGTCTTGTTGGAAGGAAATGTAAATAGTTCTGTTAAGAGATCTCTTAGATGTTTGCTAAAGTTTGTAAAGTAGTCCTATGGTGAGTTTGCTTTTGAATGTAAGAATTGTAAATATGTATAGTAATATTCATACTAGAATTACGTTAATCTCTTGATATTAATGAACCATAGTTTGGTGAAGCGATGGGAGTCTTTAAGTTTGATGCTGTTGCATCAGGAGTTTATTGATTTTAAAAAAGGGCTTGGCACAGCTAAGGCTGTTATAGACATCTTAGACCTATTCAAAAAGGACATTCTATATCATCTTCCATTCCTTTATTGGGGTGTGTGGCAGCCCTAGGGATTGCTGTGGTTGTTCCAACTACTTGCAAGCTCTTAGTAGGGACCTGAGTCAGAGCTGAGTTAAGCTCTGTACTTTCCCCTGCCAGCGGCTGGCAGTCAGGGATGGGCAATGTTCTGTTTGCTAGCTTCCAACCTAAGACAGACTATGCTTGATGGAATGTGTAGCTCAAGGACGGGTAAGGTTGACTAGGGAAGAAGAATGATCTAAGGCAGGCACAGTCTGAGGGATCTTACATGCCCTTTATTATATTAAGAAGAGGGAGCTGTAGAGACCCACAGAGGTTTCCTAGTGAGAACTTTTTCAGGGTCTGAGAATCTGAGCTTGCTTTATCCAACAGGGCTGCATAAGGGGGATAACTGGACCATGGGCATGGCTACCAGTTGTTTGGAAGGGTCTGCACTTGGCTGTGCAGTATACTTTGATCTAGCAAGGAGGAGGTTTTTTGCCCTACCCCTTGGCATTGTTATAAAAAGCTCTTTTGAAGAGACAGAAGTGGCTGGTGAATTTCGATGCAGATCCTCCCAAAGCTATCCTGTGTTTCTGTCTGTCTCCTCTCTACTGTCTTTCTATCTAAAAGTTTCTTATTCCTCTCTCCTCCTCATAGGAATCCATTAAAAGGTGGGAGCTGGCTTCCCACAGATCTCTAAGAAATGGTTTAGACATCAGCCTTAAGTATCTTCAAGTGCTGGGCAATGGTGGCACATGCCTTTAATCCCAGTACTTGGGAGGCAGAGCCAGGTGGATCTCTGTGAGTTCAAGGCCAGCCTGGTCTACAGAGCAAGATTCAGGACAGACACCAAAACTACATAGAGAAACCCTGTATCAAAAAACCAAAAACAAACAAACAAAAAATATCTTCAAGTAAAGACAAAAAAGGGGTGGGGGAAGAAGTGAGATAACCAAGAAAGCACATTAAACAAGAACAAGGGGCTACAGAACAGAACTCAATGGCAGAGAGTTTGCCTAGAGTTCATGAAGCCTTGGGTTTTTCCCCAGTACTGCCAAAAATAAAAAGCAAACAAGGAATCCTTAGCAGATTGAACTCTTCGCCTTCCAGTGGTAAGAGTTGTTTGTGACATAGACCTTCCTGGAACAGACATGGAGACACCCTTATAACTGGAATTTTCCTTTAGAGATACAAATTTCTCTTACAAAAATATAACTTCACTGTTTTCATATATTTTTCAATATTTGCTGTTTTTCAAAATAAGCCTTATGCCAACCTAGCATACTGTGGAATAGTATATTCTGGTCTTCAAAATATTTTAGGGTGGTGTATTGTGGTGTCCTATATGTGAATGCTGATAAATTCATTCCCCAAAGTATTGTACCCATTTTAGTGACACTGTCACCAACTATGGGAGATAAAGCCCATGCTGCTATTTTTAAGGCCTGAGAAGTTGTCCTTGGAGACCTCTATTCATTTGCAATTAGGATCTTGAGTTAGACTGCAGGACAAGGCAGTAGGAAGCAAAGTTGGAATTTATTAAGGAAAAAACAGATACACACAAGGAGTGGGAACAAGCTTCTCAAGAGTCGCATCATTGGGATTTTAGATAACTCTCCATGAGCAAACTTAATAGAGGTCAGGAATATTCATGAGTTAAGCTTTATGGCATATCAGAGGTCCAGATGGACACAGGAAAGTCTAGGAATGGCTGGGGATTTTCCCGGAATAGAGTTTATCTCCCTTTTCAATCCATATAGGGGGTTTACCAGGTGAATATGTCAAGGTGTTCGAGTCATGGTGAGATCCAGCCTGTTTAGGGAGTGTACAAAATGTCATATGACGTCCTGCTGTAATTCAGCTCTTCAATCACATTGGTGAGAACAGGAGGCAAAAACTGGTCAAGTAGAATAGGAACCCCAAAGCCATCCCCAGAATGTGCTGACTGGAGGTCCGAGATGCCAAATGGGAGTTCTAGTTCCTGCCTTTTGACTTGTCCTAGGGGAGCACTTCAGACTAAACACCGTGCGTGCTCCTGGCTGAAGCTGAGAGGAGGCACCTGGACACTGGGTTAGTCAACTGGACCTGCTCATCCCCTTCTACACCTCACCCCAGTTTTGCCATACGTTCTTTAAAAAGGCCCAATAGCATGCTATTTTCTTGGAATACCCCATTCATTCAGGATCTCTGTGCTCACTATTTCTTTCTCCTCCCCAGCTCAAGCTCCCATCTGTGAATTCATAATAAACTTCTCTCTAAAACTCACCTTCTGTGGTCTGAGAATTTCATTCTTTGACTTTTTGAGACAAGACCCTGAAAGCCACAACTTCTGGGTGGCTTTGATGGCTATTAAGTTTTTCAGAACTATGCTAGCTAGTTTTATATCAACTTGACACAAGCTAGTGTTATCTGAAAGGAAGGAACCTCAATTGAGAAAAATGCCTCTATGAGTTCTAACTATAGGGCATTTTTTTAAATTAGTGATTGACGGGAGGGGCCCATCCCATTGTGGGTGGTTCTGTCTCTGGGCTGGTGGTCCTGGGTTCTATAGGAAAGCAGGCTGAGCAAGCCATGAGAAACAAGCCAATAAGTAGCACTCCTTCATGGCTTCTGCAACAGCTTCTGCCTCCAGGTTCTTGCCCTGCTTGAGTTTCTGCTCTCACTACTTTTGATGATGAACTGTTATATGGAACTGTGTGACTGAAATAAACACTTTCTTCCCCAGGTTGCTTTTGATCATGGTGTTTCATCACAGCAATAGTAATCCTAGCTAAGACAAAAGCTCTGACTCCCCAAGAAGAGACAGGTTCTGTTGTCAAAGTCACCTGAATATTCTCAAATCACTAGCAAGCAGTGCCTTTCCCCCATGCTAGTGAGCCTATCCTCCTACCATCTATATATTCTTGTTTCTTTTCTTAAAGATTAAATATTAATATGATATACTGCTTCTAGGGGCGTTTTTGCTAATTTAATATGTAGGAAGAAAATATTGCTGTTATTTCCTAAACTTTGAGAAGTGTTAATAAATCAATTAAGTCTATTATAGAATCTTGTGCTAAAGAAAATGATAGCCTGATAAAAGGAAGTGACAGGGGAGATGAAAAGTAATAGCCTTAAAACTTAGGATGACATTTCGAGAAATAGTTTATTCCACAGAAGGGATTTCTAGGAAGACTCTGAGGTCCCTCTGTTCATGCAGAATCCACGAGACAATTATGAGGTACTGTACCCACAAACCACTGGACTTTGAAACAGGGCAGCTTTGGGGGGATGTTCATGCCCTTGCAGAGCTACTCTTCCCTGGTCTTCTAAACCCACCTCTCTTTCATCCAGCATTCTAGAGTCTAAAGAGAGGCCTCACTTAACTAGTTGAGATGTCCACTGCTATATCTTTGGATTCAGAAAACCCAGATCATCCATTGGCCTTACTCTTTGGTTAAAATGCACTGGAGGTAGACGTTCATAGCCATGTTCCAGACCCTAGAAAAAGAAAAGAGACACTGGCCTTGCATGCGCCGTCATCTTTCTGTCTCCTCTTCTCCTCTCCATAAAAGCCCTTTGCCCTTGAGCTTGCCTCCAACCCAGGAACTCTATGACAGGACTAGCTTTCTCATTGCCTTCTTTTCCTTAGGATTTTTTCTCTCAATTTAATTGACCTATCCTAGGAGTGAGCCCCTAAACTGACTCAGTAGCTCATGACCGGCATTGCCCTGCAATTGACAACCAGAGGGATAGCCATGTTCCTCATTCAAAGACTCCATTTTTCCTATAAAGCAGAGGGAGGAAGGAAGGGAGAGAGGATGGAGGGAGGGAAGGAAGGAGGAAGGAAAGGAGGGAGGGAAGGAGGGAGGGAGGGAGGAAGGGAGGGAGGGAGGGAGGGAGGGAGGGAGGAAAGGAAGGAGGGAGGGAGGGAGAGGGAGGGAGGGAGAAGCTTGATTGAAAATAATTGCTGCTGTAGAGATGGCTTAGCAGTTGAGTTCATACTGCCCATGCGGAAGTTCCTAACACCCACAACAGATGGCTTACAGCCGCCTGTAACTACATCTCCAGGGAGGTTGACACCTCTGACCTCTGCAGGCACCTGCACTCATGTGCACATACACACAGAGAGATATAACACACACAAACACACAGAGAGACATAACATGCACATACACACATTTTTTTTTTTTGATGGACAAAAAGCAAAAGAAAAAAATTGCCTCCTGGGTAATGCAAATGGTAGGGGTGGTGGTAAGGTGTGAGAGACTCCTGTTTTACTTACTGGTTTTATGTAATTATATGTATAAGTGACTGATATATTTTAAGAAACTGCACATTTTCTATGGTATGGCTGCCAGGTCCCACATGACTGGGCTTACCACTCTACTTACTTTTTCTTCCACTATACTCTGGCAAATCTAGACCTCAGCCTTTCTGAGAAGGACAGACAGAATTTACAGCCAGGTGTTACTGGAGAGAATGTGAGTGGCAGGTAAGAGGAGGCGCAAAGGGAGGAGTTTCCTCATCCAAATGAGACCTGTGTTGGTGCAAAGTGGATGTGGCCAATTTTAATCCCAGGAAGTGCTTTGTGATGGTTTAGCGAACGGGCTGTCCTGTTCTTTACAGGCAACACCAAGAAACCACCTTTAGAGAGCTCTACAATGCCTCTGCGGGTATTACAAGTTTGTGAGTTCTGTTTATGTCAACAGTGTGAATTTTCTCACTCTGATAAAAGCATACACAGGTCTTGCTGTGTTTCAGAACAGCTGTTTACATTGTCAGGTCACTTTTCTCCAAGAGAGGAAAAAAGTTAATAAGTGCACAGTAACTAACAGCCTCTGAGAAAGGAATGTGAAGGGGAAAGATGACTCATAGTTAAGAGCCCTTATTCCACCAGTGGTCTACAGATCAGATCCCAGCCAGCAAATGTCTCACAAATACCTGTAACTCTAGCTTCAAAGGATCCAACACCCCTTTCTGGCCTCCATGGACACCTTCACAGGCACATGTACATACAGAGACACACATTTCACATAAATAAAAAAGAAATCTTTTTTCAAAAAGTAATTCCTCTTTCTCCTTGGTAAAAAGAAAAAAAACTGAAGGGGCTGGGGTCATTTAGTTCAGTGTACTCACCTAGCATGCATGAGGCCCTGGGCTCAGTCCCCAGCTCCTCTGGGACCTGCAGTAGCCAGAGGAGTTCCCCTAATCTTGAAGGACCCCCCACTAAAGCCAACCTGAGATTGGTGGCTTCTAAGCAGAAAGGAATTTCAGAGTGACCCACTAGCAAGCAGGGTTAGGGTGTTTTATTGGAGACATTTTAGGGTTGAATAACTCAGCAGTTAAGAGCACTTGCTCCTCTTGCAGAGACTGGGATTCACATCCCAGCATCCACATGGTAGCTTACAACCCTCTGTAATTCCAGCCCAGGGGATACAGCACCCTCTTCTACCTTCTTTGGCACTAGGCATGCACGCAGTACCCTTATGCACATGCAGGCAAAATGATCATACACATATAAGTAAACTTTTTTTTTTCATTTAAAGATATTTTAGAGCTAGGGTGATGACTCAGTAGGTAATGTGGGTGGCCCACCCCCACCTTTTCCCCCAGGGCACTCTTGAGGACTGAGGGATAAGAGATTTAGATAGAAATAAAGAGAGGAGAGAGAAACAGATAAAAACACAGGATAGCCTTGGGAGGGCCTGGATCATAATCCACCAGCCCCTCCTGTCTCTTCTAAAGGGCTTTTTATAACAATGCCAAGGGTTGGGGCAAAAGACCTCCCCTTAGCACAGCCAAGTGAAGACCCTTCCAAACACCTGATAACCACACATGTGGTCAATCCATCCCCTTATGAAGCCACGCTGGGTAAAGCAATCTCTGATCTCACTAGGAAACCTCTGTGGGCTCCCACAGGTCCCTCCTGTTAATTTTTTAAAGAGCACCTCAGGTCCCTCAGATAGACGGGGTCTGTCTTAGGTCATCCTCCTTGATTATTCTTCTATTACCGTCATGGAGATATGCTTTCCATCAAGCATATTCTGGCTTAGGTTGGAAGAAAGTTGCCTGTCTCTGACCACCAGCCTCTGGCAGGAGGGGATACAGAGCTTAACTCTACTCTGACTTGGGAGCTTGCAAGTAGTGTGAACAACCCAGAAATCACTAGGCTGCCATACCCCCCAGTAAAGGAGTAGAAGATGACCAAGGTGGAATGTTCTTTTTTGAATGGGTCTTAAGATGTCTATAACAGCCTTAGATGTGCCAAGCCCTTTTTTAAATCAAACTCTTGATGCAAACTGCATCAAACTTAAAGATTCCCTTAGGTTCACCAAACTCTGGTTCATTAATATCAACATGATTCTAGTATGAATATTACTATACATATTTACCACTAGTGTGACTTTTTACAAACTCACCTTCCACAGGACTATTTTATAAACCTTAGCAAACATCTAAAAGAGATCTCTTAACTGAACTATTATCACTATACATATTTACACTTACATTCAACATTTAGACTTACATTCAACATTTACACTTTTCACAAACTCATGTTCAACATATACTTATCTATACTTCTTAAAAACTTATACTCAAAAGTAAACTCTATAGAACTATTTTACAAACTTTTATTCATAAGGAAACTATTTTTATAGACATCTAGAAAGAATCTCTTAACAGAACTAACTTATTTTCTTTCAACAAGATAGAGAGTACACAAATCATAAGTTACCATAGTAAAAATTCTAAGTGAACTCAACACTGCTTTATTTCTAAGTTTGGAGTTCATGGTCAGCTTTGATATGAGACTCCTGTGGGTAGCCAGCAAGCTTCATTTGGTGACAAAGAGTACAATTTTTTCCCCTTCTTAATTTTTCAAAGCTGCTTTTTAAGATTACTATAAGTTCTTTGAATGATGCCAATGTTTCTCTCTTGTACCTTAAGCACAACTCAATCCTGTAAGTTTTTTTCACATCCAAAGCAATTTCTCAGTGTAAGGACCATTTTCCTTTGTTTTCTAAAAGATTTCAAGGTAGCTTGTTGATAAATGGTATCAGCTCTTTATTTCCTTAGAGGCAAGCTGTTCACATGTTCTCAGTTTTCAGTGGGTAGGATTAGGCTTTCTAACATTGCTTGGAAAAGAAACTGTATTTGAAACTGAAAAAAACAGAGTTTCTGGGCAATACTGCCATTTTGAGCTGAAAAAAACTACATTTCCCAGACTGCCTTTCTCTATAGCATCATGCTACTACTACATTCCCCAAGCTGCTTTTCAAACCACTTCCCAGGATGCCTTTACATGGTTTGTTTTCATGCTTTTGCTTTTTACTATGGGAGGTTTTTACATCAAGTTTTTGCTCCTTTACCATGAGAGATTTCCATTCTCCCTGAGCTGGCATTGATAGATGTATTTGCTTCACCTCACATTGTCCCTGGACTATGCCTGCCCACTCTCATGCATTCAGATGGGCATTTTGGTGCCAGAAGCAAAAACCCCTTGGGGCTTGCTCTTCCACCTTACCAGGTTAGTGAAAGAAAATGAAAGTTGTTGAAACAACAACTTCTTCAGAAAGATTTTCTCTCCAATAGATCTCTTTTGTCTCTCCTTGTCCCCTCCCCCAAGATGTAGAGTCTCTGATGCTACTGCTGCAGATCAGGACCCATGCTCTCCTCCTGCAGTCTGGCTCAACGAAGTATCCTGTAACAGCCATGACTCCTCTGCACCTCTGTGAATGCTCTGCCTCTAGCTGCTTTTTTTAATACTGACTTGAAGGAGAGACAGGACTAGCAGAGAGGATTTCCATATTCTTAGAGGTTTTTTGCTTTTTTTCTTAGAGTAATTACATACCAAGAGATGTTATTTCCAGGTAAGTTAAATTTTTGTCCTTACAGAAAGAGAAAAAAAATCTAAGAAAGAAAAGTCTGAAAAGCTTTTAGTTTTTTAGAGAGAGATTTTACTAAATCTTTCCCAAAATTTCTGTTTCTAAACTTTGACTTCATGGTCAAGAAAAAAAAGACCCTGTTTGAATGGTGTTATAAAAGTGTTCTCAGGCACTGCTGGTGGAGCAAAGGGTTTTGTCTCTCCTGACTCTACCTCGGGGAAAAATCTTTTCTCTGCCTCTCAGGGTTTGATTTTAAGCTGTCTACAGGCCAAAAGCTTCCATAGGAATCTTTTTCTGCCTATTTTTCTTACCTTTGATAGATTTTTCTGATTCTTCCCCAGGATTTTGTGTTCATAGCCCCATAGTTGGAAATCAAGGACATAGTTTCTCTGTTTTGTTGTTTATCTAAATTTTTTCTTAAACTATATACCTAACCAATTATTTCTACATTCTACCTTACTCTAAATTTCTTCCTACACTATATTCCTATCAATAGATGTTAAGAGAGAGAGAGAAAGAAAGAAACCTAGATAGAAAGAAATATACACTGCAGCCTCACTTTCCAACTTTGCCATTCCACCACCTAACTTGACTCACGAGCATAAAATACCATTGCCTTTACCAATTCCTTATTGGCATGCCTTACACCCATGATGCCCCCTCTCTCCTTTTGCCAAGTCCTTGGGTCCCTGTTTGGGTGCCATTTGTGGGGGGATCTGCCCCTACCTTTCTCCCCCAGGGTATTCTTGAGGAGTAAGGGATAAGAGATTTAAATAGAAATATAGAGGAGAGAGAGAGAGAGAGACAGAAACACAGTATAGCCTCAGGGGTCCCTGGATCCTAATCCACTGGCCCCTTCTGTCTCTTCTAAAGGGCTTTTTATAAGAATGCCAAGGGGTGGAACCAAAGGCCTGCCCCTAGCACAGCCAAGTGCAGATCCTTCCAAACACCTCGTAGCCATGCACATGGCCAATCCATCCCCTTTATCGCCCTGCTGGTAAAGCAAGCTCAGATCTCACTAAGAAACCTCTGTGGATTCCCAAAGTAATGTGCTTGAGGCAAAGTATGAATACTTGAGTGTAACACAAATCTTAAAAGGTCTTTTTAAATAAAAACCCAGAGCCAGATATAGGGTGAAAATCTGAGAGATCAAAGAAATAGGAAAAGCCACAAGCTAACCTCACCTCACCGACACCTCGGTCTCCAAAGAGATCTGCTTCCTGTATACCCATGCCTATATATCTTTCTGTTCTGTTCTATCATTTGCTCTCTCCATCCAGCCACATCACTTACTCTTCCTGCCCAGCTCTGTCACTTCCTGTCTGTCTGTACAGACCTCCAAGCCTCCATGGTTAACTAGTGTTGGAATTTAAGGCATGTGCCACCATGCCTGGCTCTGTTCCCAGTGTGGTCTTGAACTCACAGAGATCCAGACAGATCTCTGCCTCCTAAGTGATAGGATTAAAGGCATGTGCTACCATTTCTACTTCTATATTTAATATAGTGGCTGGCTTTTTCCTCTGATCCTCAGATAAATTTTATTGGAGATACAGATAAAATATCACCACATTTCCCCTTTTTTGTCTAATAAAAAAATAAACAAAAAATTATAACTAATGTAAGAAAAACTATATACAATAAGTACAATAACTATATACAATATATACAAGCGATAAATACATCAACAATGTCTACTCCATTTGCATTTGACAAATTCAGTGAAAATATTTTCTTATCTATCCTATTTTGGTGAGTCCAAAATGTACCTAATTCACTTTCTATCCTATATTGCATTACCCACAGAAAACTATCTTATGATGTCTTTCAACATTTTTTAGGGGACAGAGATAAATATCACCACACCTGAGTTCATATCCCTAGCACACATTTTAAAAAGCCAGGTGTGACAGCATGTGCCTTTAACCTAAGCACTGGGGCAGGGTAGGGTGGGTGCAAAGACAGGTGGATCCCCAAAGCAAGCTAGCCAGTCAGTCTAGTCAAAATGTGAAGCTTCCATTTCAGTGAGAGACCCAGTCTCAAAAAATAAGGTGGAGTGTGATAAAGGAAGATATTCAAAGTCTATCTCTGGACTCTACATGGGTGCTCAAGCAAGTGTGCACAGAGGGTACAGAGCAAGGGATGGAAGGGAGGTCATGAGAGAGGTGCTCAGAAAAGGAAAGAAGAGCACCAAAGGGCACATTTCATTGTCTCTACAACAGCCATGTAGAGGATTTGGGTTGAGTTTGGAGCTATTATCGTCAAAGGATTGCCAAGAAACCCAAATGAGATGACGGTGGCTCCTGAGCGCACCTGGCAGAACTACAATGAGAAGGTTGACGTGGAGATCTCAGAATGAAAGGAAAGTGGGCTATCTTTATTGTAGATAAAGTTAACAGTCCTGTTTGAAATTCTCAGGAGTAAGGCTCTCCCCAAGGTTGTATATGTGTTCAGGCTTTAAGCCTGGGCCTTTTTTTATTGTGTCATAAAGTATAGAAGAAAGCAGATTGACTCTATTGCTGCAACCTTTAGAGAGATTGTCAGTTGTGCTGGAATTCTGAATTCTTCTCAACAGTCAGACTTCACATGGACTCCAGAGTGAGTGCTCCTCTTCTTTCTTGGATCCCCATAAGTTTCTATGCCCTCTATACTGTCTCAATATGACGATGTCAATGTCTTTATTTATAAAATGCACCCAAGTTGATCTAAAAATAATTAGGACACTATGAATCTGAGAAATTTTGGAAAGAAAGGGAGAAAATGTCACTAGATAAATAAGTGGAAAGTTTTAAAAAGATGGGTCATAAACTTACATGGAAAAATAATCATTCTATTCAGAGAAAAATAAAACACCAGTGAAGCAACATTCTGGATTAGGTATCTCCAGAAGAACAGGGCTGATAGATGGAATATATAGTATAAGGAGATTTATTAGATTGGCGTGCACAATTCAGCCTGTGTGACCCAGCAATGGCAGGGTCACATATTAGGAAAGTAAGAACCTTGTCGCTGCCCAATGTGCTAGGCCAAGTACCTCAGAGTCCCGGCCTGGGCTGAAGACCTGGAAGATTCCTAGAGAACCACCCCTCCTCAATTCATCCTGAAGACAGAAGAAGTGGGTTCTATAGTCAGTGTGGGATGGTGATGGAGGTGGCAGCAGCAGCAAGATGCCACCAAAGCAAATAACACACCAGTATGGTGTGAAAGCCAACAGGCAAAAGGTTTGCTTTCATGGACTTCTTTTGCTTGAGCTGCCTCTCAAAGGTGTGGCCCACACTTAGGGAGGGCCTTCCCTACTTCCATTAAACTGATCAAGAAAACCTCCGGCAGGTGTGCCCAACTGTCAGCTGTTTCCAAATCCAGGCGGCTTGACAAGCAAGAGTCACACATTTGTTGTTTATCACATAGCTAAGTGTGTAAGATGACAGCAGAGAATTGTAGACAGACACGGTGAAAGCCGCCGTCTTTGATAGCTTTAGCGCTCCTGGCACTAAAGCAAGATAATCATTCTGAAACAGTTTGCCAACATGGATCAAGCATCGTGTTCTTTGAGTATATAATCTCACAGTGACATTTCTTTCATTAAATTTCTTCCAGTTGTAACAGAAATGCAAAGACAAAAAGGCCAAGGAACAGACAAGTCAAAGGGTTTTTGAAAAGCAGGAAATCCCTTTGGGGGAAAAGGAGGAGTGGATTTGGCAAGCACCAGTAATGGCCAGTCCTGGAGTTGATTTGACAATCTCCTCGGGTATTTGCAGAAGTGACAAGGTGGCCAGTTCTTCCCATTTCCCTTTTTTCCTCACTGTGGCACCAAGAATCCTTGTCACCAGGACATCTGGACTGGTGTTTAAAAGAGAAGTGGTCAGAAAACGATCTCTTGGGCCATGATGTCCCTCAGGGTCCAATGAAAAGGACAGGGGCTTGGGGTGGGGGGCTGATGATAGGCACGGGAGGCTAAGCACTTGGGGAGGGAAGGAGAGGCTTGTGGGAGGACAACAGAGCAGAAAGAGCGTGCTTCCGGCTGTGGGGGGAAGGGGCACATGTGTGGCGTGTCAGTATTTCCCATTGCTTCCAACACATTCTTCCTGAGATGGGGAAAATAAGACTAATGTGGACACATATATCGTCTTCAGTGTGGGATGGTCCTTAACTGGGACAAACCTCTTTGTTGCCTTCCTCGGATCCTACGATGTCCTCTGCTTTTCAACTCTTGGTAAAATACTTGGGGAGCTCCCAGTAACATCTTTACTGGTGCAACTGGAACTCCCCTGTGACTTTCTCTGGCCTTTTCCATTACAGGCTTCAGGAAATCTCTAAGGCTCAAAGACAGAGAGGTAGAAATCCAACTCTGAATGGTGCCGAGTGTGGTGAGGTCCCCTGGCATCTGTTATGATTGGTGACATAATAGTATTGGGAACTACAGGCAACTAAGAAACAAAGAGTACACCAATTGGTTGTCCAATACCAAATAGTCCTTCCTGAAAACATACGTACATGTAACCTTATACAGACTGAGCAGGTTGTACTTATACAGTTTATAATTAATATATAATTATTTATTATGGGAGTATTGCTTTCAATACTTTCCCTAAGGAGTAAAACACTTCACAGTTGTGGCTTTCTATAATAGTCTCTGTCTGTTGCAAAGAGAAGTTTCTTTGGTGAGGGATGAGAACTACATTTATCAGTGAGTACAAGAGTGATTGTTTAGATGTAGTTAGGAATTATGCAGGTCTAGTGAAGTGGGTGTTGTAGGTTCTTCAAGATCTACAACTTCACTAGCCCTGGATAGCTGGTGAGATTTGCAGTGCAGGCATGTGTTATAGAGCTTCCCACAGCTAAAAGCCAAGGATCTTTGCAGTAGAGACAGCAGAAACACGGTAAGAGCTGGAGGGCCAGGGAGTTTGTTGTGAGACTATGTCTCCTAGGAATGGCAGAAGCTACATCCGGAAGTCTTATCAACATGACAACCTAAACATATCCTAAACAAGGACAACAACAATAAACATGGTAAAGAGGGTGTGGGAAAGCCCAGGAGGCATCAACCCTACAACAAAGAACTACAGGCAACTAGAGAACAAAGAGAACACCAATTGGTTGTCCAATACCAAATAGTCCTTCCTGAAAACATACGTACATGTAACCTTACACAGACCGAGCAGGTTGTACTTAAACAGTTTACAATGAATATATAATATATAATTGATGAAAAGGGGGCCATGAATTTGAAAGAGAGAAAGGAACTATGTTTGGAGGAAGGAAAGGGAAGGGGGAAATGATATAATTATATCATAATCTCAAAAACTGAAAGAAACAATTGTTTAAAAAGAAGAGAATTTTTACAGAAAAGACTAGTGATTGCTGTGGTCTGCAGTGTTTAGCAGGATACAGTTCCGGACTCTTAGCAACGCTCCATCATTTAGTAAGCGTCCACCCAGTTTGAGGCCTCCCCACCTTGTCTTGTTTATTGTGATTCTAGGCATTTTAGGCTGAAAGCCTGGAGTTCCTCTTGAGTGCTTGATTGCTGCAGAATTCGAGTCAAAAATACTTGAACAACCCTGGCGAGTTGGTAATGTCTGCCAGGCGCCAATTTCTTTTTCTCCCATATTCCTATCATTGGCTTTTATAGAAAAAGCCCAACATTCTTTAAAGTTCACAGGTACTACGTGTCATTCAGAAAATTTGTTCAAATCAGGGTGCCTCAAACACTAGGAGTGTAGTGCTCAGAGGAACTGAGAACATGAGAAGTGGGGGCTGGGCAAGAGCAGCAGGCATTTACAAGAGGGCCTGAAATGACCTTTGGCTTTCTAGTAACTTCTAAGAACGCCCACTGGCTGCCTCAGCCCAGCTGGATGCCCTGTGAGTAATGCTGAACAGAGAGAAACACTTCCACTAAACGTTATGAGTATGCTGAGGGCTCACCATGAAAGCAGCTAATTCTCCGATCTGTTCTTTCAAAGGCTAAAAACATTAGTAGAGTGAGGCCTTGGGCAAAATATCTACCAAGCACTATCTAGCATTCTCCTCAACCCAGCAACATGGCTACGAATATATTCTAAGAAATTATCTTTATAAGAAATGTGCACAGATATTTATGCATAATCATTACAACACTGATAATAATAGAAACTGAAACATCTTAACTGATTAACAGTCAGGAATAGTTTTTACAAGATATCCATACAATGTGATACTCAATAGTTATTAAAATTATTCTGTGTCAGTATATTTGTAAATATGGAAAGACAACACTTTGAAATATTTTATGGTATAAAACAGCAATATAAACACACTAACAAAATTATTTATATATACATTCTTAGAAATATATATTAGAATGTGTCAAAAGATAGTAATGATTAAACCAGTATAAGAATATTACAGGTTGGCATTCTCTCTGGAGTTTCAATTTGTCTATATTAATTTGCATAAAGAAATAAATACTAAGCAGGTGAATAAATGATAAAAATTAGAAAATCCTACAGAGGATACTATAATAATGCTGAGACCGTGAACCTAAAGTGAGGTGTAATAGGGTGATGTGGGCCAGAAAAGGCATCATGGAAATGGTAACTTCCTTTATCCAAGATTTGAGGAACAATCAGAAAGGGCAAAATAGGGAAGAAACATCCCATTCCATCCCTAGACACTAGTAGCATTCAGAGGCTGACAAGCAGGCTCGAGAATAAGATGTGTCTGGGAGACGTAAGTTGGCTTGTGAAGGAGGTGAAAATACTCCTGGAGATGCTAACAGGTTCAGGGGATAGGATCGGGATTGGTCTTGAGAAGGAAACCATATGCTTCTTCCTTTGGAGGACTTGGTGCTGAGTCCTCCAGCATCTCTTAGAGATATGGAGGGAGTGTAAGCAAGCCACTCCTGGAGGCCTTCTGTTGTCCGTGTGGCAGGAGAATGATCTGCTGAGTGAGTGGACAGTGAGCTAGTGAAGGAGGTCGCAGGAGAGGAGAGGTGTGCACTCTCTGTCAAATGTGTTAGAGCTCATAATTTCTAAGCACATTCAAGACTTCTGGATGGTCCAGAGAGAAGCTGAGACTGAAGATTATGAATTTGTAACGGCTCCAACTGGTAGTGCTGTGACTTTTCTCTGGCAGTGCTCAGCAGTCATGGAAGGCAGATGAAGGTGGTCAACATCTGCGTTAAAAACTGTGGTGCTCTATGAGATGGAAGAATGGCCGAAGGCTGAAGGCTTAGATAAACCAGAGGCATGAAGGAGTAAGAACCGGAAGGAGGAACTGAGGGCCAAGGGTGGGCTATTGAACACGAGTGTGTTAGAGCTGTTTCTCGGGTGATGACCACTTGAGAGTCTGCGGAAGTGAAGTGCTGAGGTTCACGGGCGATGGAAGGCAGGTGTCGAAGCACAGGAAGCAAGTGACCTCAATAGGTGCTGTACTGTCCGTTTCCACAGTAGACCTTCATGCCTTCAACTGGACAGTATCATTTTAGCTCTATTATTATTATTTGAAAGAGTACACTTTTGCCACTAAAATACACTATTGTCTTATTTATCCTGCTCTGTGAAGTGAGAATCCAGAGAAAATCAAAAAAAAAGAAAGAGGTGAGGTAGAGTCTCCTGGCTTGCTCACCGCCCCCACTGCCCAGTAGCCTTCTGCAGACCCCAAGCTTACCAGAGGAGGCTTTTTTTTTGATTCCTTAGTAGATTTCATCCTAGGAGTCTTGGATTGCAGGACACTTTGATAAACCTGTGCAACAGAAAGTAGCTAAATCTTCTATTATTTCTATCACCAGAGAATTGACTGTCAATCTTTAAGTCACTGAGGGAGAACTTCAGAGACCTTTCCTCCTTAATTGCCCCTCTGTTTATTTATCTAGTTGTTCATTTCCTGGCTCTAGATAGCAATCCGCCCTTCTTGCCGCCATCTTGTTTATCCTTTCTACACACTCCAGCACCTTTCCACAGAACAACCAGCACTTCACTTATAGCAAGGGAAAAATATTGATGTCTCATTAAATACTGCAATCCTCTCTCTAGATTAAAAAAAAAAAAATGCCAGGGAAGCTTAGTCTCACAACCTTGAGAACACCATCAAATGTAATGACCCAAGAAACAGCTGGCGAACCAGACCTGTGGGAGAAAACCAGAGCATGGAGCTCATCAGGCATGGTGAGTGCTGAGCAGCAGAGGCGGCCACAGAAGCCTCGAAGCCTGGGTGTGTACATTAAACCCCATTTATATTTCTACCATGACTGGTACCCAGGTCGTTGATGTCACATTTGGAGCTAGCTTCAGTGCTAAGATTTTTATTTTTTTTTCCATGTAACTCATGACTATTAGTCCTAGTGCTCATCAACAAGACGGCAGAGGGAGGAATTAACCTCCCATTTTCCTTGTCAATTACAGCCAGGTCACACTCCGCCAAGCTGCTCAGAAGACGGTATGAAAAGAAAGCATTGTTGTTACTCCTGCCTACAGGTTTCCCAGCTTCTGTGACTCGTTATCCTGTCATTCAACAATTATCAGGAGCCCATTATACACTCATAAATACCCTTGCTGAGTTCACTTTTAAAACTTATGAAAGAGAACCCACCAGTCCTCAGGGATTTTGGTGGCACTGTTAAAAGGACACATTACAAAGCCCAGGTAACTAGAATTATCATTAAGGCATCCAAGCATTTGTAGCTCAGAAGTGACAGTTTTTTTTTGTAATGAGGACAGACAAGTGGAACTGGAACCTCCCATCAAGTTAGCCCTGCTGCAGAGCGATTCATTAGCTGTAACGGTGTCATCTGGATGAAGGATGGCAGAAACTCCCTTCTTACAGGCATCTCTGTGCTAAAGCATAGTTTATCCATGCTGTGAACTCCGGGTGAGAAGGTAGGTACAAAGCAGGCCCCCAAACTGGCAGCACCACGGAAAATGTCCTAAATGACAGCATACTACTTTTGACAACAGCGTCTAGTTTCCGATGAACTCAAACAAGCCTGTGACAGATCCAAGTTCCCACACTAGTTTCCAGGCGGTTTTGGCCCACATCTCACTTCCTCCTACTCTAACGTCCATGCTGCTCTGACTTGTACACACCACCCCTACCCCACCACTACCTGTCCCCCTAAAACTGGCAGGGCTTTTCCTGATACTTTGCTGTCTGCTGTTCTCTCTCCCCTGACTCTGGTAGACAATCTTAGTAGTTTGACATCCCAATAAACCAATGGAGGTTCAGGTGGCTGATCCAGCTGAGTCTGTGAAGTATTTCCAAGGAAAGCAGGGTGCCAGCATTGTAGCTGAGATCAGTAGGGAGCTCCCAGCAGGTTGTCCTGGGGAATCAGGACAGAAACACGATGAAGATCAGTTCGAACACCTACCACTCACAAGGAAGACTTGACCTGAGACAAAGATGCAGAAGATTATGCATACAAATGAATCTGAGGAGGAGGAGGAGGAAATAGTCCATGCCATAGCAGGTAAGAAGCTGTGACATCCTGGGCTTCCACATCTAAGGTACATTGAGGGCACAATGTCTGTTCACCTGGCCTGTCTTCTCTCGTTTGCCTAGATAACACCCTCAGTCTTCATGTCTCCTCTTCTTTATTTTCCATCTACTTGTCCCCTTATTCTTCTGTTTGGTTGAACATCCCTGATGGTTTTTAATATCTTCAGATCTGATCTTATGCCCTTATAGAGACAGTTCTAAACACAACACTACTGCTGAATACACATTTTCCTATTGTATTAACAAATACCAGAATTTTCCCCATCAACAGTGTCTTCAACATTTCATAAGTAAAAGCAATAGCTTTCTCAAAGTTCTCATCTGGTACCAGTAGATCTCTGTATCCAGCACTGCTACAGGATGTCCCTTGCTGTACTGTGGCAATGGATTTACCCTTGGTGGTTTCACACATGTATACAAAGTAATCATTTTAACTTATATACCATTCCAACAACCACTTTCATCCCAACCATCTTAATGAACAAGGTTAAGTCATTTACATTAAGTCACAGACCTCTAAATACAAAAATTTGGATTATAAACCCTGGTAATTCTCATACTCTTGACCTGAATGCTTAATGCTCATCTTATATGTAAGGAATAGACACAAAGAGATTGCTTGTTCGATGAACATTATTTGTACATCATTGAAATGGTGGCTTGTTAACTGTGGAAAAAGCTGGTGACATTCTCCACATCAGCTGACCCTGACTTAGCAGGGTAAGCTCAACTATTGGCCTCCATTCCTTTCACTCTTCCTTGGGTTTAGTTGGGTTCATTGCAAAGACTACATCTTCCAGCCTCCTTTTTAGCTAGAAATGGTCATGTGACTAGACCCAGGCCAATGGTGTGTGATCGTGAGTAATGTATGACAATTCTGGGGCATTTCATATGAAGACAAGCTGCTTGCCCTGAATTGCAGTCTTTCCCCCTTACTACAGCAGTGACCTTAGGACAAGAGAACAGATGTTACACAGATCATGGAGCAGGGCCAACTACCCACCACAGAACCTTTGTGTTAACCTATGTGTATGGAGGAGGCTCTACCAGATTCAGTCCACAGTACCTACATGTGCGCTATGCACTAGAGAACCAGAGCTAGTTTTGTCAGTAAAATTAAATCCTGCTTTGCAAAGATTTCCTGATGGATTTTTGTGCTGGAAAAAAAAAGGTAAGCAATTGCAGGCAAGAGGGGATAAATCAAAGCAGATACTTGTCACTTGTCATATTCTTACATATACATGAGAGACTGTTTTCAAGAGTTCTCTCTCTCTCTCTCTCTCTCTCTCTCTCTCTCTCTCTCTCTTTCTTTCTCTCTCTGGGGACATTTATAGATAAAAAGAATATGTGATAACCAAAATGCTTTTGACGATTAGTCTCCCCTTCAAACTCAGATTGATCTAATTCATATCTCCCACCATGCAGACCAAACACACACTTAGGAGTGACAGCAAATCAGATATGCAGATTTGACTTGACATGGAGTCTTTGTCACCTAGTCCAGAGGATTTTACCTGAAATACTCTTTTAAGGTAGACACAACATTTTATGTTATGTGCAGCTGATGTTTTTGTATTTATATAATTCAGAATCTGGTTTCTGTTGTTGTAGGAGGTACAGAGGTCCTTGTGCTCACAGATAAGCACTAGGGGAACCAGGAATGTTAAACACACAGGGTTCTCCCTTCATATAGAGAGATGTATAAGCTGTTATCCAGCCAGAAGGTTAGGAGTGGACGTGGTTAATGGCCTAGTGACCTTGCCAGATCTGTGTGGCCAAAAACATACCAGATCCTGAGACCCTTATTGTGAGCTTTTCAATTTATAAAACCTATTTTTATAGAAGATGTCACGTGTAGTCAATCTGTAGAACACATCTTTATGAAAGATGTCACATGTACTTTGCAAAGAGTTTTACAGCTTTTGTGCACATGGAACTGAATTAATTATCACCAAGAACGTTTTCACCAAATTGTGCTGTGCTTAAATATGCCTGAAATAAACTACTTGGTGTCAGACTCCCAAAGTTTGAACCAATAGCAGCTGAGTCGTGTGGAACCAAGCTACCTTCTTGCCTAGCAAGAATCATTACTCTGATGGCAATGGTGGTCACAGAGACACCCTCACATTGTCATCTGGGGAATGACTCCATTGTGGATAATATGGTTGGGGCTGTTTTAGTTAGAATTTCTATGGCTGTGATGAAACACCATGACCAAAAAGCGAGTTGGAGAGAAAAGGGTTTATTTGGCTTACACTTCCGTATTGCTGTTCATCACTGAAGGAAGTCAGGACAGGAACTCAAACAGGCAGGAACCTGATGCAGAGGCCATGGAGGATGCTGGTTACTGGCTTGCTCCCCAAGGCTTGCTCAACCTACTTTCTTATAGAACCCAGGACCACCAGCCCAGGGATGGCACCACCTTCAAGAGAGTGGGCCCTCCCCATCAATCACTAATTAAGAAAATGCCTTACAGCCAGATCTTAGGGAGGCCTTTTCTCAACTGAGGTTCTTCTTTTCAAGTAGCTGTAGTTTGTGTGTCAAGCTGACACAAGACTAGCTGTGGGAGACCAGCCCCACTTTTACGACCAGGGTACTCTTGAGCAGGGAGAAGTGGGAAATATTTAGATAGAAAGAGATACCTAGACAGTGACAACAGGAAAGACAGAAACACAGGATCGCCTTGGGAGGACCTGAGTCAATACCCAATGGCCCAGAACTTTATTCCAAAGGGCTTTTTATAACAGTGCCAAGGGACGAGGCTAAAAGACCTCTCCATGCTAGATACAACCAAGTGTAGACCCTTCCAAACACCTGGTACTTGGGCCCGTGGTCCAATCATCCTTTTATGCAACCCTGCTGGTAAATCAAGCTCAGATCTCACTAGGAAACCTCTGTGGGCTCCGCCACAACTAGCCAGGACAGGGGCAGTACTTACCTGCTGACTTCATAAACCCCATGCGCTAGACCCTGCTTCTGTCTGCTTCCAGACAGCCAGAGTCTCCAGCAAGATGTGAATAGGAAGCATCCTAAGGTCAATTAGCACATGAAATCCTTGACTGGCTACGTGGTTCATGTATATCTAATAGAATAAATATAGGTAGGAAGAGAAAGACAACCCCAGACAAGACATAGCCCTCACTGTATTATCTTGCAGTGCATAATAAAGCCATATACGTCTTTTACCATGGAAATGTGAAATCAGACAGGGTGAGGTCCAACATTTGTTTGCAGTTAAGCTCTTGTGGCAGGGCTGACTATTACAGCTCTCATATCCAGAAAATCATTTTGAGAAAGAGGGTTAGGGGCCATTTATTGACTGAGGACCTCAGGAACACACTGTGAGTGGGGAAGGAAGCAAAGAGAGAGAGAAACTGGACTGAGAACTTCTTGCTGGAGAAGCCCCAGTTAATCCCACATTGAGCCTGCAGGGGGGGTTCTTTCCAGTGATTTCCCTTTGGATGAGGGGGTAGGTCTTTTTACCCTGCAAAGAGCAGTGGTTGGTCAGCAGCTGCTGATGGAAAAGGAGCAGGGGTAGTGTCGCCTCTACTGAGGCTTCATTTGGCTAAGGGCAGTCTCTGAGGATCAGGAGTACAGGGACACACCAGTGGGCCAGTTGCCGCGAGTCCACTACCCCCTGGTCCTGGAGGGGACCTGAGTCAGGCACACAGCTCCACGCCATGGCCCCAAAGTTGTCACCAACCACCCCACCAAGCAAGCACTTCTGGCCTCTGAACTCCTTGACAGGACGTTATTACTGACTGGACAAGGGAGCAAGGAGCTTCCTTCACTCCCTTTCAAGTAAGAATAGAATTGTTAGGTCCTTACCAACTGGCCTTTGAAAACTGATTTTGAGTCATAGAGCTACAGCAGGCTGTCAATGGGCCCCCACCGCTGGCTGGCCTGACTAGTGAAGCGGACATTCTCTGCAGGACCTACTAACTACAGCAGCCCTGGCCCTGCCGAGGGCTGGAATTTCATATGCACTGAAGGAACTGCTCACCCCAGGAAGAGAAATGACGACAGATGTGAAGCTAGCCGGTTGGCTCTATTTATCTAATTAAAGCTTTTTACATATATTGTCAGGTGAAAATCAGCTGTTCGGAAGCCCACCTGGTCATAATTGATCATCATCAATAGGTCTGTTCTAGCCACCGCCTCCAAAATCCTGCTTCTGATCCCATGAGCTCATTGAATTTCAAAAATATGACTCACATAACTGAGCCTAGCATTATTTTCCCAGCTAGAATGGGATGATGATTGACAGCAAAGAGAAACACTGGGTGAATTTGCTAGGTTGATTGTAGAAGCAGGCATGACCTCAGATAGGAAGCAGTTCTTGGTTTTGTTTTTTGGGTGGTTTTTTGTTTGACTTATTTGTTTGTTTGTTTATTCACTCATTCATTCACTCGTTCATTTATTTAATTTATTTTTGTCAACTTGACACAAGCTAGAGTCATTTGACAGTAGGAAGCCTCAATTGAGAAAATGCCTCTATAAGATGGGGCTGTGGGGCTTTTTTTTTTTTTTTTTTGATTAATAATTGATGTAGGACGAGCCAGCCCACTATGGGGTGGTGTCACTTCTTGTTAGGTGATTGTGGGGTGTATAGGAAAATAAACTGAGCAAGCCAGTCAGCAATGTCCCTTCATGGCCCCTACTTCTTTCTGTTCCTGACTCCAGGTTCCTGCCATGACTTCCCACAGCAATAGATGATTACCTGAAAGTGCAAGATGAAATCAACCCTTTCCTCTCCAGGTTGCTTTTGGTCATGGTGTTTTATCACAGCAATAGAAATCCTGATTAAGAGAAGAGTTATGGTCGGGCATCTGTGTGGCCTGTGTGTTTTCAGTGGAGCAAACTGATAGAAACAAATGACTGGAGTTCCACTTTGCCCTTTGAGACCAAATCTAGTTTGAGCGTTTCCTTGACCTTTACTGAGGGGTCTTCTTACGTATCAATTTGCCTGCATCCACCGAATGAAGTTAGTTTTGAGTCACCAAGAGACAAGCCTGGCTGGTCCAGCATTGCCATTTGGAACAGTTCATTTTTTAGAGATACCAGATAATGGCTGAAGCTCTTTGATTCAGCTTCTCTACCTTTCCACATGCCTCATACATGCATTTAAAATGCACACTAGTGAGGCAATAGAACAAAAAAAGAATACATGTATTCATCCTACTAATGCCTTGAACTAGACATTGTTATGTAACACATCTCCTGACGTTTTTTAGTTCATATCAACATTATACATTATACATCATATACATTATAAAATAATTTCAGAAGCACAACAATCAGCTTTTCTTAAATGTCGATTAGTCAAATGAGGCTAAGCAGGGGAGGGGGGATTAATGCATTCCAGCATTGAAGTTACACCTATCCACTAATTTTTTTACACCTTTGCAGAATTTTTAGATGTGAAAGAATTAAGGAGAACAGAGAAAGAGAGATAATGTAGGGGAAACATTTAGAAATATGTGCCCGTTTCTAAGATAGGAAAAATTCCCTTTGAAGTTAAGAAAGCATTTTACTTACCCAAGAAGCACAGGATTTAGTTCCCAAGAGAGATGATATGGAATGATGGTAGTTTAAAACAGGTCTCAGAAACAGAGAGCGCCTCTGCCTGTAATTGGCTTTGTCATATGAAATCAACTTAGACCTTAGAGCTCTCAAGATTATATTTTCTCATGAAACCAATCTCTCAGCCTTGGGACCACTTTGAACCTATTGGGATGGTCTGGATATTCCCAGAGAAGCCTTGCCTAAGAAGAGGCAGATGCTTAAGTAAAACATCAAAGTTTACCTAAGGTTTTCTAGATAAGACTTCAAAGAGGTAACATGTTAAACAATTCTTGTTGCTTTCAAAACTTTTTTTTTTTTTTTGGTCACTGTGTAGGAAGAATTTGAAATGCCTCAGAGTCTCAGCTAAGTAAGCATAGATTAATATTATAGCTTGGAAGAATACTGTCTTTTCATTTTTCTTCCTTCTCTCTTTCCTTTCTTCTTTATTTCCTATAGTGAAAATGATTAGAAAAGAAATGTAATTCTCACAGATCTGACATTACTAAATTGAAAAATCCTAATGTCAACTTACTAAGTGACCTTAGAAATCTGAGATAGAAATTAGAACCTTGTCAAGCCACAAACTTGGATTCCACTAGCTTCGGGTTGCTTCGCTAATGTGAGAGTCTGCAATGAGAAATGCATATATCAATTCAACATCTTTTTGTTCTTTATAACTGTAATTAATTGAAATCTAACATTTATTTGACAGTTACTCTGTGCCAAGTACCATGATAAAACTTTTGGTCACTTAGTCCTCTCAGTATGGCCTTGAGATAAGATTTGCTCCAACCCCTGTTTTAACTTCCTATCACAAAATACCCAAGGCAGTTCACGAGCAAATAGGAAAGGTTTATTTTGACACACATGACGGAGTTTGCAGGCCAACACTACATCAAACTCACATCACACTCAAAACCCACAGTGCTACAAACACGTTTCTGCATTAACCACAACAGTAAGAGGGAAACTTTAATGAAAGTTAAGCTGTGTGGGGAATGTGACCCAGGAGGAAGCCAGGCATCTGTGCAAACATTCCCACAGCTTCGGTTTGGTGAGCAGGCAGAGTCCTCAGGAAGAGTCTTTACAAATGCCGAGAGGGTACTGTGTTTAGTTTAGTTTAGCTTTAAAATTTTTATTGCCTTAGATTTATGTGATATTCTTGGAGATACTGCCATTCTGAAAGTCTCCCCCCACTGCCCCTTTTTTTTTTTTCATGGCATGAAAGAGGAAGTACAAATTATCAGGGAAACTCCTAAGAAACATACCTCATTTCTAACAATGGTGATACAAAAGTAGTTCTAAATGTGTGCTTCTAGATTGAGAACAGCATTTGAGGTGATAAATCCCTGGAGACAGATAGTGGTGGCAGCTGCATAACTGTGTAAATGTGTAATGTGCCACTGAACTTGGTTAATCCAAATATAGACTGTATTAATACAATTAATATATATATAAAACCATGTAAATGTGCCACTGAACTTGGTTAATCCAAATATAAACTATATTAATATAATTAATATATATATATAACCATGTAAATGTGCCACTTAACTTGGTTAATCCAAATATAGAATATATTAATACAATTAATATATATAATATATATAAAACCATGTAAATGTGCCACTTGGTTAATCCAAATTTAGAATATATTAATACAATTAATATATATAATATATATAAAACCATGTAAATGTGCCATTTAACTTGGTTAATCCAAATATAGAATATATTAATACAATTAATATATATAATAATATATGCTTAAAGTAGCTAGGAAAGTGTCACTTGTTTTATCACACTGGAAATTACACATACAAGCAAAAAAGTTACAAAAATATCCTGTGCATGAAGTTATGTCTATTATCATCTTGATTTTAATTTACTCAGGTTTTACCTTTTTTAAGAGAGAGAGAGTCACCTTGTATTTCTGGCTGGCCTGGAACTCACTATGTAGACTGGGATGGCCTTGAACTCACAGAGTTCTACCTGGCTCTGCCTCTCACGAATTGTTAGGTCGTACTGCAGTTACATGACAAGTTCCCTTTTTAATTTTTTTTATTTTTTTTCATTTTTTTGTCTTGAATGTTGTTTTATTCGGGGTTGGGGGAGGGTTTCAGGGCAGAGGGCAGATGGGAGAAGGGATGAAGAATGATGTGAAAAACACATCGAATAAATAAATAAATGAATGAATGAATGAATGAATGAATGAATGAATGAATAAATAAATAAATAAATAAATAAATAAATAAATAAATAAATAAATAAATAGTGATGATAGTACCTGCGGAAAAAAGAAGTTATGTGACCTGCCTGGCTTTTTTCAGTGTTTTCAGTGGGCTGAAGGCCTAGTAGCCAACACGTGGGCCTCCATCTTCAATAACAAGCTAGTGTATGCTATGTAAGCTGAGCTGCACTTCCTAAGGAGGGGATCAGGGACTATGTCTAACTCAACTTTGAATTAAAGATTTGGTTGACAAATTAAGGGTCTTTGCCCAGTTCTTTTGCTGCTTCTTTCCTCCAGTGTCTACACAAACTCGACTTCACATTTTGACCACTAGCCAAGGCATGGACCCCTGATCCAGACTCAGCCAATTAAGACTTTCCACACATGAGATAGCACTGCATGTGGAGTTAGAGAGAAAGGAAGGAAGGGTGGGTGGGAGGAAGGGAGGGAGGGAGGGAGGACAGTTCATCTGCTGAGAAAAGAATGAAGCCACAGGCTCCTTGGGAACATAAGAAAGGTAATGGTGGTGCACAGCAGTAGGACACGCTGAAGAGGCGGAGGCAGGAGAGTCATGCATTGAAGGCCAGCCTGGGCTATACATTTTAATGGGGCTGGAGAGATGGCTCAGTGGTTAAGGGTACTTGTTGCTCTTGCAGAGGACACAGGTCAATTCAAGCACCCACATGGTACCTCATAACTATCTGTCCAGTTGTGATTCAAGGGGCTCCAATATTGTCTACTGACGTCCATAGGCACCAGGCAGGCATGTATGTTGTGCACAGACATACATGAGAGCAAAATACTCATGTGCATAAAATTAAGAAATCTAAAAAAAAAATAAAAAAATAAAAATAAAGGCTGGGGAGACAACTCAGTTCATAAAGTGATTGCTGCGCAAGCGTAGTGACCTGACTTTAGAACCTCAGCATACACGTGAGAGATGGGGCTCAGTGGCACATGTATCATCCCAGTGGAGACAGGAGGACTTGCTGACCAGCTAGTCTAGCCGATCAGTAAGCTCCAGATTTATCAAGAGACCCTAGCCCAAGAAACAATGTGTTGGTGGTGCCTCATGCCTTTAATCCCAGCCTTCGGAAGGCAGATGCCTGTGAGTTCAAGACCCGCCTTGTTCCAGGCCAGCTACAAAGAGAAACCCTGTCTCAAAAAACCAATAATAATAATAATAATAACAATAATTAATGGTGTGGAGACGGCATACAGACTGCCAGCAGGAAAAGGTGCTCACTGCCAAGGCTGCTAACCCAAATTCAATCCCTGGAATCTACACGATAGAAGGAGAGAGCCGACTCCTAAGTCATTCTCTGACCTTCACATGCTCGCTGTGACAAGTGACTACATTTTTAAAAGAAGATGGAAAGCCATTGAGGAGGATACCTGATGTTGTTGCCTGGCATCCTCACGTTCATGTGTGCATACATATGAAGATCATAAAGAGACAGACAGATTCAGCGACAAAGAGGTGAGAGCTTTGTGAGCGGCCAATCATTTTTCCAGTATTGACTCTGCTGATAGCCCTTAATCTTGTGACATGGCTGTGCGAAAGCCTGAGATAAATGCCATTGTTGTTTTGTTTCTGACATTGGTGTAAAGCAGATTTCTCTGACTCACACAGATAGGAGCCTCGTTTTTCCAGCTAGGGTTGCAGAGGCCAGAGAGCCAGGATACCAGGGCACCAGGCTGACTTTCACTGCGTTCTAAGAAGGTGAAAACCTTTCCCTTAGCTCTAAGTCAGAGCAAATATCCGTCACAGAGCAGAGAACGAGGTGGAAGGTGTCTTCTTGGCACTCCAGGGCTTAAGGTAGGAGGATTTGTCATTGTAACTGATGGGCTGTCGTGGAGACAGGGTGTCTCAGGACTGGAAGGGCTTTCTCGAGTGATCCTACCAGACGACCACTTTCCCCCATGGGACGTGGAATTCTTTCTCTAAGGCCCTTGGGACCCTTTGGGGGAGCCATTGCCATCCGTGTTACCTTAGCTCTCCCATCCTAGAGACAGCTCTTCACTTATTTGAGGAGGGCCTCAGCTGACGTGCCTCAGCTGAACATTTCATCTAACATCCCACATGTGCGGACCCAGGCATCCTCACTACCTGAAAGAGGCTCCAGCCACCATTCTCTGCCGCAGTGTGCTCATACCCAGGAACAACCGAGCATATTTAGAGAAAGGGTATCTGCAGGGATCAGAACTCTAGACATTTTTAGTTAGAATGCCCTTACTGTTTATCTTTAAAGCTTTTTTCAAATTGCATTTATTTATTGTGTGTGTATATCAGTGGGCACATGTGCCATGGCATGCCTGTGGAGGTCAAAGGGCAACTTTCAGGAATTCATCTTCCTCCACCATGTAGAACCCAGAGTTCAAACTCAGGTCCTTAAGCTTGGCAGCAAACGCCTTTGCCACCTGAGCCGTCTCATTGGCCTCCCTAACCCATTTTTTTTTCGTAAACTTATTTTATTAACTATTTGCTTTTATTATGCTAAAACAATCTAAAGTCTACCCTCTAACAAACTTTGCTATGCACGGTACAGCATTATCATTGTTGTTAAGCACAGTGCTGTTCCACAGTTATCTAGAAATCTTCGTCTCTCATGGCTGAAACCCTTACCTCACTGAACAGCATCTCCCCTTTCCAGCTGTTCTGCTTTCTGTTTCAATTAAGTTTAACTCCAATTGCCTCATATAAATGGAGTCATGTGGTACATACTGTGTATATGGTGAAATATTGCTCAGCTATAGGAAGGAAGGAACTTCTGTCATACAAGGCAACGTGAGTGAAACCCAAAGACATTACGGCTAACAAAGAATCCAGCCACAGAAAAGACAAATACCACAAATTTGGACTTTTTAAAATTGTGGCCTATATCCTACATGTACAAGCATACTTTTCATTTATATTTTAAGCTCTGAAATACATCTACTGATATGTCTATGGCATGTATGTGTACTATTATGTAATAATCAAAATAAACAAATAACTGCACACTGGAATCCTCATTAACCAGGCTGGAAAACAGGACGTTTCTAAAGCCTTTGTCGCCAACTGTCTGTCACTTGCTGATTCCATCAACTCTATTGATCACAGTTCTGCTTTCATCGTTGGCCTAACATACATAATGACATTATATAGTATTACAAATTATATAAATAGAGTCATGCTCTTTATCATTTCCTCAAGCTTATCTTTTCCACTCCACACTGTTTTAAATATTGATCACAATCCTGAATGTTACTATAGTTTATGCCTTGACACTGCATTATTTTTCCATATCCTTGACAGGATGTATCTGGTGTTGCCTCTAGTTGTGTGCCCTTAAAATTTGTCATGAAGATTCTTGCACCTGCCTCTTCGCACACAGCTCTAAAAATTTCTCGGATGCATGTGTCTAGAGAGTCACGGAATCTGCAGGTGCTCATCTTTGCTGAAAACCATGAGTTCGTTTTCCACTGTCATTTTACCAGTATGTATGCTCATCAGCAGAGGGTAGAAAGTCTGCAGTTCCACATTCTTACTGTGCTTAATATTGTAAGACTAATTGGTTTTTTCAATCTAATGGGAATAAAATGGTACCTTACTGTGATATTAATTTGTTTTTTCTTCATTACTAATGAGGCTAAGCATCATTTTGTTTGGTTATTGGTTGTTCTTATATCTTCCCTGTGAGATGCCTCTAAGCCTTTTTCTATTGAGTTGAAAAATTCTTTTTCTTATTGATTATAAGATTAATTTACATATTTTACATATTAACTTGTCACATTAATGTAGTACATATATCTTGTAGTTTGTAACTTGTATTTTCCAGTCTCTTTAGGATGCTTTTGATAATTATGTTTTTCATTTTGGCGTGGTCAAATCTGAGGCTTTTTCATAATGGTTCACAGGGGGATTTGTTTTATTTTGTTTGTTTTAGGAAATCTTCCTCAATCTTGGGTACAGAGCTTCCCTTTATAGTGTTCAAAGTAATTCAACCCCCTTTCATGGTTAAGGCAGGCATAGTCTATCTGAAGGGACTGAGGGACCCTTTAATATATTAAGAAGGAGGAGCTGTAGAGACCCGCAGAGGTTTCCTAGTGAGAACTCACTCAGGGTCCAAGAATCTGAGCTTGCTTTACCCAGCAGGGCTGTGTAAGGGGATGATTGGACCATGGGCATGGTTACCAGGTATTTGGAAGGGTCTATACTTGACTGTGCAGTGTGCTTTGATCTAGCAAGGGGGAGGTCTTTTACCTGCCCCTTGGCATTGTTATAAAAAGCCCTTTTGAAGAGGCAGAAGGGATTGTTGAGTTTTTGATCCAGGTCCTCCTGAAGCTGTCCTGTGTTTCTATCTTTCTCCTCCTCACTTTCTTTCTTTTTTTTTTTGTTGTTGTTTGTTTGTTTGGGTTTTTTTTTGTTTGTTTGTTTTTTTCAAGACAGGGTTTCTCTGTGTAGCTTTGTGCCTTTCCTGGAACTCACGCTGTAGCTCAGGCTGGCCTCGAACTCACAGAGATCCACCTGGCTCTGCCTCCTGAGTGCTGGGATTAAAGGCCACCACCGTCCGCCCTTCACTATCTTTCTATCTAAAAGTTTCTTATCCCTCTTTCCTCCTCATAGGAACCCTTTTAAAAGGTGGGAGCTGGCCTCCCACAGATGGTGGAATATTTGATTCATCTGGATTTTTGTATGTGGTGGAGGTGAGATATCATTCCACATTCTATTCAATAGTCTCAGTCATTGAAAACTCCTTTCTTCTTTTTGTCTTTTATTTTTGGTGTGTGTGTGTGTGTGTGTGTGTGTGTGTGTGTGTGTGTGTGTGTGCACACGTGTGCATGTGTGTGCACTCATGTGCATGCACACATGCCTGTGGAGACAGAGGTTGACATCATATATCTTCCTTGGTTACTTATTGTGGAATATTTAACTATGTAAAGATGTGTTACATTTGTTTATGCTGCATTTTTAAATTATGTAGCGACATGCTGCATTTGTTTCACCTTGCCTGCCTAAGGCACCTGATTGGTCTAATAAAAAGCTGAATGGCCAATAGCTAGGCAGGAGAGGAGTGGGTGGGGCTGACAGGAAGAATAAAGAAGAGGAGAAATCTAGGCTCGAGAAGAAGAGAACAGGGAGAAAGAGAGAGACAGAGCTGGGGCCAGAAGCCAGGCAACCACCAGGCAGCCAGACACAGGGACAGCAGGAAAGTAAGACAGACAGAAAGAAAGTAAGAAAGGTAAAAAGCCCTGAGGCAAAAGGTAGGAAAGAGAAACAGGTTAAGTTAAAAGAGCCAGCCAGAAACAAGTCTAAGCTAGGCCAAGCATTCATAACTAAAAAGAAGTCCCCATGTTATGATTTGGGAGCTGGTTGGTGGCCCAAAAGAAAAAAGCCTGCTACAGTTACTTTCTTATTTGTTGAGACAGGATCTCTCACTTGAACCTGAACTCTTCAGTTAGTCTAGCCAGCCAACTAGCCCTTAACTTCTGTTTTTACTTCTGAGTACTAGGACTGCAGGTGGCTGTCATGTCCTCTTGGTATTTATATGGGTTCTGGGGATCCAAACTTGAGTCTTCACAAAGACTTTCCTGATTAAGCATTTTCTCCAGCCCTGGAAGACTCCTTCCATTGCTTGTTCATGTGTAGCGTCAGTTCAGTCAGAGACAATAGTTCTCCTTATCCATGGTGTTGCTTTATGGGGCTTCATTTACCCAGTCAACTGTGGTTAAAAATATTAAATGGAAAGCATCCAAAAGAAACAATTTTACATCATGCGTGATTCTAAGTAGTGTGCTGTCCTCGCCCATCTGCTCAGAAAGTGACTCTTCCCTTTGACTAGCATACCTACGTGGATAACTGGCCTGACTCTCACTTAGGGGCTAGATCACCACGTTGTGGTGCTGCTGTAGTAGTCAAATGCTGTCACAGTGTCCACTCCAGTCACCTCACTTCCTTTCATCACATGGACATTATTCCAAGAAGAGAGGGGAGCGCTACGCAATACTGCTCTTTTGACAGACCATAGTTAGACATCTTTTGTTATAGCACACTATAATTGTTCTAGTTTGTTAATAGTTTGAGTTTAGCATTGTTTGCAACAGGATCTCATGTAGCCCTGAACAGTGCAGTACTTGCTACATAGCCCAAACTCTTGAACTCATGACCATCCTCCTGCCTCAGTCTCCTAAGTGCTGGGTTATAGGCGTGTGCTACCACATCTGGCCATATTACTAGTTATCACTGTTAATATCCTACTGAATCTATCTTAAAAATTGAACTTTATCCTAAGTATGAGTGAGTAGACAAAAACACGATATGCAAATGGGTTATTATTATCTGTCATTTTGATGATGCACTGAGGGTCTTAGGACACATTCTCCAGGGATAAGAGAAGACTATGACATCACAGTGTCATATTTAAATGGATTAGTTTCCATGATCAGTTCTATTCCATTGAACTGTCTGTATACACTAACACCTTGCTGTGTTGAATAGTTTTATAATTTTTGTATCCAGTACCACAAGTAACCGCTTTCTGACTCATTGTAAAGCATAGAAGGCATTCATTCTTCTGGCAATGGATGCAGGTCTTCAGAATCATTCGTTTGAAATTCCATTTGTTTATTTTGACTATTATTTTACCACAGTGTGTGTGTGTGTGTGTGTGTGTGTGTGTGTGTGTGTGTGTGTAACTTTTGAGATCATTTGAAGGTAATCTTAATGCTATTAAATTCACAAATATGCTAATTTTTATTACCAAATCCTGATTATCTAAAACACACATTGCAAACACAAATATCTATTCTCTCCACATGTTAGTGCCCATTCATAATGGTTTTGGAAATGGGGAGAATAGACTCCCCTTAAATTGCAGGTCAGCAGGTATTTCCTTACAGATAACTTTAGCAAAATTCACGCAAAATAGAAATTAACAATGATCTTCTTTACTTGTTAACTCACAAGGAATTACCTTCAAAATTATATTATGTTAAAGTTTCTGTGCTAAAATATAGAAAAAAATTGAACTATGCCAATAGTGAAATGTTAAAATTTCCTTAAGTTTTTATTCCTGGTACCACTACCACAATTTACAGGGCAGTATACCTGATGTACTGAAAAGAAAAAGAAAAGGTTACAACAGACAAGAGACCTCAGGAATGTCCATCTAATTGACACTATGGTGCGGGAACCAATAGCTGCACTTTTTGCAAACTGTGGCTGTGACAGTCCTGAGAGGGAGGGCTTCCTGTTTGAGCTGCAGTGACATTTCTGACTGTGGATCATTGCTCCTTCTGTGTCAGATTTTTACAGTTCCTCTAATGCATTTGGGCCGACTGTCTCAGGGTAACAGGAACTTCCCTGAGAACTCCTCCTTCTCCTGCCAGGAACTGTAGCCCTTTTCTGCTATTTTGAAAACCTTCTGTTGCCACATCTACCATTTCTACCACCAGATCCACAGCCACCACCACAGGGACTGCCTGAACATCTTCCACCTATACTGGCCCTCTTCATGGGCCCATAATTTGGTTGCTGTTGTCCACTATAATTTCCAAAATTATTATAGTTCCCACCGCCACCATAGTTACCTCCACCAAAACTTCCTCCTCCATTGTAACCACCATATCCTACTCTTCCACCACCATACCCACCATCTTGGTTACCACATCCCAGTCCACCCCCACCACAGCCTCCTCTGCTACTGTAACCAGGACCACCACCATAGTCACCACTGTCCCCTCCAAATCCATTACATCCACCATCACCACCTCCATACCTACCTCTGCTGCCACCACCTCCTCCGCCATAGCCTTCTCTTTCCACCATGACCAAAATTATCTCCACCACCTCCAAAGTTTCCTCCACGACTCATAAAGTTGCCAGGTCCACCTCCACGACCTCTCTGTGATCTAACAGGCTGCATCTCTTGTTTAGAAAGGGTCCTTCTGCTTCACAATTATGCCTGTAAATAGTGTGGTATTCCTGAAAAAACAATGTTATTGCCTGTGTCATGATCATCAACAGTTACAAAAGCAAATCCTCTCTTTTTTTCTATTCTGCCTATCATAACTTCTATCTTGCTATACTTTTTGAAGGAGTCTCTCAGATTATATTCTTCTGTATTTTCTTTAATACTACCAACAAAAATTTTCTTTACTGTTAAATGGGCACCATACCTTACAGGATCCTCTCTAGAAATGGCTGTCTTTGATTCCACCAATCAACCTTGTGTGGCCCAGCATACATTGCTGCATCCACTTCTTTAACACAAGGGTAGGTCACAAAACCAAAGCCCCTGGCACGTTTTGCTTAGTGCTCTCTTATTACCACACAGTCTTCAGGTATGCCCCATTTCGCAAAATGTTCTCTTAAGCTATCATCTGCGGTTTTGAAACTCAGTTCACCAATAAACAGCTTCCTCAACTGATCTGGTTCCTTTGGATCATGCCCTTCTCCTTGTGATGGCAGTGACAGCTGACGTCAGGCTAGGAGCAGCCGGGTGGTGGGTCTGCCTCCACTTTAAGACCAGCACCATGGTGTATTTTAGGTCATAATTGTATCATCTTTTATATTAGCAAACCTGTAACTTTTAACATCTCCATCTCACTTGGTGATAAAGGTTTGGAGCAAGACAGAGCCAATTTTTCTAAAAGTCTCTAGTGGGGACAGATCATTAAGTTATCTGATGGCAATGAAATCATTTGTGAGAAACAATGATGAAATGACGAGACTCCCGGCTAAGGTCCAGGCCTCTTAGGAACCTGTAGGTGACAATTGCCAGCTGAACCTCTCTCAGCTGAGTTCCCTATACCTAATATGAGCAGTAATAATAATAGTAATTCAAATAGTAATCCAAAGGAGAGAAGCAAATCTCTTGGAGAGAAACAACTTGGGTAATGAATTTCAGGATCATGTCAAAATGATTTATATAGTCTTTTGTGCTTTCATGATTGATAATAAAAAATGTTAATCTCAAAGGATATAGTATTAAAGAATCTACCACTCACATAAAGAAGAGTATTTCTTGGAACTCTTAAGACTGTTGTTATTGATGACCTCCCCTTATATATGACAGGCCACTAAAGACCAGCAGGTAAGAATGTCATTAAACATCTGCCCCATCCTCCTAGACTTCCCACTGTGCCCTGTCTGGCTCCTCCGTCTCACTGGGAAAACGTGTTTTTCCTCCCATCAGAATCTGTACTCTCAACCCTTCATTTCTTCTCAGTTTGCTACATCATTAATCCTCATTTGTTCTAGAATCATCCCACCCAGCTCTCCCTTCAGCATCTAAATAAGCTCAAATAGCCCCATCTTAAGCAACACCAAACAGAAAAAACCATTTCCCTTTGCTCCTATATCAACTTATAGCGCTCTTTCCTTCTGCTTCCTCCATAGACAAGCTTCTTGATAGAAGTCGGTTCCCTTCGGTTTATTCACCTGATCCCCAGCAGTTGTTCTGGCATGCACTCTGATCTAGATGGACCTGAAGATCCTCCAGCTTTGTCTGGATTTCCACATCATCACCATTTTTATCCCTCCTGTTAACTGGAGTAATGTAAGTGTAAAACACTGTTCATTACTCCTTTAGTCCAAAGGCATTTGTGTCCTGGAACTTGCCCCACAGCCTGTCCTCCAGGTGTTCTTACTCTCTTGGGTTCACATTCTTAGTTCTTTTCATGGAAAGCTCTTTCTCTAGCATGCAGCCGTGGTCCTTTGTGCCACAGTTCTCACCCCTGGTGATCTGTATCCTACATCTGTATCCCTACCTCCATAGTTTTCTAATGCAAAACCCAGCTTAGGTGGCCTGTAAGCATAACCATCATCTTTCTCCCCACTGGGACTTCTTCCTTTGGTTTTTTCCCCTTCTCTTGGCCATGATCACACGCCTCCGAGTTGTCTTAGAGTTCTCAAGCTTCATGAATGATAATAAAGTACAGTTATAGTCTGAATTTCACTCCCCCATTCCTTTACCACCTTCTCTGTGTACTAGTTCTCACACCCACTTGGGGGCGGTATTGAGTCCTGTAGTATGGTATGTTGAGGTCCTAGCCCTGCATACTTGTGAGTGTGTGTCTATTGGAAGTAGGCTCTTTGCAGGTCAAATGGGCCACACTGCATTAGGGTCAGCCATAGGCTAGTGGCTGGGATCTTTAGAAGAAGAGAGGAACTTATTAGAAACACACAGAGAAGAGTGGATGATGCTGGAGGCAGGACTTTGCAGGATTGTTGCTGCAAGACAAGGAACTCCAGCAACTGCCCAAAAGCCAGAGGAAGCAAGGGCAGATTCTCCCTAGGGTCTTCACTAGAAGGGCTCCATAGGAATTGGGAGAGACTAGATCCTGTTGTCATAAGCTACACCGCTTGGAATCCTCACTCTGTGCTAGCTTCAGGAAATGACTCATCTCTCACCTGTATTACTGGATTACTGTGCTAGCCCATATCTTCCCTTCTGTCACAAGTTCTACCACAAGCTGCACAAGTGCTTTTCCCAAAAGGAAAGTGTTATCCCATGATAACTTCCGTTTCTAACTTTCCAAAGCCTCCATTTCATAATCTGTAGCTGTATGACAATTTCATAGGGCCATTAAGAGGATTAAATGAGAGTAACATGTGATAGCATAATAGCATGTTAAACGAGTAGGGCATTTTCAGTCTTAGCTCAGGTTGATGTCAGAAAGACCAACAAGAATTCTAGCCGGGCGGTGGTGGCGCACGCCTTTAATCCCAGCACTTGGGAGGCAGAGGCAGGCGGATCTTTGTGAGTTCGAGGCCAGCCTGGTCTACAGAGCAAGATCCAGGAACGGCACAAAGCTACACAGAGAAACCCTGTCTCGAAAAACAAAAAAAAAAAAAAAAAAAAAAAAGAATTCTAGAGTACCACATGCCACTGCATACAGAAGCAATGTTGTGCATCAGCCCTCCCCAACAGAATGTTCTGCAATGATGGAAATACACCTGTTACTCAGTGTGGCAACTCTAGGCACACATGATTATTGAACACTTGAAATGTTAGTAGAACTCGGGTGTAGCTAGAAGTTTTCCTGTGTCCCACCCAGTCCACAGCTGCTCAGACCCAAGTAAACACACAGAGGCTTATATTAATTAAAACTGCTTGGCCATTAGCTCAGGCTCACTATTGACAAGCTCTTACACTTAAACTCAGCCCATTTCTGTTCATCTATATGTTGCCACATTTCCATGACTTTACCTGTGTGCCATTACATGCTGCTTCCTGGATGGTCTGCCTTACTCAGCCTTTCTCTTCCCAGAATTCTCTTTGTCTGTTTATCCCACCTATACTTCCTGCCTGGCTACTGGCCAATCAGCGTTTTATTAAAACAGTGTACAAAAGCGTTATCCCACAGCACTCAGGTACTACATTTGTGTTTCACTTGTGTTTGTGTTTAGGTTATTGAGCAAGTATCTTGCTATGTAACCCATGCTGACCTCATACTTTAAAAAAAAAGATTTCTTGTATTTTTAATTATGTGTATATGCGTGTGGATCTGTGTGTGGGTTTGTCCAGGTGCTGGCAGAGGCCAGGAGAGGCCGTCAGGTCCACTGGAGGTAAAGTTATGGATGGTAATGAATTCCCTGGCATGGGTGCTGAGAATTGACCTCTGGTTCTCTGCAAGAGCAGTAGGCACTCCATCTCTTCAGCCTGATGAACTCATCTGTTCCATGATCCTGCCTTTGCCTCTGCTCCTGTCTCTTTGTTGCTGGTATTGCAGGTATGACCACTGTTTAGGTCTCAAACCCAGGACTAAGGTAAACTGAGGTTCCTGTTTAACATATCAAAATGGGCCTGGCCAACAGGTTCTCCCCCCATCCACCAGTCCCTACCTGTTACAGGGCGTGGCTGGCATTCCCATCCTCTACCCTGGACTCTCTAGCCCAGGGGCTAGAACACCCTTCCACTGCCGCTCTTCCCTAGATAATCCAGACATTTTGGCTACTGGCTATGGGCCCTTTTTTTACCCTTTCCTGACCTCTTGTTCTCCTGGTCTCCTGGCTCTCCCATCTCCCCTCCCTATTCTCCTCACATGGCCCAGCTCAGGGTCATGTCCACTCTGGACTCTCCCAGATGTCCCTGCCTCTGGCTATGCTCTCTGTCACATCTACAGTAAACCTCCTCCACCATACCTAGGAGCAGTCATGGCCTCCTTTTTTATTTTTTCCACTCAACCACCACACCTGCAAAAACTACATTTTTAATTTAATTTAAATGTAAATACACATATTGTTAGTTGCCACCATATTGAGCAATACATTTCTGAAACAGAGGCCGGGAACCTTTTTCTATAAAAAGCCAGATGATTAGTATTTAGGCATGCAGGCCATACTGTCTCTGTTGCAACTAGCCGCTGTAGCTTCAAAGGAGCCACGGTGATATGTAAATGAATGAGCGTTTCCTTATTCAGGACCATTTTATTTACCCAAACAGGTGGTGGGCCAGATTTGCCCTGAGGCCCAGAGTTTAACATTCCCCTTTCCAGAATATTCATGTAAGTCAAGCTGAGAAAAATGTAAGACTAGTTTTGTCAGCGCTGACCAGAGGATAAAGAAGACATGGGTGAAACAGGAAGGGCATAGGGAGGGCTTCGGGTCTGCCAGGCAGTGCTGATGTGTTTGTAGGAGAGTTTACCGCCAACAGACAGGGGTAGAGTACTTCCCACTGCAGGCAGAATAAGAAGAGCTCAAGGGATTTCAAAGAGCTTGGCAACTGTTCTCTGGAATCCAGAGAATGTGGGAACGACTCATGTGTGAGCTTAAAGATAAGAGGTTGTGTCTTGATCTGCCAGAGAGGCAGTAGGGAGATCCATGCTGTGCTTCCATTTCTAGCGGTTAAAGGTCTTTGATCGCAGTGGACTCAAATTAGTACCGAAGACGGATCGCCTGGCTCATCCTACCTCCTCCAGGAAGACCGTTAAATGTGCAGTAGACCCCAGCAAAAACCTGAGGCTGTAACCTTTCCTAATGGGAGAAGTGAGCAACTGATGGGAATATGACAGGAGAAAGGTCACCTTCCAGCCTTTAGTGTGGGATCTTAGAGGACTACACACCGATATGTGGCCAGCTCTGGACTCCTGCTGTGTGGGAGGAATCCTAGCTTCACACCCTGACTGCATCATTCAAGTAAGACTCATTTCAGCTAACTCCTTTATACCCTTGGAAGGGTTCAACATGGTACTAGTGACTGAGAAAGAAGTGGCTAAGAAAACCCTCCCCTCCCCCTCTACAGGTTGTTTCAATTAAGAAGTGGAGAAGGGCTTTTACATCTAGAGTTTTAGGATTTCATGACAAACAGAAGTTTTATCATTTCAGAGTGACCAAGGAAGCTGTAAACCTGCTGAAACATTCACTTAGGACAGAAGCATGTTTTCATCAGATCAGGGTGACAGAGGAGGCCTGGAAGCCTCAGAGATCTCTTCTGCTATGCGAGTAGACCATCTACACATGAAGATTTCTTGGAAAATGCTCAAAAATTGTTACTACTCTGCTCCTTCTTAATGGATCTGTCACTGGCCCTTCCTAAGCTCTCTGTGTAGTGTCCAAACTCGTGGGGGTTACATGTTATCCATGTGAGATCTGAGCCTGAATTCTTCATTTCCGTCTGTCTAGAGTCCTGGGGTCCTGACCCCAGTCTCCAAGAAGCCTCAACTGCTGTTCTTTCTTTCAGGACCTTGACTCTGTGTATCAGGCTGCACTGACACTCCCTGCCTACCTCTCTCTCTTGCTTATTGCTCAGGACTCATCCGAATTCTTCCTCAAAGCCTTCCAGATAATCTGTCCTCTCCCTGTGGCTGGATTACTCGACTCTCCATTCCCCAAGAGCCTTGCCCAAGCCTCCATGGGCATTTGTCACAGGTGTGTGTTATCATTGTGTACACAAGCATGGTGCCAGTCAGTCAGGTGTCTCAAGTCAGGCTCATGTCTTATTTATCATGGTAGCTGTCTCAGTAGGCAGTCTCTAAGTGGTTGATGAATAAATGAAAACCATTTGGACCTTCGCTTTCACAAGCAGAAAAGGAATGGATATGTGGGAGACCTGCTACTCCCATTATCAGTATTTCATAACCATGATGTATCAATTGATGTTTGCACTGCTGTGCAATCCTAGAGGAAAGGGGAAACCCTTAAATATTAGAAGTATACAATTGTTAGAGGTCAGATTTTTTTTTTGTAATAACCAAGGTAGAATATTGCCTCAAACCATTTTTCTATTTTGTTATGAAATACTTTCAATCTGCAGAAAATATATAGACTAAAACAACAAATATCACATACTGACTATCCAGCTTTTTCAGACCTTAGTATCAGATATTTTTATAAGGAATTAAACAAAGAGTCTGTAATGTAATGATCTGTATTTCCCTCTCTAGCACATTACCGTCCAAAGGTCACCACCATGCTGAATTTTGCACTGGTCACATCCTTGAATATTTTCTACTCTTTGCAACATATGAATATATCTGTAAATAAGTCATAGCATTATTTTCTGTTAGAAATTTTTAAAGAAATGATATTACCTTGTAGCTACAACTTTTTCATTTGCTCAGTCCCTTCTCTTCGATATTTATCTGATATGTGGTATCATAACACATGCAGTGTCTTCACTTAAGTACTGAACAGCATTTCACTGAAGAAAATACCAAGTTTACCTACTTTCTTCTTGACCAACCTTGGATTTCCTTTCCATTCACAATGGTGCAATAAGCATTCGTCTTTCCAATTTCTTTGTACATAGGTGACTACGGTGAACGATTTTATCAGCTGTATTTATTTCTTATGTTGATAAATCTTTTTAAAAATATATGTATATCCGTCATTCCCCGTCATTCCTGCCCTGCTCCCAAGCGGCAGCTGAGAGCAGGCACCCGTTCGCTAACCTCTGGGTACATCCGAGGACCAGCACCGCAACCTCCTCTGCCCGCCCCAGAACTACCAGATGAAGCACCGTTTCTATCATGGCCTCTCCTGACCCCAGCTCTCTTACGTAGCTGAGGGTGAGAATGGGGAGATCTGGCCAAACCGGAAGTACCCCACTGACATATCACCTCTCTGGCTGTGAAGCATTCCCACCCACGCCTTGGCCTGGTTCAGAAGCTGATGGACCAGGCTTCTCGAGCCATGATAGAGATCTTCAAGACCAACTATGTCTCCCTGCATGTCGGGAAGAATAACTGGGCTGCCCTGCATCTCTATTCCCACATCCTCAACTTCAGATCAGTGAAGTGGAGCCTAGATACTATGCAGATGGTGAAGATGCGTAGGCAATGAAATGGTACCTCATGCTGATGCTAAGGCAGCCCCAGAGCCTGCTCCTCTTGCCTCCTGTTGGCATGTTTATTTCCAGGTGCTTCCCCCTGGCCTCCTGGCAGCAGCTGAGAGAGCACCAGGAGCAGAAGGAGAAGGGCAGGCTGACTGTGCTGGCGGCCATGGAGAACAAGGTAGAGGGCAACATGCTTCCAAACTCAGGAGAGGCCTGTTGTGAGGAGAAGGGCCTGGCGGCTGAGGACAGTGGTGGGACAGCAAGGACTTCAGTGAGGTCAGTGAGAGACAGACGTCAAAGACAGCTCAGTGGCCTTTGACTCTGCCTACCCCACCTGGCCCCAGCCTAACCCCATGTGCTTTTCCAATAAATGTCACCCTATAGCCGTGTGTGTGTGTGTGTGTGTGTGTGTGTATGAGTACGTTGTTTGCTTGTATTTAGAGAACCACAAGAGAGAAATTCCCTCAGAAGACAGAGAGGGTGTTGGATCTCTTGGAACTAAAGTTCCATATGGTTGTGAGCCACCATGTGGGTGCTGGGAACCAAACCCAGATCCTCTGCAAAAGCAGCAAGTGTTCTTAACCACTGAGACATCTCTTCAGCCCCATGACTGCTAAATGTTAGTAGCCGCATCTTCAAATTTATTACAGATAATAACATTTCTGTGCAACAGAAAGCATTGATTTCCGTCTCACACGTAGAATTTCAGTGTTCCAATTGCTTCACATTCTAGTTGCACTTATTAACTCATTATTTGGGTTCTGCCATAGTTACAGGTAGGGGGTTATATTAGTCAAGGTTCTCTAAAAGAATAGAACTGATTAGATTTATTATAAGACGGGAAGCTCATGTCAGTTACAATCTTCAATTCTGCAACTTGTCACATGGCCTTAGCTGGTTCTTTGTTTGTTGTTTGTTTTTGTTTGTTTTTGAGACAAGGTCTCATTGTGTAGCCCTGGCTGTCCTGGAACACCCCGTGTAGACCAGGCAGATTTTGAATTTACAGAGATCCATCTGCTTCTACCTCTGAAGCACTGGGATTGAAGACATACTTCACAATAAAGGTATTTATAACTACCTTTCTCTGTTACCCATTTTGTATTTAAAAAATTCTTCCAGCTTCAGCAAGCACCCTGTCAGGTCTTGGGTACCAATTTCTGCTCTGATTTGTCCTCTACTGTTCTGATAAAACAAGACAAAACTGGGGGAGTAAGGAGCTTATTAGGCTTACAAGCTACAGTCCATCATCAAAGGAAGTCAAAGTCAAACTCAAGAAACCTGCAAGGCAAGGACAGAAGCCAAGATCAGAGAGCAGCGGTTCCCAACCTTCCTAACGCTGTGACCTTTGAATACAGTTCCTCCTGCTGTGGTGACCCCCACCATGAAATTAGTTTCGTTGCTACTTCATAGCTGTAATTTGCTACTGTTATGCACTACAATATAAATGTCTGTCTTTTCTGATGTTGTTCTAAGGTGACCCTGGTGAAAGGGTTGTTCGACACCCCAAAGAGGTCATGGTTCACAGGTTGAGAACCACTGCCATACTAGCTTGCTTCCCCTGCTCATGTTCAGACAAATTTCTTATATAACCCAGGACCCCCTGCCCAGTGGTTTAACACACACTCTGAGTCGGGCCCTCCCACACCAATCATCAATCAAGACAATGCCCACAGGCCAGTCTCACAGGGACAGTTCCCACTTGAGGTTTCCTGTGGTGGTATTTTACTTGTACTGAAATGTGATTTTAATTGTATGTTAATAAATAAAGTTGCCTGGGGGTCAGAGCTATTAGAGCCATAGCAAGTGCATGACAGCGGTGGCGCACGCCTTTAAGGACCTGGGGGCGGTACATACAGGCAGTGACGAGGCAGTCACATGTGTGGGTTTACAACCAATGAGAAGGCAGAACAACTAGAGTATATAAAGACATACACACAGGAAGTAGGTCCTTTTCGGAGAGCTCTCTTGGCTGAAGAGGATCGCTGAATCAGGAAGGGTGAGGCTCTTAGCTCTGACCTCTTGGCTTTCTTCTCTGAATCTTCTCTGTGTTTCTTATTTAATAAGACCGTTGGTTACATCTACATTTGGCGCCACAGAATTTCATAAAAAGCATCATGTCAATAGTAAAGGTTTAAAAAAGGATTTTTCTATAACCTGGCAACAAGCCAAAGAAATAGTAAAGAAATGTCCTACTTGTTCCTTCTACAATCAAACACCATTACCAGCAGGATGTAACCCAAAGGGTACTGAAAGGAATGAAATCTGGCAGATGGACGTGTTTCACTTTGCAGAATTTGGAAAACTGAAATATGTACACCACACTATCGATACTTATTCAGGATTTCAGTGGGCAACTGCTTTGAGTTCTGAAAAAGCTGATTCTGTAATCACTCATTTGCTAGAAGTTATGGCCATCATGGGTATACCTGCACAAATCAAAACTGATAATGCTCCATCATATGTCTCTGTTAAAATGAAACAGTTTTTTGTTTATTACAATATAAAGCATATTACAGGCATACCACATAATCCTACAGGTCAAGCAGTTATAGAAAGATCAAACAGAACTCTAAAGGATATGCTAAATAAACAAAAAGGAGTAACAAAAACCCCCAGAAATAGACTATATAATGCTCTATTAACTTTGAATTTTCTCAATGCCAATGAGAAAGGAACAACAGCTGCAGAGAGACATTGGATAATAGAAAAAACTACAGAATTAAATCAGCCTATATACTTTAAGGATGTGCTGACCTCAGAATGGAAACCAGGGTATGTATTACGTTGGGGACGAGGTTTTGCTTTTGTTTCTACAGGAGAAGATAAGCTGTGGGTACCATCAAAATTGATAAAGGTTCGATTTGAACAAGAGAGACCTCTTAATTAGAGGAGGTGATAGTTCTTCAACCAGCATGAACATCCAATTAAAACTAACTTATACCAGTAACACATGTCTTTTCATTTAATCAGATAATAACTTGCCAAAAAGGAACATCCCCAAAATTAGTCTTGGGGAAAGGTTTTTGTTTTTGTCTTTTAGGAGAATGAAGGTTAAGGAATCTGAAGAACACTGGACAAATGAGACAACTGAAGAAAAGGGACAAATCATCTATCCTAGGAAACAGAGTGATACGGCATATGGGTATATATTATCTAAAAAATTTTATGTCTTCCTAAAGGTTTGTTTCTGCTTTTTTCTAAAAATTTAACACTATTGGTCTTCTAATAGTCCCAGTTCAATTAAAATTTAAAGCTGACTTTAGAGTTGGAGAATGGCTCTCTCCTTCTTTAAACTCAAGCTACAGTTCCCTCCTCCCGAGTCTGTCAAGTTGACAACCAAGGACACCATCACAGGAGTGAGATCTTGCCTTGCTTTCCACCCCACCCCTAGCCTGCTTACTGAAGTTGAGTCTTTTGACCTTTTTGTTTATTTCTTAGTTTGCTTCCACTTGAGTGGAATCCCTGTCCAAATCTATTTCATTTTGTCACAAGCTTTATGGACAATTGGTAGAATAAATTCAACTTCGTAATCTTGAAATTTGCTGACTTGCAAATTTTGAAGATTTTTTTCTCTTCTGTTTCAATTTTTACATATTTTTTGAAGTGACTGAAACCTAGTGACTTAATTATCTTTGCAAGAAAATCAGTGTGGGACTGGATCACTTGGCTCTTTCTCTTTGCATTCCCAGTTCAAATGCTTGCACCTCTTAATAGCCAGCATTCTCTTAGGTCTTCATTTGGGCTCAGCAGACACAAGCACAATCTTCTTTGTACTTTTAGACTTTCTGAGGAAAATAGTCTTATTCTGCCCACCGTAGACTAGCGATGTCATTTTCCCTGGGCGTACAGAGCACCATGGCCCTTCTTGCACTCTATTGCTGTGTGGACTTGGTGCCTACCATGTTTCTTCCACTGAATTTAAGGACTGTTCGCTGTGTTTGCAGAAGCACTTTCAGTACAGAAAACTCGATCTTTATTACTTATAAAAGGGAAAGAGGATGGTAAAGAAGTACGTAGCTGTCTTTCTGAGGCTTTGGATTCACTCTTAAATAGAGTCAGTAGAAATACTCAAGGCACAGGACAGTTTTCTCCTACTCCAGCTCTATTGTTAAGTATGTTTTTGTCATAAATTGCTTGACCTACTTTTTTTTTTTAACATTTGTCTACTGATGGCTTTCATCTTCTCTGCTGTTCCTTCCATTTGTGCCTCAGACTTAGACAATCTCTGAATGCTTGGTACAAAGCTCTTGAGTAAGTAGAAACTGTTACCACAGTGGCTTCATCTGGCTACATTTTGCTATTCAATAGCAAAACCAGAGAGTGAGTGGCTCTACCAGTTCAGTTTTTGTGGGTACAGGCCTCAGGGTGAGATGCCCAAGATATCCAGGTTCCAGGGGGAAGGTTTCATCTGAGGCCTCTTCTCTCAGCTTGTAGGTACCCAGCTGCTCACTGTGGTGTGGTCATATCATCTTTGAGTTGAGGGGGTTGAACTCTCTGCTTTTTTCAAATAAGGACAGCAGTTGCCTTCCAGAAGGCATCACTCCCAATGGAGATTATGTTTGGACATCTGGCATATCCGGAGTGGGGAACTAGGAACTACAAACACTCAGTCTACAGCACTCTACCTCTTAATGAGAAAGCAGTAAGGAATCTGTAGCCAGGTTTTCAGACTGCCAGTTACCTGGCGAGCCATGGTGTTAGTGGTCCTCCCATGTGGGGAATGGGAGGGTACTGACTGCAAAGAACCCACAAAAGCCCTATCCTTTTACAATACCAGGCTCCAGGATCATGAGGGCATTGCTCCACTATATTTTATTGCGTACCAATAGTCAAATCCAGGAAAGACCTTCACTGTTCTGCATAGAAACCTTCTCTAAGACCTGAGTGTTGCTCAGTAAGTAGCATGATTAGCAGGCCAATGCAAATCTCCAGCCCCAGAGAAGACTCTAGGGAGTGTCTGCAGGAAAAGGGATAGAAAAGGAAGAAATCTCTCTCTCTAGTCCAGGGGGCTCATTAGGGCTCATTAGGGCTCATCGGGGCTCATCTCTATTTTCTATACTCTGACGGGTTGCCTTTCTATGGAAACTAGTAAGGGGCCTCCTTCCTCCAGCTTCCTGTAATATTTATTTAACTTCTTTCAATACTTTACTTCATGCCCCTCAAAGTCTCTGATACTTCTACCAGCGCCTGGCCCTAAAATCAATGCAACATATTTATTCTGCATCAAATAGATATTGTAAAGTTACTCTCTTATCAGGTTCCAATCAGTGTTTCAGTTAGCAGGGCATGGTAGAGAGAGCCTTTATTTCCAGCACTCAGGAGGCAGAGGCAGGCAGATTTCAGGGAGTTCAAGATCTACAACTGGTCTAGTGTACAGGTGAGTTTCTGGTCACCAGGGCTATATAATGAGATATCATCTCAACTCCCTACACACACACACACACACACACACACACACACACACACACACACACACACACTCAGAAGCATAAACCTACCACCATCAATTATGCTCATGGATTCTCTGTGTGAGGAATTCAGATAGGGCACTCATGGTAACATAGCTGATCTCTTTTTTATGATCTTGGGACTTCAGCTAAAAAGCTTTGAACGGGGTCTGGAGTGATGGCTCAGCAGTTAAGATCACTAAATCTCCCCCAGAGAACCTGGGTTCAATTCCTGGTAGGCATATGGCAACTCACAGATATCTGTAACTCCAATTTTAAGGGATCTGATTCCTTTCTCTGGCTCTTGGGGCACCAAACACGGAAGTGGTACCCAGACATACTTTCAGGTGAAACATCCATACACATAAAATAAAAATTAAGATAAGAAGCTTTGATCATTGGAGCTGAGGATATGACTCAAAGACTAAATCACCTGGATGCTTCATCAGTCATAACTGGTGCATTTGTGGGCTGTTTGGGAGCTGGTCTTGACTGGGAGTATCTGCAGGCAAACTTATGTGGGTCTTTCCAGCATGGAGACCTCTACAGGGCGGAGCTTCTGCATGGTAGTTCCAGTCTCCAAGAACAAACATCCCAGCAAGCAAGTTGTGTGGTCTCTCATGTCCTAGTGTCAGAGGCCATTTTATGTCACTTCTGCTGAGCTCTAGTGTCAAAGCTTTCAAAACCTGCCCACATTTGAGGAAAAAGTTAGAGTTCAACTCTCAGTGAGAACAGTATCAAAGAGTGTGAGGCCCACACAATTTCTCATTATCAAGTTTGCCATATTGAGCAATGGAAGCCTTCCGAACTTTCTTTACTTAAATAACACATATCTGAATCACAGTGTTTATTTATTTAAAGTCTATTCGACTGTAATGAGTGGAGCAAGACACTGGTTTGGAATTTCAAGTGAATAGTAAGTGTCATCCTGTGGCTGGGGAAACAGATCACATACCTTTAAGAAGCTGCTGAAATTACGTCTTGACTCAACATTAACCTCAATAAAAATGATATATTACTTGGGGAACAATTGTACTTAACCTTATGAAGTAAGATCAATGCAATTAAAGTGATGATTCTCTTGAGACTGCCATATGACTTGTGTTCTCTCATGTGAGGTTCTTGAGCAAAGTAAAACTCTCAGAGCACTGTCTATAATTTGGACCAGATAAATTTGATTGCCAAAATCCACTTTTTTTTTCCTAACCAAGAGTCAGTATGCAAATGCTCAGCATGGAATATTCTATATCTGAGTGCCTCCTGTGGATGAAAAAGGTCACAGGACTTTCTTCTCTTAAATTGCATTTAAGACTTTGGAGTTGGGAAAAAAAAAACCCTGCTGTTAAGAATTTTAATTGTAATTTTACTATTACATGTTTTCACTTTTTTTAAAAAGCAAATATAACTAGTACTTATCTTTTTAAAATTTCATTTCAGGGAGAATTTCCAGTGTTGTCTTTGTATTTAGAAAAATATGTACTAGAAAAATATGGCTTTCTTATAGCAATTTACATCCTTTGTAAACTATACCTGGAGCCTTTGTTTTATGAAGGAAGAAAAATTTAAAAGCCATAGGTCCATCTGAAAATCACTCCTATTAAATTGTAGCCTGTGAGTTAAACAATGAGATTCTCTAGGCAAACAACCTAAGTCGGGTTTTGTTGTTGCTTTTATTTGTTGTGGTTTTTAATCCTTCAAACTTGGGAATTTTACCAAACTAAAAATGGGTTGTGCAGTCAATAGAAACTGTTTGGTAAGAGGCAGACAATTTTGAAGTTAGCAATCATAGGCACAAAAATTGACGAAGTGTTATTACATGTTTATGAAATTTGTTTTTAATAGATTATAAGATCTAATAATTTAAGTCATATAGCCCTATTAGTGTGTGTGTGTGTGTGTGTGTGTGTGTGTGTGTATGTGTGTGTGTGTGTGCAGTCTTGCATTAGTTTACCTCAGGTGTATGGATAATTCTGGATTTCATAAACAAGAAATCAAGGTTTCTACCATGTTCACACAACTGGATTCAAAATTTAAAGCCTGGCTAGCCAAAAAATTAATATAACCCCCCCGCAACACACACACACACACACACACACACACACACACACACACACACACACACACCAAAACCAAAACCAAAACCAAAACCAAAGCCATGAATAAAAAGAGGAAATCCAGGGCATGTGAATGCTGGAAAATGACCGAACACATAAGTGATTCCAGAAAAGCTTGCATTAGGTGAGGGAAAGACTTCCTGCTCCAGGGCCCAGGGGAGCCATTTCTAATTAATCAGCCTCTCCTGCCAGGTCCCTGAGCATCCTCCAGTGCCGAGCTCCACGCAGCGTCTGCTTACTGTTTGGCACTGGCTGCAGATGAAACCTATCTGCCGTCTCCAGTGAAATGGCCTTAGTAAGCCAACATTGAAAACGAAGCCTGGGCACAACTAATGTGATTTTTTTTTTCTTCACAAGATGTGCAACAAATAGGAATTTCAAAGTAAAGCTGCCCTGATACTGAGCCATGATGCAAACTACTGAGAAAATTCCAGCAGGCTCCTATTGGTGAAATTATTAAGGCCACTCCACGTAGTTAAAAGGAGATTTATTTAATGGCGTAACTTACAAATTAAGGGATAGGTAGGTCGCGGGGTCTGGGGAAGGTGTATCGCAGTTCAGTGGTGTTCTCTGGAGCTCTGCTTGGCCCACCTCCACCGTCCAGGGTCCCGGAACAGAGTGAGAGTGCAGCCCATCCAGATCTCAGGTCTCCAGGCGCCTCCCTTGGCCCCGCCTTGTAGGCGTGAGAGTTGCCGAAGTCTCAATGGGGGTTGGAACTTCCAGATCAAAGCTGGAATGGCTACCCACTACAGGCTCCCAGAGGCAGTGCTGAGTAGGGATGAGTGACTGGGTGACTGAGTCTCCATTGCTGTAACATCCAAGATTTTACATCCACCAGATAGGGATTGTGGTAACTGTTTCTCAAGGTTGTTACGAAGATTAATGGAGACAGAGCATGTAAAATACTTAAAAAGAGGCGATGGCTCTCTGTTGGGTCCAGATCCCGGTCACGTGACTTTTAGAGGCGGCTGGAGACGCAAGAACTTGTAGGTGACTAGAAGAGTTGAAAAGTTAAGGGGAAAAAAAATTACCTGCTGCAGGTAAGTGAAAAACTGTGAACTCCCATTTGACAAAGTGACTAACAAAGTAACAACCCAGTCATCTTAGGGCAAAATAGGACAAAGCAACACCAAAGAAGACTAGCATGGTGACACACATGCCTGAAATCCACGCACTCACAGGGCAGCTGCAAGTTCAAGGCCAGCATGGTCTACATACATAATGAGTACCTGGCCAGCCTGGGCTACAATGCAAGATTTGTCTCAAAAAAAGTTATCAATTTTTGAAAGGCAACACCAAGTGCAGTGACAGTTCCTAGTACTCACCCTGGCACATATCAGCACCTCCGTCAACAGGACAGAGCCTTTCAACTCACAGAGGGTGGTCACCAAGACAATGGGGGACGCTTTACCAGGAGAAAGGGCCTTGAGGTGGGAGGCCATTAGAAAGGAAACAGCACATTGTGTTAAAAAAAAATCTAAGACCTTCAAAGAAAAGAGATGCTTCCTTTGGGTGGCGGTTTGAATGAGAATGGCCCCCACAGGCTCATCTATTTGAATGCCTGGTCACCAGGGAGTGGAACTGTTTGATAGGGTTAGAAGGATTAGGAGGTGTGGTCTTGCTGGAGGAAGTATGTTACTGATGGTGGGCTTTGAGGTTTCAAAAGCCCATACCAGGCCCATTGTCTCTCTCTTACTCTCCCTCTCTGTGCCTACAGATCAGGATATAGCTCTCAGCTACTGCTCCAGCCCCATGCCTACCTGTCTGCTGCCATGTTCCCTGCCATGATGGTCATGGACTCCCCCTTTGAAATTCTAAGTTAAATGCTTTCTTTCATAAGTTTCCTTGATTATGGTTTCTCTTCACAGCAATAGAACGGTAAATAATACACCATGTGATTTAGTCTGAGATAGTCTAGTGGCAAGGAAAGTGGAGGAGCCAGATACTGGGTAGTAGCTTAAATTAGGATCTGTAAAAGCCATAGCACAGAACAGCTCTTAAGTCTGTATCCCAAGGAAAAAGCTGCAAGGGGAAAGGGTGGGCGTAAGGGTAGGGACATGGCTTGATTTCTTCAGGCTGTGAGATTTGGTCTATTAGAGGTGTCTTAAAGGCACATATCTGTGATCTAACAGGAGGGATTGTTGGAGGCAGCCAGGGCCCAAGACTTCTGCTCTGCATAGATAAAGCTGTTTTCTGAGCAGCTTAGAGACCCATAATGTCTTCTTTATTTTTAAAGTGAACTTTGGGTCATGACAGATACTGGATATTGGTTTAGGTAATTGAAGGGTTAATGGCGTAAATGCCTCTGGTGGAGTGAGAAACTTCAGACAGGAGCTGATGTGACACCTGTGGACTGTGAGGAACTGGAAAACCTCTGATGAGAGCAGCAAACCGACAGATTGATATCTACCACTTTGAGACTGCAGGAGAACTGACCTGGACTCCTCCAGCACTCTTCTGCCCTCCCAAGCCCCCTGGGCATGTCCATGCAATCTCTGTTCCCTCAAAGATTCTGGTATCCTTCACTGTTCTGATTAAGGGACTCTCTACCTCTAGAGTGGCCAGCTCATTCTTTCTTTTATTTCCATATGGCTTGATCAATCCCAACCTAAGAATAATATTATAAATTTTGTGTTTTGTGTACATTAATTAAATAAAATACAATGTAGATGGGATAGTAGTGCTACATACATAATGGCAAAAGTTATTAAAAATATTGTGTGAGGTGAAAGCTGAAAGCTGGAGAAGAACTGAGTGTAAAGTGAAAACAGAAAGGAGAACAGTAAACAACGAAGGGCAAGAGAAAATGCAGATGTCTTCTCGGTACAGAGCCCAGGCAAGGAGCAAGAGGTGTAAACAAGACTGTGAGGATTCGGAGGATTCAGCATGATCATTCCCAACAGTTACCAGACCACTTAATTTGTCCGTTCAATTGCTCGATCCCCTTAATTAAGAAACAATTCACTCTTCACAATTTAGTCCCTTTGATATTTAATTAGTGCTTCCTATCTGTAAAGGGTGAGTGCTATCAATCAAATTGGAATAGCAGCAATGTGGATTTCCATGGAAACAGCACAGAGGTGGGTCCTCCCATAGATGGTCCACTCTAAATCTATAACCATTACCAAGCAGGAGTTTCTTTTCAGCTAATATTTGCTAACTACTTGCCTACTACACATCATGTAGCTCAGAATCGAGCAGGGCAGTCCCTGTTTTAAGATAAGTACATGGGGAAGAGGTTATAAACAATGTTGCGGAGTGGGGGTGGGGGTGGGGGAATCACATATTCCTCTTCACCCATTTCAATGGTCCTAGTGGAATATTCCTAGAACATAAGATAGATTAGTATAGAAAAGCATAGCACATTTTTTCATTCAAAGTTTTATGTGAAATGGAAGCCTTTAAAAAATGACACAGAGGGCCGGTTGTGGTGGCGCACGCCGGTAGGATTTGCTGGAGGCGGAGGCAGGAGGATCACGAGTTCCAGGATCACAAGTTCGAGGCCAGCCTGGGCTACACATTTTGCAGGGTGGTGGTGGCACACGCCTTTAATCCCAGCACTCGGGAGGCAGAGGCAGGCGGATCTCTGAGTTCGAGGCCAGCCTGGTCTCCAAAGCGAGTTCCAGGATAGGCGCAAAGCTACACAGAGAAACCCTGTCTCGAAAAACCAAAAAAGAAAAAAAAAAGACACAGAGGCTCAGGGAAACTGCACAGTCTTGAGCCACTAATATTATTGGCCAGTGATGGGCCCCTGGACAAGACTTAACAGAACAGAAAGATTCCCGACACCTAGTGATATAGCTGCTACCACTTTGCCAGTGTGAGGTGTTGTCTTAGTTAGGGTTTCTATAGCTGTGAATAGACACCATGACCACAGCAGCTCTTATAAAGGAAAACACTTAATTAGGGCTTACAGGGGTTTAGTCCATTATCATCGCGGTGGGAAACATGGCAGCATGCAGGCAGACATGGTGCTAGAGAGGTAGCTGAGAGTTCGACATCTGGATCAGCAGGTATTGTGCCCGTGCCGTAAGACCCCCGAGCAAGACCACCACAGAGCCCATATCTGATGCAAGCACACAGGGGTTTATTAATAGCAAAGCAAGCCTGGGCTTGGTCTGTGTCCAACACTTGACACAGTGGGTAGAGGAGGATGGCACCGAGCACTCACTTTAAGGGGTTTATATAGGAAAGGTTTATGTGCAGAGGGTTACATATCTCGGGATTGGACAAGGGGGCTGGGGTGAGGTAGTTCTTTGAAGTTACTGGCTGAACTCTAAGCATGAGGTTACTAATGGCTAACAGGATGCAGGGTATCTATAAAGACATACATTTCTTACTCCCTATATCCTGTTTTTGCTGAGCCTAGGATATATACATTCAGATCAATTGTTCCAGTCCTGTTTTCCCATGAGTTCAATCTCTGGTCAGTTGAGTCCATTACTCCCCATATCCTTTTTTACCAAGTCCAGGATATATAGATTTATTGTTCCAGCCTTATCTTTACACCAGTTCAATCTCTAGTCGGCTCTAAAACTGCTGGTCAGAAAATACCTTTGAAGGGGGTGGGGGTTAGTATCTCTCAAGAGAGCTACTGATTTTTCCCTTTCACAGGCAGCAGGAAGAGAGTGAGCCACTGGGCCTGGCTTGAGCATTTGAAACCTCAAAACCTACCCTCAGTGACATGTTTCCTCTAGCGAGGCCACACCTACTCCAACAAGACCACAAGTCCTAATCTTTTCAAATAATGCCACTCCCTATGAGCCTATGGGGGCCGTTTTCATTCAAACCACCACATTATCCATGTGCTTGTGTCTGTGTGATGCTGGCAGTCATACACATGTACAACAAATGCATGTAGTATAGCACATGACCCTTCATAATAAAGGACTGTATTTAATACACATCACTCACCTAAAGTATGTTATAGAAACCAGAATTCAGCTTCCTCCAGGTGGGTGACAGAAGTTGAATGTTTCTCCTCAAAAAACGGCCATAAAATTGAGAGAGGTCAGTCTTTCCCTTCTCTCTTTCCAGATAGACCCTCACTGGAGGGATCTGGCTCACAGCTCCCCAGAGGCCAAATGTGTGCATATGTGTACATGAGGGGTGTGTGTGTGTGTGTGTGTGTGTGTGTGTGTGTGTGTGTGTGTGGTGTATTTACATGTTTGTGTATGAGAGCATGTGTTTATAGGTACAAGTGTGGAGGCCTAAGGTCATGTCATCTTCTTTAATAGTGTTCCATTTAATTTTCCCATGTATGTATGTATGTATGTATGTATGTATGTATGTATGTATGTATATATGGGAGGTAGAAAGGCCTGCAGGTTAGGCTTGTAGGAGAAGCAGCAAGTTCAGTTCATAGTTGAATTGCTCAACTCCTGGGTGTTGAAGCCTAGAGCCCCATAGTAACTTCTAAGGTTAACTGGAGTCAGAATACACAAACAATGGCTTCAGTGAATTACTTAGAATAATAATTTGAATCCATTAGCCCTGAGATGAGATGAATACATTTAACATTGTACCAAAAGATGTTCTAGGAAGAAATATGCCGACAAATTACATGGTTATAAAATTATGCTATCAGATAAACAAGCTCAGTTCAGATGTTCTTGCTTCAGACAAACATAAAAACTAATAAAATGCAAAACATAACCGATGTTGCTGAAGTTTCTCAAGAAGTCATCCAACAAAGGAAATGTGCTTCTCCGCCAAGGCACCCAAAAGCTCTGTGGAGGAAGAAAGACTCCAAGTAAATCCACTTACCACCCTGTGGCCCGGATGCGTTTTCTGGTTGAATTTCATAGAAAAATAAGGCTTCTAATACCCTGAAGCTCTTTCAGGAGACAGATAGCAAATAACAGATTTTAATCTCTGTAACAATTGGCTTTAGTGCAGGCAGCCAGTCGGCACCATTAGTATGAATTTAAACAAAATTAAACTGAGCCATGAAACTTAATAATACCTTGAATTTCTAGATTGTTCTGCTTAAGATAACCCCTTTTTCCTCCAGCACTCCCAAAGCCCGATATAATATTCAAGGTAAATCATAAGGTTTACCAATTGCATCCTGCTTTTTCTCCCAGAAATTTTTACCAGCATTTTCATTCACGGTAATCTTTTGTAATTACATACTGATTTCCATATAAGGCCCTTCAAGTGTTTTGCAAACATTAATTAAACTCTGCAATACCCCAGCAAGGGAGAAGGCCAGCTTTCTAGCCAGGAGTCGTCTGCATGCTGTGATGGTGGTTGGAATAACATTTGTTCCTGTCACTCAGAGTCCGCACTTAGAGCTTTAACCTGTGGGCGGAGAGGGTGTGCTGATTCTGTCAGAATTGCAAACGACACCACGATGCCTCTGCTTGCTTTAAGGGAGGTGGGGTGACTTCTCCTGTGAATTTACTTGCTCTCTTACAGAGGATGCAGAGATATTTTTAAGTTTAACTCTGAATAACTGATGTGAGTTTTATTACAATAACATTCTGAAATCCATTTGAATTCAGTGTTCTGTCTAACCTCTACATAAATATTGCTTTAGCAACAGCATTAAGTTCCGTGTGGCTAAGGCACTTGAAAATGAGAAATTATCATCGATGGAAGAGTTAGAGAGGTGCTCACTTCTACACACACATGGACCATCTCCTACCTTTTAAATGTAGAAATAGCACTTCAGCTTAAAGAGCACAGGGAAATGGAGGAATGAAGAGCAGGAAACAGACAGCCCTGTAGAAATGAGCCAGAGAGATCAAGCTGTCTAACAAATAAACCAGAGAGATCAAGATGTTTAACAAATGAACACGTGTTCTGTTAAGCCAGCTAAAAATTTGCGAGGAATTTTTTTTAAAGCAGTCTTCTTTCAAGCATTAGCCTATAACTTATTCCATTTATGGGTCAGCAGCATGGACTGCCTTACAGCGTTCTGATGGGAGAGCTGATGTGCCCAAGCCCCCAGTATAGTTTGGGCCGCTGATGCTCGCAATTAATATTATGTTCAGAACTCTAGCCCTGCCCATAAAGCTCAAGTCGGGGTACTATGAATGATTTCTTGGTTCTCAACTCTGATTGTACCCCATAGCCATTTGAGGAATGTTGATGCAGTTGAGCATCGAACTTTGATGCAAAATCTTCATAAGGTTTAAACAAAGGAATCACTTGAAGTCAGTTTAAAGCCATCCTGGGAAACAGGTAGATACTGACACCTTGAAACAAATAAGCAAATAGTAAATGTCTTTGGGGATGAGGTGCTTGTGGGAATGTTAAGTATCCCTGGGTGATATTCACCCATAGCCCCCCAGGGGTGGGGAACTGTGTAACTTCTCTGGAGTCAAAGTCAGCCTTCCTGGCCAAATAACGTCTATGGGGCCATCGGTTCTAAGTCAGGTCCTCAGCCCAAACCCAGAAGATGCTCGCACTGCCCAGATGCTCGCACTGCCCAGAAGATGCTCGCACTGCCCATACCCCATCAATGACTCCCATCTTTGCCATGTAATAAGGAGCTGATTGCTGGCTTGAAACATTTGCCAGAAATGGGGAGGGACCGGCTCATACTCAAGGCCAATGGGTGTTCTGCAGGAGTATTGTCCTTGGCTCTAGTACCCATTTCATTCCAGATGCCACATTCCATGATGATATTGCAGGCTTGGCCCTGAGAGGCCAGGGTGAAATATTGCAGAGGGGAATCAATGAATCTAGTTTCAAGGAGCAGAAGCCTAACATATATTTATATGCGCAGATATATAGGCCAGTGGATCAAGAAATCCATTCTGTAAAAATAGCTTGCAGAAATATTATAAAATAGGCCAGCTGGGAATTCCCCAAAGATGGAACCTAGGTTAGCATTTAGCAAAGGAAGACATTTCATTTTTCATTCCTATCCCCTAGCTAAATCTTTTGAAGAGACAGATTCTCAACATGGATTTAAGAGAGGAAGAGGCACACTATTCATTGTTTGGGAAGGGGTAAGGTTGTGCTCCAGCCAGGTTTGATACCCTGATATCTTTAGACAGTGCCACAGAAACTACACTAAGTACATATTGAATCACAATGAAGAAATGCCTTCCCTTTGTTTCTATTCCCTTTGAATCCTTCTGATTACACCAAGATAAATATCTCTGTTTGTTGTAGGTCTTAGCCATCTTCCCGGAACTTGACAATATCTCCTTTTAATAAAGAATGAGGAGGCCAATTTTAGCAGCTAGAATTTAAAGATAAGCTTAGTCTTCAGTTGTATTTATTTATGCCGTATCTTTTATTCATGGCTAATGTTCTTCAATTTGTATTAGTGATTTAAAGCTTTCTTATAATTACATTTGCTTAAGAAAATACAATGTGCCGGGTGGTGGTAGTACACACCTTTAATTCCAGTACTTGGGAGGCAAAGGTAGGCGAATCTCTGAGTTCGAGGCCAGTCAGGATTACAGAGTGAGTTCTAGGACAGCCAGGGCTACACAGAGAAACCAAAAAGGAAAGAAAATACGATGTGATGTAAAGCAATAACACAGCAGGAAGTAGATACATATAACAAGTATTCTAAAGGGGAGGTACTACTTTACCTAAAAATGTATCCATCTTTTTAAAGGTGAGCAAAAGAACATTTTTGAAACTATTAAGTAGTGAACATTTTGTTTAAGAGACAAACTAGCTTCCAATTCCTAGGCTCCAAGCAATCCCCCCCCCAGCCTCACAATTAACAGGCATGAGAAGCATGTAACATTGTGGTACCTATAAGTAATCGATGTATGTATTTCAGTTCTGGGAGCAAACACAGGCGCCCTGTGTTTACTAGTCAAGTTCTCTGCCAATGAGCAACACCCCAACCTCAGATAGTCTGTATTTTAAATCTAAATGCCCTTTGATTTATTGTGCACATATGTCCCTAATTCTGTTTTCAGATGGAAGCCCTTAAGAATATCCAATTTAACCACATGTGTTACCTAGAAAAACTTCCACTTGCTTCTATTAATCACACTGGAGTTTTTAAAAACCACCTTTAAAGTAGGCTTTCTAAAGATGAGCTAGCAAAGCTGGTTGAACTGTATCTGCTTTGTACCCACGTGGCCAATGTACAGGTTGAGTCATGTTGTTGGAGAGAGAAGGAGAGGGAAAAGGCTGGTTAAGGAGACATGAAGGGGAACATGCTAGTCTTAGTTAGAGTATCTACTGCTATGATAAATATCCAGACCAAAAGAAATTTGTGGGGAAAAGGTTTATTTCAGCCAATCCCTTTTAGTCCATCTTCCAGGGAAGTCAGAGTAGGAACTCAAGGCAGGAGCTGATGCAGAGATCATGGAGGTGTGCTGCTTACTGGTTTGCTCCTAGTGGCTTGCTCAGCTGCTTTCTTACAGCATCTAGAACCACTAGTCCAGAGATGGTCTCACCCACATTAGGGAGGGCCTTCCCATATCAATCATCATTAAGAAAATGCAAGGCTTGCTTGCAGTCCAATCTCTGGAAATATTTTCTCAGTTGAGTTCCCTCTTCCCAAACGGCTCCAGCTTGTGTCAAGATGACAATAAACTAGCCAGCACAATGTTCGACATACAACCCGTACATACATGAAAACTTGAAAAATTAAAAAGAAGTACTTTGGACAGTAGTACCTCGCACAGGTAATAAATCCACTCCCAGAAGCCATAAGGTTTTTAAATGAAAACCCCAGTGCCTGAGATCAGCCATGTCCCTGTGAACTGGTGGTCAGTGAGGAGGCCCCTGAGACAAGACGGGAAATTGCCTCTGCTGTTGGATGGTAAGACCCTGTTGCTGAAGATACCATGGAGTTTGGTTGCAGCACATGGAGAAATCAAACCGGGACTGGGCTGGAGGCTTCCTTCCTGTTGGCTAGCTTTCAATGGTGCCAGAACACGATATGCCCGCGGTCAGGGAGAAATGTCACCAGCAGTCTCCTTTAGCATGGATCACTACTAGTCTGCCAGACACGATGTGCCCACTAGTGCAGCAGTGGCAGCGTTGTTTGGGAGTACCCAGCCGCTCCATGATTGCATTTGCGGCCCACTGAAGGACAGGGAATTTATAACTGTAAACCCGGTCAAAAGCCGCTGGTGACATCACGGGCCCCAGCGGGGAAGCTGCTGTTTTGTGAAGCGGGGCCGCTGCTTTGTGGGAGAAGCTCCTCTTGTTGGCAGGCACCAGCTACTGCAGACCCATTGCTGGTCTAAGTCCTGGAAATAAGTGACTGTGGAATGCTCAGGCCTCAAATGGGCGTCTACATCGCCCCCTCTAAGGCTCAAGGAACATCACCGAAGATGGATCAGAAATAGAGTAGGAGCCTGATGAAGGGGTGCTGTGGAATGCTGTCTTCTGGGCGCAACATGGCCATCGCACTCCAGAACTCTCAGCAGCCGTGGTTACCTGAACCAAATCTGCCCAAGAAAAACAAAAACACCTCAAATAGGTTTCCTAGGGCTGGCAAGACGTCTCCGTGAGTAAGTGCTCACCATGTGGGCCCCCGACAACCAGCGTTCAATCCCCAGGTCCTGTGGTGGAAGGAGAGAACCATTCTCTGATCTGCACACATACAGTATAGCACACAGCCACCTGCACCCACACACACATCAGACACACATACACCAGTGATGACAAATACACTTGCAGTAGGTTTACTAGAGGTAAAGAGCCATTCAGCTAGCTAAGCTAGCTGAACTAAATCTGCTTCATTCCTATGTTGTCCATTTATGGTTGGAGTCATTCTATCATGGTTGTTTATGTAGACTGGTACCATCTTACTCTCCTGTGGTGCTGATAGGAAGCTCAAGGAATCATTAATGGGCAGCTCATTTAGATGATACTTCCGTACAAAACATGTCCAGCAAAACATGATTTAAAACATCAAAATAAATAATAAATATAACTACTGTCGGAAAATTGGGCAAAAGGGGAAACTGTTATGAAGCCCATACTACAAACCCTCATTGCCTTGATATGGTAGTACTTAACCACATCATTATGAGTGTGTTGGTGAAGTTGCAAGATGAGCGTATACACCTCATCATTTCCATTCCTTCTTCATCTCGTTAAACAACTTTGCTTTCTGACAGTGGGTTTCATTCATCACATTTCCTTTTTTCTAAGCATTTCAATGTATTACTTAGAAACAAGCACAGCATGATTAGATGCAAGCAGTTCACCATCAATACAAATCTGTTATCTAATCTACAGTCCATATCAGTTTACTTAATTATCTCAACAATGTCCTTTATAGCATCTCTTTTCCAGTCAAGGATACAATCAATGATCACACATTAGAGGTAATGGTGACGTCACTCCAAGC